>NW_024387477.1:13852973-14365358 GCF_900408965.1 Simochromis diagramma | reverse complement strand
TGCACTGAGGAAACCGAAAATTTTTGCTTCTGTTTCCTCTGTGTTGTGCTGGGGGATTTTTTTGTCTTGAATCACCATTAGTCACCCTTGCTCATCAGACAGTTTTCCGTCAGTTTGCCCACCGCCGCTGCACAGCGTCTGCGAGCGTCTCTGATGGCTGTCAGCATGACCATGGGACGAGACACCAAATGGCTGACCTTGGAAGTGTGTCGTGAGTTTCAGAGAGGCACCTGCTCGCGGTCTGACGCTGAGTGTAAGTTTGCACATCCCTCACGGAGCTGCCATGTGGAGAACGGCCGAGTCATCGCCTGCTTTGATTCGCTCAAGGTAACTGTGCTACAGACACGCTGCTCTAATACAGCTTGTTTGTTTCCACACATTCATTGTGCTTCATGTCAAGCTAGTCAATGGCTTTTGGCTCTGTGAAGTATTATATAGCTGAATGACATATAAACACATCCTGACGTACACACAAACCAGGATTTTGTGCAGTGTTTCAAATGAGTTTGCTCGTCTTTAGCAGGAAAAACACATCACGTAGCGATACGTTAGGATTTGCGTGGTCCACCCCTTAAACCTATTAAACTATGTCAGTTGGTCATAACTTTACTTAACAATATATTCTAATTTTATCTTTATAGTGTAAATCTCTGTGATTCTGGGCCTGGAAAGTATAGGGATGTGTGTTATTTCAAGTCTTAGTAACATTTTCTGTAGTTTTTTAAAAAATTGTATAATGAAGGAAAAGTGTGTTCTTTTCACGTCCCACAATGGCTTTTTTAATTCATGAGAAAAACAGCTGTAAATGACATATTTTATTTTGTCACCATTTAGCTAAGATAAGAACACGTCATCAGGGGTTTACTGCCTGTAAAGAGCGTCTGGCCTCCCCCTAAGGGGAAAATCACCAAGACTGTAATAAAATTCTTTTGAGCTATTTAAGTTGGGAGTTATTTACTTAACTGTAAAGTACGTTTTCGTCTATCGAATTGCCGGAAATAACAGCATAGTGCATAACTTAATGTAAGTAAGGTAACAAAGACTCTTTCCTTTCACTGTTTGTGACAAGTTGTGGCCAAAGGCCTATTTTGAGGTACAAAAAAACCCTGTTCAGGTATATATATATATATATATATATATATATATATATATATATATATGTAAGAAAGAAAATTCAGGCCCACCAAAAGGATTTTGGCCTTTCCCCCAAAAAGGAAAACCACCGAGACTGTGATACAGAATATTTTTAACCAGTTATTCTGAGTGGCAGTTTCATTTACTCAAGACTAAAATATATTTTTATTTCACAAATGCCAAAAATATTCTGTTAAGTGAAGTAACACTGGCTCAGTTTCTTATCTATTTGTACTTAACATTAGTTAGTCTCCAAAAGGCCTGGGAAGCCGGGAAAAACCTGTGATAGTGAAACACCCTGTAGTTTAGATAGTCTACTGTATGATAAAGAGGAACTGCTGACAATCATTTCCATACCTGTAATAGATTAGAGCCCAGCTGATACATTCTGCATATCTGTCTGTCTGTCAGCTTCTTGGCTGATGTTGCGCGATTACAGATGTATTAGAGACACCATATTTATCTTTTCCTACATGCGCCATTTTATATGATAACTTTTAACTTTATGATAATTCTTTCCCAAGAACATAATAGAAAAATATGCTTGGAGTAATTTAGAAATAGTCTTATTAGTGTTTGCAGCACATGCAGCAGAGTAGCATGAACAGACAGTAGTGCAGTCAGGCGGTGTCTTCACATTGAATTGCTTGTGAAAGATGTGGTAGTTTGTGAAGGATAGATCGTTTTTTAATAAAAACCCCAGCATTTACACTTTTTATCATAGCTGTGCAATTTTATACCTGTGTATTTATAAAATATCATTCAGTATTAATATCAGAATTGTTTTAATTAATAGAAATTGTCATCAGCTGCAAAACTATAATCTTGCACTAGTGATTTCCTCTGTGGCTCAGATGTCAGGGTTAATATATTTTAATATAGTTGCAATTCTTGCTTTAATATCAAAAAACAAAAACAGTTTGTGTGTTATTGGGTTTTTTGGTTTTTTTACTTGGATACTTTTTTGGCTTTTCTTGAACTAATATCAAAGTTTAAAGTAGCAAGAGCTGAATTTTTTCGTATAATGTGGCGTTATACCTCTTTCATTCAATTTTAGGTGTAGCCTGTGATTTTCACAATAAAAGCTCTGTTATGTCTGGTGACATTTGATAGTAGCTTTATATTTTAAACTGAAAATCACAAAGTAAAGGTTTTTTTTATTATTATTTCTGATTATGAATTACTATGTATCATTTGGCTGCCTCAAATATCACCCCCCAAATAGGCACATTAGCTAATTAGCCGTTTTACTGTCTCCATGTAAAATACTGTCTTTTAAAAAAAAAAAAACTTATAGTTTAATGTTACCATATTGATTTAGAGGTGAAAAAACATGTGTCTGGTTACTGTCTGGGTCATAAACCTTTCAGCCAGATTTTTTTTGGCCATGGTATAACTGGTATAACCAGGCATGAGTCTTAATAACTAAATACAGATTCTGTGTTTATTTGTAGCTAGATAAACCAGGGAATGACATCTGGTTTTCCAGATATTTATTGTTTCCGCTCGGACCAGGCATAATTTCTCGTAAAGCGGCTCAGCTGATGCTCTCTGTTCCTCCACCACCTCTGATGTGGGCTAGTCGGTTGTACTGCTCCAGCATCTCTGCCGCTGCTTTCCTCACCCCCTCTCGCTCCTCTACCACAGAATCACAACACTAGCGCTGCTCGCACGCTGTGTAAAAACAGTCTGAAACGTGGTGCATTTTAGAGGAGCTACATCTCTCAATGGCCAATTATGCTAAAATCCAGAATACACTGTTGCTCCACTCGTGCGCGTGCATTCGTGTTGATCTATGCATGTTTGTCCACCAGCTTTCCCTCAGTGAAAAAGTGAGACTCGGACAAGGGGCTTTCTGTCTGAGTGCAGCTGCTGTCTCCTCGTTTATTGAGTTAGAATTTATTATTCAGCCATTTTTCTGTGTTATGTCCTCCAGAGAAGGGGGGAGTTGAGAGAGGAGAGAGAGCGAAAGAGAGAGGGGCCTAGCAACAGCACAGGAGTGCATACCCATTGGATAGTTTGATCTTCCTGAGTGGCACGGCTGTTTTTAGCACCGAGCAACAGCCTGGCCCTGTACTGGTCTCACTGACAGGAAGAAGAGGCTGTTTGAAGCTCCACGGTCACGTTGATAGTCTGAGAGAGAGAGATGAAGCTGGTGACGAAGGTCAGATCAGATGGTTTTAACATGCAGTGCCGCCACAGAGTGTGAAACCATCTTTTCTATGCCAGTGTTTCTGTCTTCGTTGTTGTTCGGGATTGTGCTCAGCTGACAGTTGTTGCTTTCAGTCGACTGACTAGAAAAAACAAGGAAGCGTCACGCAC
Source organism: Simochromis diagramma (assembly GCF_900408965.1). NCBI lineage: Eukaryota > Metazoa > Chordata > Actinopteri > Cichliformes > Cichlidae > Simochromis > Simochromis diagramma. The sequence goes on along the minus strand of NW_024387477.1, from coordinate 14,361,902 downwards.
TGTCCCAGGCAGAGCCGCTCTACAGCATCGCTCCTTCCTCCTGCTCCCCGCCCACCCCTCCCTCCTTTGTTAATTTCATTTCTAATGGCTTCCCTCCTCATCATCTCTCCATATCTGGCATCTCCATGCCGGCCCAAGCCGACCGCTGTCATTCTCTGTTGCTCCTCCATTAGCTCTGTCTGGTTGGTCTGAACCCACCGCCTAGTTCTTTTTACCTTGTTAACTGGAGTGCTGCTGTCATCTCAAATGATTAATGTAGGCACTGCATCTACCCACCATGCTACTTTTCAACCTAAAGATGATTCAATAGCAGTGTCACCTTTGAATGACATCATCGAAGGACTGCAGCTAACAACATTTTATGCAATTTAGATTTAGGAACTAATCTTTGTGGTGAACTAACCTAATGTGAAGCGCATGAAGATCTCCAAGTTTAAAAGCCAAATTCTTCTTTGAAATCAATTTTTTTGTCCAAAAAAACCAACAATACCCCAAAATATTTGGGTGCTGCTAACACCCTTTTTATGTGTCTGAGCCAAGGTTCATGGTTCAATCAGACCCAATATAAAAGATGGACATTACCTCCTGATCTGAAAAGCAAAGCCAGTAAGGAAATTTCTTAAACTGACATTAAACTTTTTGACGGCCACCAGGTGGCCATATATATGGTTGAACAGTTCTGGGAAAATGGCCTTATTTCCCGAGAATTTCGTGGGCTCAGTCACTCATTTCAGGCCACACTGAATAAAATATTAATTTCATTTTGTAAATTTTGGTCATTCTAAATTTCACAAAGGAGGATTATCCAGGTATCCTAATCAGTTAATAAGTTGTCAATCACGAGTGTGGTTTCACTTCACTGTTATGAATTTGGATTGTAGGACTGGTGAGGACTGAGGCAGGATAACAGGAGGCAGACCAAAAGCCATTTGTTTAAGCTGATATACCAAAATTTAAATCTATGGCGAACACGCAGGAAAATTAAGAGTCACCAGGACATAGACTAAGGAGAAGGACCGGACTATTTATACACATGAGATGATAAGGGAAGTACACAACTCATAAACAAAGTAGCAAAGTCAAAAAGTCATGCAGGAGTACACAATGGTGACTGCAAAGGAAGATCAACAGACAGCAAGACAAAGACTAAAGTAAAGGATTGGACTATTCATACGCTTGAGGTAACAAGAGAGCTGAATGAAAGAGGGTAACAACACAAGAGTGATCACACAGGTGAAGACAATCAACGACAATGGGTCAGGAGGGGGAAGTTAAACTAAAAGTTTAACACAGGAAAGAGATGATCACCAAAGTAAAACAGAAAATGAATAACAGTGAAACAGGGAAATGCCAACACTGAAACACCGAGGGGACTAATAAAATATCATAAATACAAACTACAAAACTAGAATTAAAATATCACCAGAAGTGTTTCCTTACAATCCGAAGGAATGACTGAAAATTAAAGTTTAGCAATAAACAAAATAAAGAATGAAAAAACCCTGGAATGATCAAACTGAGAGTACCTCCAAAAACAACAAGGATCCTAAACTTAAAAATTACTCAAAACCCTGAGACCAGCTGAAAAGACCGGCCCGGGGGGGTAACGACATTCGTGGTAGATAGGTCCAGCTGTTTCTATTCTTTCATTTGCATGATGTTAGTGAGAACTTACACAACAAAGTAAGTAAAAACGTAAGACCAGGCCCTCATCGCATCAATGTTACCAAATACCACTGTGAATGCTACACTGATATTCTAAACAAAACATAATCTAATAACGATGTCAAAGTTACATCAGTAAAATGCATATTTATGTTTGATATTAATGCAGAAAAGGCTCCATGTACTCTGGTATTCTGCAGTTACAGAGCAGTATTATTGCAGTCTTACCAGACTTAGCAAGAAACGCAATGTGGGCATTACATACAGTGGGGCAAAAAAGTATTTAGTCAGCCACCGATTGTGCAAGTTCCCCCACTTAAAATGATGACAGAGGTCAGTAATTTGCACCAGAGGTACACTTCAACTGTGAGAGACAGAATGTGAAAAAAAATCCATGAATTCACATGGTAGGATTTGTAAAGAATTTATTCGTAAATTAGGGTGGAAAATAAGTATTTGGTCACCTCAAACAAGGAAAATCTCTGGCTCTCACAGACCTGTAACGTCTTCTGTAAGAAGCTTTTCTGTCCCCCACTCGTTACCTGTATGAATGGCACCTGTTTGAACTCATCATCTGTATAAAAGACACCTGTCCACAGCCTCAAACAGTCAGACTCCAAACTCCGCCATGGCCAAGACCAAAGAGCTTTCGAAGGACACCAGGAAAAGTATTGTAGACCTGCACCAGACTGGGAAGAGTGAATCTACAATAGGCAAGCAGCTTGTGTGAAAAAATCAACTGTGGGAGCAATCATCAGAAAATGGAAGACATACAAGACCACTGATAATCTCCCTCGATCTGGGGCTCCACGCAAGATCTCATCCCGTGGGGTCAAAATGATCATGAGAACGGTGAGCAAAGATCCCAGAACCACACGGGAGACCTGGTGAATGACCTGCAGAGAGCTGGGACCAAAGTAACAAAGGTCACCATCAGTAACACACTACAACGGCAGGGAATCAAATCCCGCAGCGCCAGACGTGTTCCGCTGCTGAAGCCAGTGCATGTCCAGGCCCGTCTGAAGTTTGCCAGAGAGCACATGGATGATACAGCAGAGGATTGGGAGAATGTCATGTGGTCAGATGAAACCAAAGTAGAACTTTTTGGTATAAACTCAACTCGTCGTGTTTGGAGGAAGAAGAATACTGAGTTGCATCCCAAGAACACCATACCTACTGTGAAGCATGGGGGTGGAAACATCATGCTATGGGGCTGTTTTTCTGCCAAGGGGACAGGACGACTGATCCGTGTTAAGGACAGAATGAATGGGGCCATGTATCGTGAGATTTTGAGCCAAAACCTCCTTCCATCAGTGAGAACTTTGAAGATGAAACGAGGCTGGGTCTTCCAACATGACAATGATCCAAAACACACCGCCCGGGCAACAAAGGAGTGGCTCCGTAAGAAGCATTTGAAAGTCCTGGAGTGGCCTAGCCAGTCTCCAGACCTCAACCCCATAGAAAATCTGTGGCGGGAGTTGAAAGTCCGTGTTGCTCGGCGACAGCCCCAAAACATCACTGCTCTCGAGAAGATCTGCATGGAGGAATGGGCCAAAATACCAGCTACTGTGTGTGCAAACCTGGTAAAGACCTATAGTAAACGTTTGACCTCTGTTGTTGCCAACAAAGGTTATGTTACAAAGTATTGAGTTGTATTTTGTTATTGACCAAATACTTATTTTCCACCCTGATTTACGAATAAATTCTTTACAAATCCTACCATGTGGATTCATGGATTTTTTTTTCACATTCTGTCTCTCACAGTTGAAGTGTACCTCTGGTGCAAATTACTGACCTCTGTCATCATTTTAGGTGGGGGAACTTGCACAATCGGTGGCTGACTAAATACTTTTTTGCCCCACTGTATGTGTTTGTATCACTGCGATATCCCTAATATTGTTATGTTGGGCCACATGAGGGACAGCTCCACCTATCTGGTGTTCTAACCTTGTGTTTATGAAGGGCAGCCAATCAGAAGATGGATTATGTTGAACTGGCAACCAATGCAAAGGCCACTCTAGCTGAGTCCAAGAATAAAAAAAGTGGTGGAAATGAGCGTAACAGGTCGTCTTTAACTGAAAGAAAGCACCAGTTGTGTTTCATGTTAATATTGTTTACAGTGCAGTTCTGTCATTGTGTGCCACAGAGTAGAGCTGCGCTGTGATCTTTTTTTTATCGACGTCCTAGCTCTCTCTTCTCTCTGCGCATCAGCAGCACACTACTGTACAAACAGGGACTTTCTCTGTGTTGTGTAGTGTGTTGCCATGGCTACCAAAAGGAGATTCCTGACCTAGTACTCTCCTCAGCACCGCTATTCATTGGCCTCTTTCTCTAACCCAGATGTCACAGCTTTCATAAAGGTTTTGTATCAAAGTTTTCTTTATTTCTTTGTGTTTCTGTCTGGATCGTGCAATGCATAACGTCAATGCACCATTAGATTCATTAATAGATACTTTTCTTTCCCTCTGAGTTGGAGCAGGCATGCTGGGCTCATGGGACTCTCTCTTCATTACAGTCTCATCCCTAAACACACAGCTCGCTGACGCAAAGCTTGCTCCGGTGTAGGCGAGAGCCAGAACTTTCTGCTTTTTATAGGATTTGTGCTTAATATAGTATTTCTGCTAAATTATAGTATTTCTGCCAAATTATAATATTTGTGCTAAAACATAGTCTTAATTTAAAATTACAATATTCATAGTTCATCACAGTGTCTCTGGTAAATCACAATATTTCTCCTCTTTTGTACTATTTTTCTAAATCATAGTGTTTCTGTAATGTTTAAGTATTTTTGGCTAAATATATTCTTATCTTATACTATTTCTCCTAAATTCTTGTATTTTTGAGAAGTTATCATGTTTCTGGTAAGTTACAATATTTCTGCTAAATTCTGCTATGCTATTGTATTTCTGCCAAGTATTATGTTTCCTCTAAGATATTGCAGTTCTGCTAAGTTATTCCATTTTAGCAAAGTTCTTTTGCTTCTGCAAAGTTTTTACAATTTCTGCAACTTTTCAGCTTTTTCAGCTACTTTTTGCATACAGCTTCAGCTTTAAGCATCCACACTGCATTTTCGCAGGAAATGCAAATTTTTCTAGTTATTATTCTAGTTGCTTCCGTACACTTTTTGGCACTTAACTACTTCCACAATTTTCAGCCGATTTTCACCGTTCAAATTTTAAACTATTCTGCTATTTCTGCTAATGATCGCTATGACTTTTGCTATTTTTTGCTATTATACTTTTTAAAATATTACGCTTTTTTCCTTTAATTTGTCCCATTGAAATGAATGGAAAACTTCCAAAATTCTGCTAAATTTTGCTTGTTTTTGAAACTTAACTACTTCCTCATACTTTCACCTAGAACAACCATTCAAACTTTAAAATGTTCACAAATTATTGGGCTATTCATGTATGATTCAGCTTTTTCAAATCTTTTACCTGTTTTACTTTTATGCCTCTTAAAGTTTTGAGTTGCAAAATTGTGATTTTTCACAAAATACATGCGTTGTTATGGTTGCTATGCTCTTGGCTTCCAGTGTGTCACTGAAGGTTTTGCAATTTTCACTTCATGTCCGAACAACTGTTTGCTACTTGCTCAATTTTCACTCAACTTCCACAAATTATACATCAAAACGTAGGTATTTTTGCTGGCTTTCAGAAAATGTCACTATCATTGTTGTGGGATTTATAGAATTTTGGCAAATCTCCTCAGACCAACACAAGGTCTCAAACCTCTCCATACAAAGTCAATGGAGAGTTTGTTCAAAATCACCGCTGGATTTCTCTAATGAGAGGCATATTCGAATCGTCATATCTCCTTAACGAAGCAAAGTTAAGACATGAGGCTTGTCCCGGTATATCTTCAGACACTCCTGACGCTCACAATTCAAGAATTGTTTTCTCACCTATTACCATTTGGCCATGAATTACGTTTGTTTGAGGGTAGGAAATTTGTCCCTCGCTCAGATTTCTTCAGATTTCAAACTGTGGAAATGAACCACTTTTTTCTCTCGTCATAACTTTTTGTTGGATTTCCACAGAGACCTGAAAATTTCCATGATTGTTCACCAAAGCCTGCTGTCTCTTACGGTGAAAGAATGATATCGATACTCCAAATAGATTTCGAGTTACAAAGCGTTGTTTGAGGGCAAGTCAAGGCAGTTTTTGCTTCGCTCTACTCAGTTATTGTGCATTACAAGTCAAATATCTTTAATAATTCATATTTTAATGATAAATTGTTAACACTGGAAGATTCCCCCATCTCTTCTGAACAAAACGGTGTAAGAATGACCGCTCTAGCTCCTACGGTTAGGAACATATGGTCATTTGTTTGAGGGGAGTCGTCACTATGAGAAATAGGCTGCAATAATCCTGTGCCTCTCTGTGCTGCGTGTGTAAAAAGGATGCACCTGTTTTGGCGGGAAAACGTAAACAGCCACTCTGATTGGTGGATTTAAATTCGGCAGCTCTCTCCCTCTGTGTCTTGTGTGTGTGTGTGTGTGTGTGTGTGTGTGTGTGTGTGTGTGTGTGTGTGTGTGTGTGTGTGTGTGTGTGTGTTTAGTGGGAGAGAGAGGACCCTGCCCTTATTTGGCAGCATGTCATTGTAGGATTTAAATTGAATATAGTTAGACTGGTTGACTGGATTAGAGCCTGTGTTTGTGTGTCCCTCTGTGCATTTGTGTTTCAATATGCCTCCATATTTGTAATTTTGTAAGTTATTACTATTCTGCTAAATCATAGTATTTCTGGTACTTTTCGGTACTTGTGCTAAATACAGTATTTCTGCTAAATCATACTATTTCTGCTTTTCATAGGATTTGTGCCTAACATAGTATTTCTGCTAAATTATAGTATTTCTGCTTTTTATACTATTTGTGCCTAAATTATAGTATTTCTGCTTTTCATAGGATTTGTGCTTAATATAGTATTTCTGCTAAATTATAGTTTTTCTTCTTTTTATAGTATTTGTGCTAAAACATAGTATTTCTACTAAATGTAGTATTTATGCTTAATCATAGTATTTCTATAGATTTCTGCCAGGTCCCCAGGCAGCCAATCCTCTGTGAGGACTGAGACATTTAAATTTTCAAATCAGGGCCTGCACAGTTTCCCAGCCAATCATATAAGTGTCCTGAGGCATTCAAATTTGCATATTGGGGCCTTCGTGGCTTCTAAGCCAGCCAATCATATCTGAGGGCTGAGGAATTCAAATCCACAAATCAGGGCCTGCACGGCTTCCCAGCCAGCCAATCATGTATGTGGGCTCCAGGTATTCAAATTTGCATATTGGGGAATTCGTGGCTTCTAAGTCAACAAGTCATCCATGTCATATATCTCTAAAAATTCATATTTTAATGATAAATTGTCAACACTTGAAGATTCCCCCATCTCTTCTGAACAAAACGGTGTAAGAATGACCGCTCTAGCCCCTACGGTTAGGAAATTATGGCCTTTTTTTTGAGGGGAGTCGTCACTATGAGAAATAGGCTGCAATAATCCTGTGCCTCTCTGTGCTGCGTGTGTAAAAAGGGTGCACCTGTTTTGGCGGGAAAATGTAAACAGCCACTCTGATTGGTGGATTCAAATTCAGCAGCTCTCTCCCTCTGTGTGTGTGTGTGTGTGTGTGTGTGTGTGTGTGTGTGTGTGTGTGTGTGTGTGTGTGTGTGTTTAGTGGGAGAGAGAGGACCCTGCCCTTATTTGGCAGCATGTCATTGTAGGATTTAAATTGAATATAGTTAGACTGGTTGACTGGATTAGAGCCTGTGTTTGTGTGTCCCTCTGTGCATTTGTGTTTCAATATGCCTCCATATTTGTAATTTTGTAAGTTATTACTATTCTGCTAAATCATAGTATTTCTGGTACTTTTCGGTACTTGTGCTAAATACAGTATTTCTGCTAAATCATACTATTTCTGCTTTTCATAAGATTTGTGCCTAACATAGTATTTCTGCTAAATTATAGTATTTCTGCTTTTTATACTATTTGTGCCTAAATTATAGTATTTCTGCTTTTTATACTATTTGTGCCTAATATAGTATTTCTGCTTTTTATAGGATTTGTGCTTAATATAGTATTTCTGCTAAATTATAGTATTTCTGCTTTTTATAGTATTTGTGCTAAAACATAGTATTTCTACTAAATGTAGTATTTATGCTTAATCATAGTATTTCTATATATTTCTGCCAGGTCCCCAGGCAGCCAATCCTCTGTGAGGACTGAGAAATTCAAATTTTCAAATCAGGGCCTGCACGGTTTCCCAGCCAATCATATATGTGTCCTGAGGCATTCAAATTTGCATATTGGGGCCTTCATGGCTTCTAAGCCAGCCAATCATATCTGAGGGCTGAGGAATTCAAATCCACAAATCAGGGCCTGCACGGCTTCCCAGCCAGCCAATCATGTATGTGGGCTCCAGGTATTCAAATTTGCATATTGGGGAATTCGTGGCTTCTAAGTCAACAAGTCATCCATGTCATATATCTCTAAAAATTCATATTTTAATGATAAATTGTCAACACTTGAAGATTCCCCCATCTCTTCTGAACAAAACGGTGTAAGAATGACCGCTCTAGCCCCTACGGTTAGGAAATTATGGCCTTTTTTTTGAGGGGAGTCCTCACTATGAGAAATAGGCTGCAATAATCCTGTGCCTCTCTGTGCTGCGTGTGTAAAAAGGGTGCACCTGTTTTGGCGGGAAAATGTAAACAGCCACTCTGATTGGTGGATTCAAATTCAGCAGCTGATTGTGTGGCTGTTATAGATTTTTTTGCCAATTTTTTTCATTTAACAAGTATATTTGAGGGACCCTCAGCATGTTCAGCATTTTTTCAGCTGTCCATTTTGCTTTTCCAATTTTTCTGTTTAACTTCTTACTATTGTGCTAAATCATACCATTTCTGCTATTTCATAAGATTTGTGCTTAATATAGTATTTCTGTTTTTTAAAGGATTTGTGCTTAATATAGTATTTCTGCTTTTTTTAGAATTTGTGCTTAATATAGTATTTCTGCTTTTTATAGGATTTGTGCTTAATATAGTATTTCTGCTTTTTATAGGATTTGTGCTTAATATAGTATTTCTGCTAAATTATAGTATTTCTGCTTTTTATAGGATTTGTGCTTAATATAGTATTTCTGCTAAATGTAGTATTTATGCTTAATCATACTATTTCTGCTTTTCATAGGATTTGTGCTTAATATAGTATTTCTGCTAAATTTAGTATTTCTGATTAATTATAGTCTTTCTACTAAATCATAGTACAGTATTTCTGCTTTTTATGGGATTTGTGCTAAAACAAAGTATTTCTACTAAATGTAGTATTTATGTTTAATCATACCATTTCTGCTTTTTATAGTATTTCTGCCAAATGATAGTATTTTTGTCAAATTATAGTATTTGTGCTAAAACATAGTATTAATTTAAAATTACAATATTCATAGTTCATCACAGTGTCTCCTGTAAATCACAGTATTTCTGCTATGTTGTATTATTTTTCTAAATCATAGTGTTTCTGTAATGCTTAAGTATTTTTGGCTAAATATATTCTTTCTGTTATCTTATAGTATTTCTCCTAAATTCTTGTATTTTTTAAGAAGTTATTTTTCTGGTAAGTTACAATATTTCTGCTAAGTTCTTCTATGCTATTGTATTTCTGCCAAGTATTATGTTTCCTCTAAGATATTGCAGTTCTGCTAAATTATTACACTTTAGCAAAGTTCTTTTGCTTCTGCAAAGTTTTTACAATTTCTGCAACTTTTCAGCTTTTTCAGCTACTTTTTGCATACAGCTTCAGCTTTAAGCATCCACACTGCATTTTCGCAGGAAATGCAAATTTTTCTAGTATTTATATTGTTAAGCATGGCTGTTTGAAATGTGCTATATAAATAAATTTGACTTTGACCTTGTTACTAACAAGAAAATGCGGTGTGGACTCGTTACTATGTTTCAACGCACAGACGGTTGAACCTGTCTTCAGCTTGGAGCTAGGAGGGGGAGACAATCGCACATGTGCTGCTGATTAGCTGAGGAAGAATAAAGTAGTCATGACCAAATTAAGATGACATTGCAAAAAGATGTTATGTCAACCGAAGACAACTATGATTTCCATTTTTGTCTGAAAGTGTGGACTTCAAACTATATACCAGTTTTTAAATTGTGTTGATTGGCCATGTAAAACCAGAGTTATGATTAAAAAAATATATGCCATGTTTATTCCTGAACTATCATTGTTTATATTTACTGCAGGAAGAAACTGTAAAAACTGTGTTTTCTAAGGAAAGCGCTTGAAAGCACTCTCCGCTTGTGAGCAAAGACAAAAACCAAAAAACCTCCACCCTTTCCTATTGGTGGAAAAATGTACCATGTTGACAAATCAACAAATGATATGGCAACATGGCATTTGGATGTTTAGGAAGAAGGGGACGTTGTAGGAGTGACTGCGGTGGGAGATGTGAGAGATTTGTGACGTTAAGCATGTTTGGAGTCGAAAGTTAGTGTGTTGCGTTGTGTAATTAGTGTGTTTTGTGTGTGTGTAAATAATTTGTGTGGCATCTTATTTGATACAGACTGTAGCAAATTGGTACAGTTCAAGTTATTTTTACTTCCAGTAGTGTTAACGTACTACACAGGTCATGAGCAAGATTTTTTACATTTTTCATTGTAAGTGGGATAAAGCACTTAATTAAAAGGATTCTAAAAGAAATGTAAATACTGTAATTCGATTATTTTAATAAACCATGTAACTCAGATGAATTCGATGCTGCCGTGACCAGAGTGCACATGTTTGCTGTTGCACACAGTGGTCCAAGGGACCGCTCAGGGAAGTTTGTGTGTTTGAAACGGAGCATTTACACATTTAGAGGTTTAGACCTAATTTTGGGAAATGTTGTTGAAACTTGCAGAAACCTTTATAGAGGCATAAGTTGTTTACGTATGTAATTAAAGAAAGCTTGTCTTCTTATTTAACTACAGTGGGTTTTCTGGGAGGTGACCACAGAGTTTTTAGGGTAGAGTATTTAAAAACAGATCACATTTTTCTTACATTTGCACAAGTAGAGGTAAACAACTTTTGAAGCAGATGTGCCTGTGCAAGTCAGACTTTTTCTTTTTGCAATTTAAAAGGAGCCATTCAGAATCTGATCATGGTCTTTACCGTATAAAAGTGAATTAAGGCCACAGTTGTTGCAAATCCACCAAGTTACTGCAAGTGATGCAAGTAAGGAGTTAGCCCACTGACTGTTTGTAGTCGGAGACACTATTATCACTGGTGTCTCATAGCCGAAATAGCTCAGCTGGGAGAGCGTCAAACTATAGATCTGAAGGCCTGTAGTTTAACCCTGGGTTTTAGTTGTTTTAAGTGGCATCACTGTCATTGATAAATTTAAGTTCTGATGCCAAACTCTATCCTCCAAAATGACAATGCTTTCACCCACAGACGCTGCTCACGTTTGGATTGTTCTGAGAGTATTGAACTGCTCTGCCATGCTTGTTCCGTTGGTGTTTAATAGGTTTGTGTTGGCTGTTTTCATCTTCCTTTAGCTCTCTGAGGACACGATAAATGTACCATAATTGGAGATCTATTAAATCACTTCAATGACTACATTTAAAATATATCAAGAAAGACAAAACAACTCACAAAATAAGCCATAAAACCACCACAAAAGTACTAAAACTAACAGTCAGTTCTTTCCATCTTTGCACTCTCCCCACCTTTACTGCACATCGGCACATAAATAAAACTGCAAAGTACTAATACATGAATATATTGCCTAATATAACTAATATATTGATGTCTTTATTTTCCTGGCACAAAGAGGGAAAAAAAAACCCCAAACAAATAAATCATCAAAATAATATCAGTGGTGTTCACTATCATGTCATTTTAAACAACGTTGGTATCAGGCTGCAGTTTATCAGTCAGTGCATTCCTGTCTGACAAACTGGTAAACACTGGTTTCAGTGTCCATTATGTTTGCTTCTATAGAACCACATGCTGCATGTGACTTGCTTCACCCTGTCATGTGACTCATTGATATCACCTCATGTAAGATGCCTGCTCATAATGACCTACGTCATTTTTGAATGGACAACTACCACTAGGGGTTAAATACCCGGGACTCTACACCTTTTTGGTTTTACAACTGAAGAAGCTTCTTGGATGAGAGGTGAAATGTCTTCAAGAAACTTCAACAAGTCCAATTGCTTTATTTATAACCTCCTTAGACTACCATCACCTCGATGACCAAGAACCCACACAGTCTGACACCAAACTTATATCCTCCAAGATGCTTGGCCCCATAGGCGTTTAAACTGAAGATAAAGAAGAAAGGTGATTGAAAGTGGCATGTTCTTGATGCCAGACATGCTGGTCTGACTGCTGTTTGATTACCAGCTAATAATATTTAGCATCAGTGGCACCACCTTTCATTGCATAGCATAGCCGAAATAGCTCAGTTGGGAGAGCGTCAGACTGAAGATCTGAAGGTCCCTGGTTCAATCCCGGGTTTCGGCAATCTGTTTATTTTATGTTGAGGTGTTGTGAAGGTGATGATTGTCATCCATATTTTAGATGAAATTCTGCAACCATCTGACACCAAACTCTGTCCTCCAAGATGACAATGCTTTCCCTCACACAGGCTTCAATGTTCAAGGTCATGCTCGTGCTGGTGATTTTTAAAAGTTTTTTGTGGGCTAATATGACTGAAATTAATGAGAGTGGAGAACCCTGCAGTCAAGCGAGATTGAAGAAGTCAGTTGGATGAGTGACGAAACATTTCTCCCACTGAAAACACTACATCCAGAGGAACAGAATCAACTTTTTGGGATGTCCTCACCTGAATCAAGAAATTTGAGACACTGAATCAAAGATGTCAGCCCAATATTTTTTAACCTTGTCACAAAAAACAAAACTATGGCTTAACTTATCTTTAGCTAGGGAGCATTTCAAACAGATAGGAGAGACCTCAGGGTATAATTTATTTAACTTTTCTCTTGAGAAGTGTAGACGATGTAGAGATTTGAATTAAGTTAAGCACTGTCTTGCATTTATGGATTCTCCAAACCTTCTTCCCATTGAATATTAGTGATTGTAATACCTAACTCCTCTTCCCATTTAGACTTGATAAAGAACAAGTTCACAGGGCTCATTGACATTAGACTCTGATAGATGCAAAAAATACATTTCTCACTAAAAGGTGAAAGTTGGAGACATTTATCAAGAAAGGAATTGTTAAGACTCTCAAAGCTCTGTACGTATTTACTGACATAGTCTCTTATCTGCTGGTGTCTGAAAGTCTCTCCCTGGTAGTTTGTATATCTCTTGTAACTGCTTGATAATGGTGATAATGGCAAAGACACCCTCCCAGTATAGATTACTGATTGTACAAAGTCCTACCTGTTTCCAAAGTCAAAAAGTAGTGTCTAAAATAGATGGTTTAAAAGATGGATTGCCTGAAATGGGCATGATAGAGGATAAAGACATCAAATTAAAGTGTAGTTTAATCTGCTCAACAATACATATGGTGCTGTGTATCACCACATTGCCGTCATACATAGACTTGTCTGTGGGCAAGAGAGACACCGGTATAACTCCTATGCAACAAGGCTGACATGCTTCCTGCTCCAGTTGCAACCATGTAGGGGGATTAACACTGTCAGCTAGCCGGCATGTCATGAATTTTATATGTGAAGCCCAGTAATAGAACAATATTTTATCTTTGTACAGCACTTTGGCCAACATTTTGTTGTTATTAAATGTGCTATATAAATAAAGTAAAGTAAAGTGTGTTTTATTGTCCCACACCAGCATGACTGATTGGCTTGGTTGATTGCAATCTTATCTCTGATTGGAGTGTGTGGCACTATGGGTGCAGATTGTGGCCGAAATAGCTCAGTTGGGAGAGCGTCAGACTGAAGATCTGAAGGTCCCTGGTTCAATCCCGGGTTTCGGCAATTGTTAATGTTTACGTGAACCCTCAAATACTCCTTAGCAATGTGAGATTCCCTTTAACCCACTTTATCAAGCTGGTACGTGAGTATGAGCAAACAGCACATAAGAAGGCTCGTCTAGCACAGCATGAAAAGACTAAGACCAGGCAACAAATGTACTTTGACCCACTTGTTGTGTGTTGGAAACATTGTGGATGGAAGTTTCTGCCTTTCTCAGTAATGCAAAGGCGCCAACATCCAACATTAGTATGGAGGAGAGGAAGGCACTCACATCGCTTAGTAATGACAACCATATTATCATTCTTCTGGCAGTTGAAGGTAGGTGCATGGTTTTGCTAAACCAGAAAGACTATCATGAGAAAATGATATCACTGCTCAGTGACGAAAATATTTATGAGCCCAGAAAGCGGTTACAGGAAGAGGGTTATAGATTGTCTGAAGTAGTTAGAAAAAAGAATACTACATTAGACCTACACCAAGTCTCCCAACTTAGCTATTTGGGCAGGATACTACTATTATGCTCGTGTCACCTAATAGTACCTTAGTGGATTTGCAATAACCGTGACCTCAAGGTACTTTAATAAGGTAAAGACCTACAATATCAGAGAGAAACCCAACCATCAGATGACGCTTTATATGCAATCCGAGTATAAGCCTTTTCCAGTGTCCTCAGTTTTCAACAGCTAGAAGTTTGTTAGTTCTTTTCTATGAATTCAGCTGCCTAAGGATTTCTGCCACACCTGTGTTGTGTTATATGCCAAGCAGTAATTTAGGGTCAACATAAATGAAAGCATTGCCGAAACCCGGGATTGAACCAGGGACCTTCAGATCTTCAGTCTGACGCTCTCCCTACTGAGCTATTTCGGCTTTACACAGATATGAGTAGTGCAAGTGACAGTGAGATTTCCATCAGTAATGGGGGACATTTAAAAGCTGATCTGTACCTTAAACCAATGCATACCGTTCATTATTTAAGGTTTGACTCTCAACATCCACTGGAGCACAAACTGGGTATCATCAGGACGCTAAAATATAGAGCGAACACCATCCCCACAGACACAGCGGCCAGGGAAGCAGAAGAACATCACATCAAGAAGGCCCTGAGCAAATGTGGTTATCCCAGCTGGACGTTTGTCAAAGCTGGGAAGGCACCTAGAAAATGCTCCAAGGGATCCAGGACAGAAGAAAGACAATTGCAGCCTGAGCGAAAACCTTTAGTGATCCTTTATGTGTCAGGAGAATCGGAAAAGGCAAGATGCATTTTCTCTAAACACTGCATCTCTGTGTGGCTTTCAAACCCCAAACCCCATGTTGTGCCAAAAATTGGTCCACCTCAACGATCAGGTCCCTCAGCACAAACAGATTAATATAGTGTTAAGTGCCAGGAGGATTTCTTTTATTTATACATCAGAGAAACCAAACAACCTCTGGCTACGCGTCTGGCACAACACAGAAGAGCTAACTCTTCAGGCCAGGACACCTATGGGCCAGTGGCCACTCTTTCAATGATGAGGATGTACACACTAACCCTAACCCCAAACCTGGACAAGGAGGACTGCTGGTTTGAGCGGAGGTTTGAAAATGGTACTCATGGCAATTGAAACAATTGTCATTAATAAATGGTCTTTTATCAGTGGTTGTGGATCATGGTCATGGCAATTTCGGGTGGCTTACAACTGTCTGCACCTACAATGCAGTTTTGAAATCCTTTCCTAGGTGCATGGACCCCCACTGGCATCTTGAATGAGGTGATCTCAATGAGACACATGATAGGAGACACATGATTGGGTGAAGCAAGGTTTGCTGCTCTCCCAACTGAGCTATTTCAGCAGCGAAGCATCAGGCACAGAACATGTAGGCTGGATAAAGAAGTCACATCCAGCATGTTGGTCTATAGAAGCAAACATAAAGGGCACTGAAACCAGTGCTTACAGCAGGAATGCACTGACTGGTAAATTGCAGCCTGATACCACCATTGTTTAAAACGACATGATAGTAAACACCACTGATATTCCTTTGATAATTTATTTGTTATATTATATTATATTATATTATATTATATTATATTATATTATATTATATTATAATTAGTTATATTAGGCAATATACTAGTGCATTTGCGGTTTACAGTTTCAATTATGGGCTGATGTGCAGTAAAAGTTGGAAGAGTGCAAGAATTAAGTTTTTGTCTTCCTTATTTTTTTTAGGTGCTCTTGTAGTCATTAAATTGACAACAACAAAATCTAATGTGTTACCCCTGCCTTTTCTTTGTAGATCCTCTCAGTTGTTTTTGGTTCTGCTTTAATCTTCTGCTCTTAGTTGGTGTGAAACTGAAGCCTCCTCGACATAACTTGAGCTAATTTTAGGAAAATATGCTTTGGTTTATCAGCGATCTGAGGCAGCGGGGCTTGTACAGAGGAGAGGAATGTCACCGGCCCCACCCTCACATTCCCCTCTGCCAGACTGAAGCATCCAGTTTGGACCCCTGTGGGGGCATTTAAAAGACGTGTAAGATACAGTGAATCCCTCTCTAAACCCACAACACCGCTGCTGTCTTATCTCACCAGCTTCTTTATGCGCAGTAAATTGCATTCCTGTGGTGTTTGCAATGAAATCGGCATGACTTACTTCCAACACTGAAAAATGTTCATCTCCCTTGAGCTAATTAGTCTTACATAATCACTCAGCAGGAGCTACAGAAAGCAAAAATAAAAACTCCAAATGTACAAGTCTAAAGTAAAGCTCAAAGACGATTTACATCGTCACACATGTGGTGTTATTTAATGAGGATTTCTGCGCAGAGCCCGAAATATCCGCCGATGAGCTCATCGATCACACATCTGACAGATATACCAGAAAGATCATTCCCTCTGCAGGGTGATCGTTACAGCCTCTTATTCGCCATCTGATTTAAAGGGATCAAACGGATGACGTCGCCCTCTTTCGTCACTGATCCACAAATTTGCAGATCGTTTATACGTTAGATGTCTCACTCCTGTTGCCAAATCGACTGTGGCTGCTGCTTTTTGAACCTTTGTGTTATAATAATTAGATCGAGGCTGCCTATTGATCAGTAATCTGAGAAAATCACTAATCCAGTTTACCGCACTATGTTATTACTGAGACACTTTAATGTCATTAGATATCTGTTGTGCCGTTTGAATACATAAAGAAAGCCAAGCTAAAGTATTTTTATGATATAATAAAAAGATGTATTTAAATTGTGCTTGTTTTGCTTTTATTTTTTTATTCTTTTATTTTTACTTGTTTCATTTAATTTAAGTCATGTACATTCTATTTATTTACCCCATTTGTAATAGGTTTTGTTTAATAATACTGATATTAAAGAAATCCCCCACCTATTTTAAAATTGTTGTTGTTGTTTATTTGTTTGTTTTCAAATTCTGGTTCATATTGGTTCATATATTGGTCACACAATTGTACTTTTATCTCATTATAGTAATCTGCAGCCAAAATGATCAACTTTGTCAGTCTATTTTTTTGTGGATTCAGGCTTTTAGATGCCATTAAATATAGAGAGAGCAAGGAGCCATTGATTTCTCCTTTCTTTTTTAACTATGCATAATGTAAAAAAACAAACAAAGACACAAACAAAAAAAAAAACTAAATGCATTGTGCACAAGCATACTAATAATGGGTGAATCATCTCTCTTAAGATTTAGATATCAGGATCACATTGGATGAGATCACCATGTTACACGAGGTTAACTACAAATCGATTACTCCAGTGAATGACAACTTAAAACAATGCATTTCCTGAATAAAATGCAGTGTGAATGCTGATACGTGATCATTTCTTTTAGCTGAAATCCTGTAATTGCTGAAATATTTAACTGAAATACACCGAATCATTCACCTATAAGTCAAAGTGCAGACAGACGCTCACAGAGCAGTGAGTTACTGTGACACCTACGGAAAAGAAGCCAATCCTCTTTTGACACTGGTAAGACTAGAAAACTCACAAGACTTGGAGATTTCTTTTTTCATTATGTTCACATAACATCTTAAAAAATCTGCAACGTAAATGACTTTTCTGTTTCAGGTGTGGGCAGTGAATGTCATTAATAAAAGGAGGGACATAGAGTTTCAAGCCCAGATGCTCCTTAAACTGCCAAACCTCCTAAATTTCAGTGAGTCACATCTGACATACAATTGTTGACAGTTCAGCTATAGTCTTTCAATATATATGTTTAAAAGATCATTCTCATAACTTTATTCATAGAACACCCAGCAGGTAGAGCATAGCTTCAAACTGCTCACCGCACAGGATGTGGTGATAGGGGCAGTTCCCCACATCCTGCAGGGCTTCTGGGAGCTTCCTCCTCGCCTCTTCTTAAACATGGCCTAAGCATACTGTATGAGCATACTCTTCACCAGTGTCACAAAGGCCACTTTGGATCGAGTCTCCAAAACTATCACAGCAACGAAAGCCGGGCCGTCTTCTCTCACTCCATCCGTCTCACCACATTGCCGTCATACATAGACTTGTCTGTGGGCAAGAGAGACACCGGTAACTCCTATGCAAAAGGCTGACAAGCTTCCTGCTCCAGTTGCAACCATGTAGGGGGATTAACACTGTCAGCTAGCCGGCATGTCATGAATTTTAATGTGAAGCCCAGTAATAGAACATATTTATCTTTGTACAGCACTTTGGCCAACCTTTTGTTGTTATTAAATGTGCTATATAATAAAGTAAAGTAAAGTGTGTTTTATTGTCCCACACAAGCATGACTGATTGGCTTGGTTGATGCATCTTATCTCTTGATTGGAGTGTGTGGCACTATAGGCTGCGCTTGTGGCCGAAATAGCTCAGTTGGGAGAGGTCAGACTGAAGATCTGAAGTCCCTGGTTCAAGCCCGGGGTTTCGGCATTGTTAAGTTTACGTGAACCTCAATACTCCTTAGCATGTGTAGATTCCCTTTAACCCACTTTATCAAAGCTGGTACGTGAGTATGAGCAAACAGCACATAAGAAGGCTCGTCTAGCACAGCATGAAAGACTAAGACCAGGCAACAAATGTACTTTGACCCACTTGTTGTGTGTTGGAAACATTGTGGATGGAAGTTTCTGCCTTTCTCAGTAATGCAAAGGTGCCAACATCCAACTTAGTTTGGAGGAGAGGAAGCACTCACATCGCTTAGTAATGACAACCATATTATCATTCTTCTGGCGTTGAAGGTAGGTGCATGGTTTTGCTAAACCAGAAAGACTATCATGAAAAATGATATCACTGCTCATGACGAAAATATTTATGAGCCCAGAAAGCGGTTACAGGAAGAGGGTATTAGATTGTCTGAAGTAGTTAGAAAAAGATACTACATTAGACCTACACCCAAGTCTCCCAACTTGCTATTTGGGCAGGATACTACTATTATGCTCGTGTCACCTAATAGTACCTTAGTGGATTTGCAATAACCGTGACCTCAAGGTACTTTAATAAGGTAAAGACCTACAATATCAGAGAGAAACCCAACCATCAGATGACGCTTTATGCAATCCGAGTATAAGCTTTTCCAGTGTCCTCAGCTTTTCAACAGCTAGAAGTTTGTTGTTCTTTTCTATGAATTCAGCTGCCTAAGGATTTCTGCCACACCTGTGTTGTGTTATTGCCAAGCAGTAATTTAGGGTCAACATAAATGAAAGCATTGCCGAAACCCGGGATTGAACCAGGGACCTTCAGATCTTCGTCTGACGCTCTCCCTACTGAGCTATTTCGGCTTTACACAGATATGAGTAGTGCAAGTGACAGTGAGATTTCCATCCGTAATGGGGGACATTTAAAAGCTGATCTGTACCTTAACCCATGCTACCGTTCATTATTTAGGTTTGACTCTCAACATCCACTGGAGCACAAAACTGGGTATCATCAGGACGCTAAAATATAGAGCGAACACCATCCCCACAGACACAGCGGCCAGGGAAGCAGAAGAACTCACATCAAGAAGGCCCTGAGCAAATGTGGTTATCCCAGCTGGACGTTTGTCAAAGCTGGGAAGGCACCTAGAAAATGCTCCAAGGGATCCAGGACAGAAGAAAGACAATTGCAGCCTGAGCGAAAACCTTTGTGTCCTTTATGTGTCAGGAGAATCGGAAAAGGCAAGATGCATTTTCTCTAACACATCTCTCTGTGTGGCTTTCAAACCCCAACTCCCATGTTTTGCCAAAAATTGGTCCACCTCAACGATCAGGTCCCTCACACAAACAGATTAATATAGTGTTTAGTGCCAGGAGGATTTCTTTTATTTATACATCAGAGAAACCAAACAACCTCTGCTACGCATCTGGCACACACAGAAGAGCTAACTCTTCAGGCCAGGACACCTATGGCCATGGCCACTCTTTCATGATGAGGTACACACTAACCCTAACCCCAAACCTGGACAGGAGGACTGCTGGTTTGAGCGGAGGTTTGAAAATGGTACTCCTGGCAATTGAAAACAATGGTCATTAATAAATGGTCTTTTATCAGTGGTTGTGGTCATGGTCTGGCAATTTCGGGTGGCTTACAACTGTCTGCACCTACATGCAGTTTTGAAATCCTTTCCTAGGACATGGACCCCCACTGGCATCTTGGTGAGGTTGATCTCAATGAGACCATGATAGGAGACACCTGATTGGGTGAAGCAAGGTTTGCTGCTCTCCCAACTGAGCTATTTCAGCAGCAAAGCATCAGGCACAGAACATGTAGGCTGGATAAAGAAGTCACATCCAGCATTTGTTGGTCTATAGAAGCAAACATAAAGGGCACTGAAACCAGTGCTTACAGCAGGAATGCACTGACTGGTAATGCAGCCTGATTCTTACATTTGCACAAGTAGAGGTAAACAACTTTGAAGCAGATGTGCCTGTGCAAGTCAGACTTTTTCTTTTTGCAATTTAAAAGGAGCCATTCAGAATCTGATCATGGTCTTTACCGTATAAAAGTGAATTAAGGCCACAGTTGTTGCAAATCCACCAAGTTACTGCAAGTGATGCAAGTAAGGAGTTAGCCCACTGACTGTTTGTAGTCGGAGACACTATTATCACTGGTGTCTCATAGCCGTAATAGCTCAGCTGGGAGAGCGTCAAACTATAGATCTGAAGGTCTGTAGTTTAATCCTGGGTTTTAGTTGTTTTAAGTGGCATCACTGTCATTGATAAATTGAAGTTCTGATGCCAAACTCTATCCTCCAAAATGACAATGCTTTCACCCACAGACGCTGCTCACGTTTGGATTGTTCTGAGAGTATTGAACTGCTCTGCCATGCTTGTTCCGTTGGTGTTTAATAGGTTTGTGTTGGCTGTTTTCATCTTCCTTTAGCTCTCTGAGGACACGATAAATGTACCATAATTGGAGATCTATTAAATCACTTCAATGACTACATTTAAAATATATCAAGAAAGACAAAACAACTCACAAAATAAGCCATAAAACCACCACAAAAGTACTAAAACTAACAGTCAGTTCTTTCCATCTTTGCACTCTCCCCACCTTTACTGCACATCGGCACATAAATAAAACTGCAAAGTACTAATACATGAATATATTGCCTAATATAACTAATATATTGATGTCTTTATTTTCCTGGCACAAAGAGGGAAAAAAAACCCCCAAACAAATAAATCATCAAAATAATATCAGTGGTGTTCACTATCATGTCATTTTAAACAACGTTGGTATCAGGCTGCAGTTTATCAGTCAGTGCATTCCTGTCTGACAAACTGGTAAACACTGGTTTCAGTGTCCATTATGTTTGCTTCTATAGAACCACATGCTGCATGTGACTTGCTTCACCCTGTCATGTGACTCATTGATATCACCTCATGTAAGATGCCTGCTCATAATGACCTACGCCATTTTTGAATGGACAACTACCACTAGGGGTTAAATACCCGGGACTCTACACCTTTTTGGTTTTACAACTGAAGAAGCTTCTTGGATGAGAGGTGAAATGTCTTCAAGAAACTTCAACAAGTCCAATTGCTTTATTTATAACCTCCTTAGACTACCATCACCTCGATGACCAAGAACCCACACAGTCTGACACCAAACTTATATCCTCCAAGATGCTTGGCCCCATAAAGGCGTTTAAACTGAAGATAAAGAAGAAAGGTGATTGAAAGTGGCATGTTCTTGATGCCAGACATGCTGGTCTGACTGCTGTTTGATTACCAGCTAATAATATTTAGCATCAGTGGCACCACCTTTCATTGCACACCGTAGCCGAAATAGCTCAGTTGGGAGAGCGTCAGACTGAAGATCTGAAGGTCCCTGGTTCAATCCCGGGTTTCGGCAATCTGTTTGTTTTATGTTGAGGTGTTGTGAAGGTGATGATTGTCATCCAGATTTTAGATGAAATTCTGCAACCATCTGACACCAAACTCTGTCCTCCAAGATGACAATGCTTTCCCTCACACAGGCTTCAATGTTCAAGGTCATGCTCGTGCTGGTGATTTTTAAAAGTTTTTTTGTGGGCTAATATGACTGAAATTAATGAGAGTGGAGAACCCTGCAGTCAAGCGAGATTGAAGAAGTCAGTTGGATGAGTGACGAAACATTTCTCCCACTGAAAACACTACATCCAGAGGAACAGAATCAACTTTTTGGGATGTCCTCACCTGAATCAAGAAATTTGAGACACTGAATCAAAGATGTCAGCCCAATATTTTTTAACCTTGTCACAAAAAACAAAACTATGGCTTAACTTATCTTTAGCTAGGGAGCATTTCAAACAGATAGGAGAGACCTCAGGGTATAATTTATTTAACTTTTCTCTTGAGAAGTGTAGACGATGTAGAGATTTGAATTAAGTTAAGCACTGTCTTGCATTTATGGATTCTCCAAACCTTCTTCCCATTGAATATTAGTGATTGTAATACCTAACTCCTCTTCCCATTTAGACTTGATAAAGAACAAGTTCACAGGGCTCATTGACATTAGACTCTGATAGATGCAAAAAATACATTTCTCACTAAAAGGTGAAAGTTGGAGACATTTATCAAGAAAGGAATTGTTAAGACTCTCAAAGCTCTGTACGTATTTACTGACATAGTCTCTTATCTGCTGGTGTCTGAAAGTCTCTCCCTGGTAGTTTGTATATCTCTTGTAACTACTTGATAATGGTGATAATGGCAAAGACACCCTCCCAGTATAGATTACTGATTGTACAAAGTCCTACCTGTTTCCAAAGTCAAAATGTAGTGTCTAAAATAGATGGTTTAAAAGATGGATTGCCTGAAATGGGCATGATAGAGGATAAAGACATCAAATTAAAGTGTAGTTTAATCTGCTCAACAATACATAGGGTGCTATGTATTACCACATTGCCATCATACATAGACTTGTCTGTGGGCAAGAGAGACACCGGTATAACTCCTATGCAACAAGGCTGACATGCTTCCTGCTCCAGTTGCAACCATGTAGGGGGATTAACACTGTCAGCTAGCCGGCATGTCATGAATTTTATATGTGAAGCCCAGTAATAGAACAATATTTATCTTTGTACAGCACTTTGGCCAACATTTTGTTGTTATTAAATGTGCTATATAAATAAAGTAAAGTAAAGTGTGTTTTATTGTCCCACACAAGCATGACTGATTGGCTTGGTTGATTGCAATCTTATCTCTGATTGGAGTGTGTGGCACTATAGGCGCAGCTTGTGGCCGAAATAGCTCAGTTGGGAGAGCGTCAGACTGAAGATCTGAAGGTCCCTGGTTCAAGCCCGGGTTTCGGCAATTGTTAAGTTTACGTGAACCCTCAAATACTCCTTAGCAATGTGAGATTCCCTTTAACCCACTTTATCAAGCTGGTACGTGAGTATGAGCAAACAGCACATAAGAAGGCTCGTCTAGCACAGCATGAAAAGACTAAGACCAGGCAACAAATGTACTTTGACCCACTTGTTGTGTGTTGGAAACATTGTGGATGGAAGTTTCTGCCTTTCTCAGTAATGCAAAGGCGCCAACATCCAACATTAGTATGGAGGAGAGGAAGGCACTCACATCGCTTAGTAATGACAACCATATTATCATTCTTCTGGCAGTTGAAGGTAGGTGCATGGTTTTGCTAAACCAGAAAGACTATCATGAGAAAATGATATCACTGCTCAGTGACGAAAATATTTATGAGCCCAGAAAGCGGTTACAGGAAGAGGGTTATAGATTGTCTGAAGTAGTTAGAAAAAAGAATACTACATTAGGCCTACACCAAGTCTCCCAACTTAGCTATTTGGGCAGGGTACTACTATTATGCTCGTGTCACCTAATAGTACCTTAGTGGATTTGCAATAACCGTGACCTCAAGGTACTTTAATAAGGTAAAGACCTACAATATCAGAGAGAAACCCGACCATCAGATGACGCTTTATATGCAATCCGAGTATAAGGCTTTTCCAGTGTCCTCACTTTTCAACAGCTAGAAGTTTGTTAGTTCTTTTCTATGAATTCAGCTGCCTAAGGATTTCTGCCACACCTGTGTTGTGTTATATGCCAAGCAGTAATTTAGGGTCAACATAAATGAAAGCATTGCCGAAACCCGGGATTGAACCAGGGACCTTCAGATCTTCAGTCTGACGCTCTCCCTACTGAGCTATTTCGGCTTTACAGAGATATGAGTAGTGCAAGTGACAGTGAGATTTCCATCAGTAATGGGGGACATTTAAAAGCTGATCTGTACCTTAAACCAATGCATACCGTTCATTATTTAAGGTTTGACTCTCAACATCCACTGGAGCACAAACTGGGTATCATCAGGACGCTAAAATATAGAGCGAACACCATCCCCACAGACACAGCGGCCAGGGAAGCAGAAGAACATCACATCAAGAAGGCCCTGAGCAAATGTGGTTATCCCAGCTGGACGTTTGTCAAAGCTGGGAAGGCACCTAGAAAATGCTCCAAGGGATCCAGGACAGAAGAAAGACAATTGCAGCCTGAGCGAAAACCTTTAGTGATCCTTTATGTGTCAGGAGAATCGGAAAAGGCAAGATGCATTTTCTCTAAACACTGCATCTCTGTGTGGCTTTCAACCCCAAATCCCATGTTGTGCCAAAAATTGGTCCACCTCAACGATCAGGTCCCTCAGCACAAACAGATTAATATAGTGTTAAGTGCCAGGAGGATTTCTTTTATTTATACATCAGAGAAACCAAACAACCTCTGGCTACGCATCTGGCACAACACAGAAGAGCTAACTCTTCAGGCCAGGACACCTATGGGCCAGTGGCCACTCTTTCAATGATGAGGATGTACACACTAACCCTAACCCCAAACCTGGACAAGGAGGACTGCTGGTTTGAGCGGAGGTTTGAAAATGGTACTCATGGCAATTGAAACAATGGTCATTAATAAATGGTCTTTTATCAGTGGTTGTGGATCATGGTCATGGCAATTTCGGGTGGCTTACAACTGTCTGCACCTACAATGCAGTTTTGAAATCCTTTCCTAGGTGCATGGACCCCCACTGGCATCTTGGATGAGGTGATCTCAATGAGACACATGATAGGAGACACATGATTGGGTGAAGCAAGGTTTGCTGCTCTCCCAACTGAGCTATTTCAGCAGCGAAGCATCAGGCACAGAACATGTAGGCTGGATAAAGAAGTCACATCCAGCATGTTGGTCTATAGAAGCAAACATAAAGGGCACTGAAACCAGTGCTTACAGCAGGAATGCACTGACTGGTAAATTGCAGCCTGATACCACCATTGTTTAAAACGACATGATAGTAAACACCACTGATATTCCTTTGATGATTTATTTGTTATTATATTATATTATATTTATTATATTATTTATTTATATATTAATTAGTTATATTAGGCAATATACTAGTGCATTTGCGGTTTACAGTTTCAATTATGGGCTGATGTGCAGTAAAAGTTGGAAGAGTGCAAGAATTAAGTTTTTGTCTTCCTTATTTTTTTTAGGTGCTCTTGTAGTCATTAAATTGACAACAACAAAATCTAATGTGTTACCCCTGCCTTTTCTTTGTAGATTCTCTCAGTTGTTTTTAGTTCTGCTTTAATCTTCTGCTCTTAGTTGGTGTGAAACTGAAGCCTCCTCGACATAACTTGAGCTAATTTTAGGAAAATATGCTTTGGTTTATCAGCGATCTGAGGCAGCGGGGCTTGTACAGAGGAGAGGAATGTCACCGGCCCCACCCCACATTCCCCTCTGCCAGACTGAAGCATCCAGTTTGGACCCCTGTGGGGGCATTTAAAAGACGTGTAAGATACAGTGAATCCCTCTCTAAACCCACAACACCGCTGCTGTCTTATCTCACCAGCTTCTTTATGCGCAGTAAATTGCATTCCTGTGGTGTTTGCAATGAAATCGGCATGACTTACTTCCAACACTGAAAAATGTTCATCTCCCTTGAGCTAATTAGTCTTACATAATCACTCAGCAGGAGCTACAGAAAGCAAAAATAAAAACTCCAAATTTACAAGTCTAAAGTAAAGCTCAAAGACGATTTACATCGTCACACATGTGGTGTTATTTAATGAGGATTTCTGCGCAGAGCCCGAAATATCCGCCGATGAGCTCATCGATCACACATCTGACAGATAAACCAGAAAGATCATTCCCTCTGCAGGGTGATCGTTACAGCCTCTTATTCGCCATCTGATTTAAAGGGATCAAACGGATGACGTCGCCCTCTTTCGTCACTGATCCACAAATTTGCAGATCGTTTATCCGTTAGATGTCTCACTCCTGTTGCCAAATCGACTGTGGCTGCTGCTTTTTGAACCTTTGTGTTATAATAATTAGATCGAGGCTGCCTATTGATCAGTAATCTGAGAAAATCACTAATCCAGTTTACCGCACTATGTTATTACTGAGACACTTTAATGTCATTAGATATCTGTTGTGCCGTTTGAATACATAAAGAAAGCCAAGTTAAAGTCTTTTTATGATATAATAAAAAGATGTATTTAAATTGTGCTTGTTTTGCTTTTATTCTTTTTATTCTTTTATTTTTACTTGTTTCATTTAATTTAAGTCATGTACATTCTATTTATTTACCCCATTTGTAATAGGTTTTGTTTAATAATACTGATATTAAAGAAATCCCCCACCTATTTTAAAATTGTTGTTGTTGTTTATTTGTTTGTTTTCAAATTCTGGTTCATATTGGTTCATATATTGGTCACACAATTGTACTTTTATCTCATTATAGTAATCTGCAGCCAAAATGATCAACTTTGTCAGTCTATTTTTTTGTGGATTCAGGCTTTTAGATGCCATTAAATATAGAGAGAGCAAGGAGCCATTGATTTCTCCTTTCTTTTTTAACTATGCATAATGTAAAAAAACAAACAAAGACACAAACAAAAAAAACAACGAAATGCATTGTGCACAAGCATACTAATAATGGGTGAATCATCTCTCTTAAGATTTAGATATCAGGATCACATTGGATGAGATCACCATGTTACACGAGGTTAACTACAAATCAATTACTCCAGTGAATGACAACTTAAAACAATGCATTTCCTGAATAAAATGCAGTGTGAATGCTGATACGTGATCATTTCTTTTAGCTGAAATCCTGTAATTGCTGAAATATTTAACTGAAATACACCGAATCATTCACCTATAAGTCAAAGTGCAGACAGACGCTCACAGAGCAGTGAGTTACTGTGACACCTACGGAAAAGAAGCCAATCCTCTTTTGACACTGGTAAGACTAGAAAACTCACAAGACTTGGAGATTTCTTTTTTCATTATGTTCACGTAACATCTTAAAAAATCTGCAACGTAAATGACTTTTCTGTTTCAGGTGTGGGCAGTGAATGTCGTTAATAAAAGGAGGGACATAGAGTTTCAAGCCCAGATGCTCCTTAAACTGCCAGACCTCCTAAATTTCAGTGAGTCACATCTGACATACAATTGTTGACAGTTCAGCTATAGTCTTTCAATATATATGTTTAAAAGATCATTCTCATAACTTTATTCATAGAACACCCAGCAGGTAGAGCATAGCTTCAAACTGCTCACCGCACAGGATGTGGTGATAGGGGCAGTTCCCCACATCCTGCAGGGCTTCTGGGAGCTTCCTCCTCGCCTCTTCTTAAACATGGCCTAAGCATACTGTATGAGCATACTCTTCACCAGTGTCACAAAGGCCACTTTGGATCGAGTCTCCAAAACTATCACAGCAACGGAAAGCCGGGCCGTCTTCTCTCACTCCATCAGAGATCAGATCATGGCCCAGAGCATCCTGAGGGAGATCAGAGAGAAATATTCACCAGAAATTCTGCTCACTAACGTTGCAAACTTTACACCAGTGATGCTCACTACAATTGCCGATGTAGCAAAAAAACCACATTTTCTAGATCTTTAAACCCCCTTCTGAAACTCCACCAATGCCTGACATTCTTCCCAATGAAGTTTTAAAGTTTGAATGGTGTCTGTTGGTTCACTTATGTGGAAGTAGTTAGAGTTGAAAGAGGAGTACGTTGAATGAGAATTTGAAGAGTCTCCCCATTGAAATATTTTATAAATTCCCCCTGAATAAAGTTGACAATTTAAAAAAAAGAAGAAGAAGTTATAAATAACAAAAATAAAAGCACACATGTCTAAAAGATGAGAACTCTAATGGTGCTTGAATGTTTTTCTAAGTTGAAGGAGATAACCCGCAAAAAATGAACTGAATAAAAATAGCGTCTCAATACAAGCATTCACACTAATTATTCAAATTTCTCTGGGTTAGTTCATGTGAGCCAAAAGCTCAGGTCTAAACACAGTTTGTGACAATTTTTTCTACTTTTGGCTATATAATATGATATGGATATGATTGTGTTAGAGGCAGACAGTCAATCATTAAAAAAGTTGGTTTAAAGGGAGGGTGACCTTAAATCAAGGATAGGAGCTATGTCAAACAGTGAGTCATGCAAAGCAGAGTCCAAGAATAGAAACGTGGAGGTGGAAATGATAATAATGTGTGCCTCCTTATTTCTGATAATTTTATTTTGTGTAATTGTTTAAATACCCGTCATGTCTAGTAGATCTTGCGAGAATCCGAATCAGGAGTTAAATGCACCGTTTCGCCAAACATCTTTGCTTTTCCAGGACGAGCTCTATAGACTCGCTATTTAGGTTTCTATTGACTTCTGTTATGAACAAGTGCGTGTGTAAAATGGCGAAGCGGAATTGACAGGCAGAAAAAGTAAAGAAAAAAAAAGTAGTTTTTTTTTTTAAGATAAGAAAGAACAGCAGCAGCTTTGCATTCAGTGTTTGTACTGAAATGCAGGCATGATTACAGCGATGCGTTTTCTCTTGCTTGGTTCCTGGATTTTTTTGGCGGAGTGAGCCCTCTGTGTGTCCCCCTCCTCTCTGGCAGTACGCGCGGGTTGTGTAACGGTGGGAGCGACGGCTCGGTCCCCGCCCTGCTCCTTTAAATACCCGTAACGGGGTCAGTACAGCAGACAGACAGTGGGATGTGCTGATATCTGCTTCTTTCAGCGTGGGTACTCTAACCGTGTATCTGGTGTTCGTGCTGCGTCATGGAGCTGGACCGGCGGCTACTGCTGGCGCACTGCACGGCTCACGCCCTCTCGGTAGCGGCGGGCTTGCTGGTGGTGGTCCCGATGGCTCTGAACGGTTCCGCTTTCAAAGGCCGCTGCGCCCTCTTTTCCAGTGGATACTGGAGGACGGATGAGCAGGTGGAGCCGACGGGCACGACGGGAGTCGTGGATCACCTGGTGGTGCAACAGTGGGGGCCGCCGGCAGCCTGCCAGTTCGCCACTTTCGTGGGCATTTTCACGGTGCTGTACGGAGCTGCGCAGGGCTGGAGGTGCCTCTTCTATCTGCATGGACAACATGACGAGTGAGTCTCCCTGCAGCACACACCCACCCCTCCATACGTCTCAAAACACAGAGAAGGGCGGGTACAACACTACTGACCTACATTTGGTTATGTTCTGCAGAAAGATAATGCTGCATGGTGCCACAGTAGTCCGGTGGTACTTGGAGATCCTGCAAACGCATTAAAATAGATGAAGGCATAAATAAACGGATGCATGCAGAAACGGACGCAGTCATGTGGCGTGGATGATCAGTCAGTGTATCCACCAGCACAGAAGGCTGTCGGCCATGTTAAGGAGAGGAGAAAATGTTTTGAATATATCTGCATCCTTTATTCTAGTGATTTTTTTTTTTACTCCCCCCCCCCCCCCCCCCCCAAAAAAAAACCCATGCTAAATGTTAGTCTAAAGAAACAGGAGAAGAAAGAAACACTTTGAGAGCTCTTAAGAATAACGAGTTTACTTAAACAACAACAACAACAACAACAGTATTTTAGGTCTTTATGAATCAGCTTGCCTACATGTGAAAATAATTCTCAACGTTTCATTATAGAAATGCTGGTACTGCCTCTCCACACCGGGAGCATCACATACATTAAGTCAAAGGAAAAAAATAAACAAGGTCTCAGGTGGGCCAAAGTGGACCTTCTGCCGGCCGGTTCTGACCCCGGAGGTGCGGGTTTGACACACCTCTGAGTCATGCTCAGGCCCCTGATGTCAACCAGCTGCTGGGCCTTTCTAAACCAAACCTGTGGGTCACATGACCTACAAAAACAAACTGCAGTTATCACAGTAGTCATAGCAGGGGTGTCAAACATAAGGCCCGTGGGTGGTATTTGGCCAGGCAGAGACTCCAGTATGGCCCTCTGGACAGCTTTGCATAATGTGAAGTTTGGCATAAATTTTGGACATTTAGCTTTGTTTTCATACGTTTTATAGCTTTTCCCAATGATAAAGGCCTAGCCCCTGGGTTACTAGACCAGTGTGAATAAGTAATAAACAATTCAATTTTATTAAATTTAATTTTACAGTGGATCCACAGTAAAGGAAAATGGACAAGGAGCTAACAGAACTACACATTTATTTCTTACGATTTAAGTTCAGAGAGTTTTGCTAACATTGTTCTGTTGCAAAACAGCTGCAAACCACCACAATACCACCGTATTTTACTGTTGGTATGATGTTCCTTTTCTGAAATGCTGTGTTACTTTTACAGCAGATGTAATTTTAAGACTACTGAAAGAGAGTTAAGGTTGTCCTGGTTGACTTACAAGCTTGTTCAGATTGTATGGTTTTTGGCTTATATATTGTATTTCCATGTATGTTTACCGATGTTTCCATAAATAGTTTTATCCATTTCCCAATTTACTTGTACAATGTAAAGCGATGAGGGGTGTTTCAAGACTTTTGTGCAGTACTGTATATACTGTTCGTCTGTATCTGTTGAGGAAATCTGTAGAAATAAAAACATTACTGTGATAACTGAAGCAGCAGAAAGAGGGGATGTTCAAGGTAGCTGCAGTTGATATTATAAATTAATCGTGCATTTGCTCCAGCGTCGGCCTTAAGCCTCAGCTCTCTGTGTGTCTGATGGCCATCTCTCTCTCTCTGTTTCTGCCCAGCACTCTGTTTTCGTCCTTCCTCACGGTCCTGCTGAGCGTGTGCGTGTTCTTCCTGTCTGGAGGAGCCAGTGTCATCTTGTCACTAGGACTCAGCTCCTGGTGCGACGTTGTGACAGAAAACGACACACAGCCATTCAGGTACATCTAACGCAGACGCCCCTTTGGCGTTGTGGATGGATGCCTGCTCAGTTTGACATCGAGAGGCCTGCACATTTCCAGACTTTTCTTTTGTTGCTCCATGTGTGATTTTAAAAAGAAAATGATTCAGGGTTGATGTTAAAATGTGTGTTTTTAAAGCGTGTGTGTGGCTGTCATCTTGTTTGAGCGTATCTTCAGGTCCTTTTCTCATCTATTCTTGTTTGTTTTGAATTCAGCTGTGCAGAGTCCCAGTCTGTGCCGCTTTACCTGGACGTGGACACTTCATCTTTCTTCACAGAGCTCAGTCTGGCGCAGGTAGGAATGCTCAAATACAAGCAAACCCAAAATGTTGCGCACACCAGAACGCAAAAGTGACACCGACTTCCTCCCAGGCCTCTGAAACAAGAGCTTCACAGTTCGGCTGTCTGCTTTTCTGAAAGGCTGAAGGAGGTAGAGCACGATGAAGAAAAAAGAAAATAATTATTTAACAGTTCAGACAAATAACTTAAGTAACATTAAAATGATCACAACAAGCTAATTAGGCATCTCAAATTATAGAACAGGGGTGTCAAACATAAGGCCAAGGGGACTGAATCAGCCCGGCAAAGAGTCTAATCTGACCCCAATGGCCAAATTAACTGTATTTTCATAAGGTTAAAAAACTTTCCAACTGATGAAGACCTCCCCTGTGGCCATTAATGCTATAACACAGTAATTGATTAATAGATGAACCTTTTAAAATAACAGCATGAGCTCCCATCAGTGTAGCAGCTGCAGTAGTATTTACAGATTTATCCCCGTTTTGTGCTTAAATACAGGATGTTTTGTATGTAAACATTGTTCCTGATCACATCACTGTAGTCACTCATTTCAGGGGTTTTTTTCCACCCTTCTGTTTGATTCGATGTCAGCTGCAGTGATGTTGTGTGAGCTGTTTCTAATGGCAACAGATCTTTTGTCACAGATTTGATATTTTAGGAAAGCAGACGCGTGAAACAGGAAAGCAGGTTTACTCTGTCAGAAGAAACCACTTTTGTTCGGCATCATGTTCGTCTGAAGCTTGTCTGTTTTGCAGATTTATCCAGGAATTAAAAGCATGCATTTAGGAGTTTCTTTGATGTTGTCAGTGCTTTGTGTTTTTGTTACAAAACATCATTGATCGACACAAGAGCTGATGTCAGCCTCCGTTCTAGCAGCTTCTGCAGCTCCATTCAGTGTCCTGGGCAGGATTTATCTAATCTGTCTTTTGGAAACAATGAAACGAGTGTGCGAGGTTCACTCCCGCAACAAACCGACTCATATTGATGAGACACGGTGACGCTCTCGGCTACGGTCATTTTTCAGTTTTTCCAGTTCTAATCTGTCCCGTCTAAAAACGGCGTCCCTCTCATCTCTCCTGCTGCCGTCACAGTGAACTATCGACTCGTCCCTGAAATCAAAAGTCTCACAGGAAGTGGTGTTTGTTAAAGGCACAGACTGTATGTTTTTACAAATTGATTTTTGGACTTCCACATTCCTGGAGCCGCATTGTTGATTTTTAGATTTCTCCTGTGAATCTTTGTCCCGGAGTTTTAAATGATCGAAACAATAGGCTGGGTCTTAACTCAGTTTTTCTACTTGTTTGTACATTTCTCTCAGCTCCGGTCCCATAGTTTCACCAATCTACCTCCAAGAATTTGCTGACAGTCGTTATACTGAGATGATAACTGTTGTTTCACTGATGTATTGTTAAAAATGGCATAAAATGAGAGTGGAAGATGGACATGTGAGTGTGTGCTATATACATTAGAGGGTTACCTAGGCAACCAGAATCTGAAGCATCCACTCACTATAAAGGTTGAATGAATTGCTTCCCCTGTGCGCGCTGCTTTAGCTCAGCCATGTTGGTCATTCGGAGGCAGAAGTGACCATTTGTGGATCACACATAAATATAAAAGTCATCTGCTGCCTTTTGGGCCCATGTTTTTGAACCTTCCATGCTGGTGTTTTGGCCTTTGCCATGGTAGTTCTTTTGGAGCCACACGTTCCATTATAAGGATAAAAAAGATGGATTCAGCAACTGAAACAGCTGCATTTATAACCTGTAAAGATGCAAAGCACAGACACAGATATCTGCTAATTATTACTCAGTAACAGAATAATAAAACACAGGAATTTCACAAACTTCTTGGGTGCTTTCTGCATCGTTATCCTTCACCATGTGTCTGTTCAGTGTTTTTCGATACGTGACTGTAAGCATCTCTCTTCATTCTCAGGCGTCGCTGTGGCTTGTGACGGCTCTGTGGCTGGTTCACTCCATCCTGGCTTTCCTGCGGCTCTACCACTCTCACAGCCAGCACATCAGCGGGCCCTGTCTGCACCGGGAGAAGGAGATGCTGCTGGGAAACAGTCCATCAGACAGCGGCTCTCCCTCGCCTCCTCCTGTGATACCCATCCTCTTAGTCTAACCCAGAGTGTGTGAGGTACTGACAGAAGAAGCCTCCAGTATTCACATTTAAACCTCAGTTTGTTCATGTCTCGATCGATGATGTCAACTCCGCGGTACATGAGCCTGACCAAGGAATCCATCAGGTGTAATATTAATCAACCAACAAAAGAACACAGTACAGAAATGCCAAAGATACCATAGAAAGAGTTCAGGCTTAAATTAGATATGTCTGTAATGCATGTTACCTTTTTAAAAACATTGGCTGATCTGTGTTGTCCTTAAATATTAATTATCAAGTAATTTATCTTATTTAATGGCTTAATGTTATTTAACAGCTTAGTATCATCACTAATATCGGTGAAATCATGCCTACTGCATTTTAAAGGTTTTTCCACAATCTTTAAAACCTCTTTTAACCACTTGGATTTTTATTTTTTTTATTATACGACAAACAAATTCACAGGAAAAAGAGGAAATAAGAAATCCTATAATAATTCAATAAGTACAAAATCTTTCACATATTTGAAAAGGGTCCTCAGACCTTTTGAAACACCCACTGCAGTGTCAACATTGGCAGATAAGTCCAAATTAAATTCAGTGTTAAAAATAATACAAGTGATTCGTAAATTTTATCAGGAACTGCACACAATGTGTTTTTTTTTTTTTGTCTGGATTCACTTTAGTGCAGACATATAGAATACAAGTCATAGTTATTTTGAGGTATTTATACTCCATCTTGTTGCCTTGCGAGATAAAAAAGAAATGCACAGATGGATGTAACTGACAGTAATGCATTTTAATTTTGGCTAAACAGGCTGTTTTGAGCTTGTGATTTTGCCAGGTTTAAAGGAGAGCTGCTTTTGAGACACTATAAACTCTGACTGTAAGCTCGACATAAGCTTCCTGACCTTAGTCTCACTTCATAGTACAATCCTGAGGTGATGGGATTGAGTACAACTCTATGGATCTGCTCAAACTGTGGCTGTAATGTGAGGGACTTGCTGCCCAATCATGGCTTACAAACCCTAAAATAACACGGAAAATTCTTTTTTTTTAGGAATTGAAAGTTTTGAAAACACGTGAACTTTATTGATTCACCGATTCATTTATGAGCATTAATATAATTTCAGTAAAAGGGATCTGCACGCTGACTGTCTTGTGATCAAAGGTTTTGATTGGAGATGAAATGTGTTTGCAATGATGTCAGGGATGTTTGTACTGAAGGATTTTATAGATTCAAAATATACCAGTTACTGAAGAATACAGTTGTTGTGTCAAATCCAACATTGAAGACATTTATGGGCAAAAACATTTCCTTAATAAGTGATAAGATAGGAACATGCAGTCTGTAGGTCCACAGAGTTGGTCTGTAGTGGGACTAAACTTATCTGCCTTCAAACAAAAAGGGATTTCACAGCACATTATAACAATAACCAGTGTTGTTGCTTATTTTTGTCTTTTCACCGCATTTTCGTGAGTCACTGTTCATTCACATCATTGATGACACCACAAGCAGCCAGCCTGGTGTTTGTTCCAAGTACATTTACAATGCATGGTTGTTTGCGTTTCTGCAGGAGCTCGACATTTTGCACAGTCGTGTCCTCATCAGGGAGAATTCGTTGTATTGTCCTGCGTGTAATATTCGGATGCTTTCATCGTGAAGCATGTGGCGAGAGCGTGACTGAGCCACCGTGTTCGTGAAACAGGCTCACTGTGTGAGCATGACCTGAATGTTCTGTTGTGTATTGGGGAAAATCTCTGCCGGCCTCTCATCTTGTGACGATTTCTGTCATGATGCTGTTTGCGTGGAGGCGGCTGCTCTCGGACCGTCAGTGAAGCAGTAAAATCCTCTCAGACGATCCACGTAGAGTTTAATTAGCAGGAAAACTCTGATTTGTGACTCTTTGAGACAGTTTTATGTGGAGCCCAGTGGGGTTGATATGAAGTCGTCGTTGCACTTCTGTCAACCCGAGCAGCTGTAATGACACGCAGACAGCAGAGGTGGAAATCTGAGGTAAAGAGGCGGCTTTGTGATGTATTAAATGTTTTTGTATGCTGAACATTGTCCTGCTTTTTACCTCTGAAAACCGTTTGTGCTCATTCACACTCGCGTTTTTGCATTGTTGTTGTTTACAAATAAAAAAAGAGTCATTATAAGAGAACCTTGCTCATTTTTGTTATTTACAAAAGCACCATCACCCTGATCACACGTCTTCTGTTTGCTTTAGTCACTTTGATATTATTGTGGTTACAATGTTAATTACAGTGTTGAGTGCCAGATTGGATATCTATTAAATATTTCCTACATCATTTATTTAACTGTAAGTGTGTTGGGCTGCAGTGACCACAGCTTACATCCCATGCACAATAAGAGAGAATGCAGTCTAGCAGTACAACAATCAGCCACTGCCAGACACTTTATTATGTACACCAATTCAACTGCTCTTTAACACAGATATCCAGTCAGCTAATCATATGATCACGATTGCCTGCTGAAGTTTAAACTGAGCATCACAATGGGAAAGAAATTTGATTTAAGTGACTTTGAACATAGTGTGGTTGAATGATGTGACGGTCACACAACCATCTCTATAAGTTACAGAGAATGTCTATGAAATATTCATGAAAGAATGTTTTTCTTGTTGTCTTTAGACATACCAATAAATGTGTGGAAAAAAAATACTATTGTCCTTGCATGTTTTCCTGACCTGCAGATATCTGAGAAAATCATTTCCATCACAGTTGTATTTCTCATGGACAACAAGAAGAATGCCTAAGTCCTTTGGTATACCTTTTTTCCATATCAAAAACAAATACAGGATAAAAACAGGGCTCATGCTGCAACACATAGTTTGCTTTAGGGTGTCAATAGGAACACAAAGGTAATACATTCACTTCTGAATATATTACCTTATACTTATTTGTATTACAGCTCAAGTTTATATAATGTAGTAACCACTATTAATAGAGTTAAAATTCCACTGAACATCTGCTTGTGACAAATAGCCAGAGTTATATTTTTTTGTATTTTGCAATTAGACTTTATTTTTATTTAGTTTTTTCTTCTTGTTCTTTAATTCAGTTCAGTTTTATGTAATTTTCAGAGAGGATTTTCTTGTTTCAGTTTATTTTTTAGTGTTTACAAATATTCAGTTCTAGCATCGTTTTTATTAGTTTAGGTCTTTAGTTATTTTTGTATGAAGGGCATATGTTAGAGGTGATCAATGCATCATGCACCAGTTTGTTTGTTTGTTTGTTTGTTTGTTTGTTTGTTTGTTTTTTGCTTTTTTACCAAACTAACAAACTAAGGATATTTCCTTTAGTTATCTCCAAAAGTTAATTCTGTTCATCCGGATGAACAGAGTCAACTTGATTCAACAAGATTTACTTGCCTGGATGACTGAGAATGCATCAAGACGTTTCCTTTAGTTAGTTTTGTTGTGTGAATTGTGTTCACACAACACAATTCACAACAAACTACCACTGGAAATAAAAAAAACTACTTAAAATATTTTTAAATGAACTAATTGAAGCTAAATTGACTCGAAAACAACCATACGACTAAAAATACTTTTAAAAAATCCTGGTACGGTAGTTATGTTGATGTAGTAACATTTCCTTTCGCTAGGTGGCAGTAAACAAAACGTATCTGTCTTAAATGAGAAAGAGGAAGAAGTAACGAGCCAATCAAATTCCAAGGCACCATATTGAACAGTTGTTTTGACTCCAGCCTGTTCTTCTTTCACAGTTTTTACTTTGTATTTGGCTTTTTAAAAACTTAAATAATTCGCATTTACAATTAAAAGACAAATAAACGTAATACTCGCGCGGGAACAATGAAGCTGGCGGACATTAAAAAGTTAAAAGTGGCCGAGCTGCGGTCCAGACTTAAAGAGCTGGGGCTGGACAGTAGAGGGCTGAAGGCTGAGCTGGTGGAGCGGCTGTGGTCCGCAGCAGAGGGGGAGCCGAGCGGGGGAGACGGTGAAGAAGAAACGCTGAAGCTACAT
The DNA here is from genome assembly GCF_900408965.1 of Simochromis diagramma. NCBI lineage: Eukaryota > Metazoa > Chordata > Actinopteri > Cichliformes > Cichlidae > Simochromis > Simochromis diagramma. Next base: position 14,324,289 of record NW_024387477.1, on the reverse strand, counting down.
GACAGCTCACCTATACTTTTAGTACAGACAGAGCCAGCAGACGTCAGCCCTCCATCCTCAGAGATTGGTGCTACTGCGCGACATGAAGTAGACCGCGGCTACACAGACATGGCCACACAGACTGAGGTTGAGCCCAGTCCAGCTGCACCACAGCCCGACTCGGAGGCTGCTGCTGCGGGTGTCACTGCCTGCCCTGCGGAGGGAGGAGAACAGGGGCATGCGGAGGGTCCAGTAGAGGAAGACATGGGCAGAGGAAGGTCGTTCTACGAGTTCAAAGAGGAGATACGATACAAGAGGTAGAGTATGGTGAAGAAACCCGCCCCACAGAGGGCATCGGGTTCAGTGAAAATCCCTCACATCTGTCCACAGCATACTGTAATTACCGTGTGGAGCTCTCGTTGTGGAGTTTCATATGTGTAGGTTCTCTTGGTCTTGAGAACTTGATAAAGTTTGTAAAGATTTTTAAACTCTCACCCAAGACACTTCTTTAGTACCACATCCACTGATGGAAAATCCCAGCCAAACGAAGCGTGGGCCAAGTCCAGAATCACAGAGACTTTATTAATCCCACAGGGAACTTGAGTTCTCATAGCGGCACACATACAGCAAACGTCAAGCACTCATATAAAATGAAGAGTAGAAACAGAGATATTAATTGATAACTATTAAAATAAATATAGAGATACAGGTATAAATATAAACATAAATATGCATATAGACATAAAAGTACACAAATATGTGTGCAATATATGTCATTGCGTACAAAAGTGCCAGAGTGCAGTGAGGTGTGATTAATCCTGTTCTGCATGTGTGGGCCTGACCCAATTGGATGAATTAAAGAGTTTGAAAGCAGCAGGAAGGAAGGACCTGTAACGTTCCCTCAGACAGGAGCGTGAAGGAATCTGTTGCTCTCAGTGAGCTAATCAGGTCATGTTAAAATAGGTTTTCTCAGTTTAAGAGAGAAGAAGGATTTAAAGCTCTTCCAATATTGTGGTCCTGGTTACTGCACCACTGTTTAGGAATATGTTTTAAATCCTTACTTTGAATGATTTTTTTATGTGTATACATGTGTGGATGGAGCAGGTTTTTTTTTCTTAAGGCCAGATTAGCATTTTATTTTTACTGTATTTATGTGTATTTATACTTTAATATTTCCTATTTTATTATTGTTATTTTATTCTGTGCAATGAACGATGAGTGAACGCATGTAAGAATGTACAGTATGTATGCTCGTCTGCTAAAACATAAGCTCTGATCCAGTTTCACTGCAGAATGCATAGCACAGCGGCATAAAAGGAATCTTTATCTTTGTGTAAGCAGAAACCTCATTACCAAGTTTTACCCGTAGATTTAGATTTAATGAAGTTCTTAAATCATTAAATGTGACATGTCTCTTTTTTTTTTTTCAACCAGAGCCAAATCACCACAGCCCCCTGCGGAGAGGAGTGAGGCAGAGGAACAAGATGAAGATAAAGTCAGACTAGATAAATGTGTGAAAACACACCCACACAAATTTTAATCACAGCTGGAGTTTTCTTATGAGTTACTTGTTTTAATTTTGTCTGGACTAACCCCCAAGGGTGTATTTGATTTGACTCCCTGAGTCTCCTTGTCGATTACTCAGATGGCTCTCACCTGCACTTCGAGGTGAGTCCTGATGGATCCTCTGGCCAGCCGCGGTTCTGGGCTCAATTCCCCCTGCTGTGGTCAGGCTGCAGGCTCACCCATGGGGTGCAGCAGGGCAGGGTGGGCTTTGAGGTGAGGCTGGAGAGGAAACTGTTGACTGCACAGCCAGATGACCATGAAGTCAGGGAGCCATATGGACTGAGAGTTGGCTGGTCAGTGGCCGTCTCCTCTCTGCTGCTGGGTAAGAATGAAGTTTTTTTCATATTTATTGTCTGTAGATGTGATTTACTTGTTAAAAAGCTTCTGAATCCTTCTGGGTTTCACGTCAGGTGAGGATGAACTCTCTTTTTGTTATGATGGACGTGGTAAAAAAGTGTCAGATAGAAAGGAAGAGAACTTTGGAGAGCCTTTTTCGGAGGGGGATATCATCGGCTGTTATGCTGTGAGTTATGTTTTCAGTCAGCTTTACTAGCGCTCGAGTGACTTTTCTCTCATTTAAACCATTTTTTTGTGTTTGTGTGTCATGTTCGCACCTGCACACACCCAGTCTTTTTCCTCAGATGGCGCTGTCGAGCTCTCTTTCCATAAAAACGGTCGTTTTGTAGGAGTGGCCTTTTCCACGGACACCTCGGTGCTACGGGGCCGTGCTCTGTTCCCTCATGTCCTCTGTAAGAGCTGTTCGTTCAAATTGCTTCTGGACCCTGCAGCTCAACCCTGGTACCCCGGCCCTCCGGGGTTCACACCGTTGGCCACTCTTCCTCCTGGGCAAAGGGTGTGCTCCACATCAGCTCCAACCTCCAGAGCACAGTGTGAGGTGAGAGTCAAATTTAGATTTGTATTCCCAATCTTTCTACTACTAAAGGCTCCTCCTAAAGTTGAAATTGTAGTGTGAAGATGAATTGTAATGTTTTCTAAGAATTTCCTCTGAAAGTTTGAACTAAACAAAGTTCAGATGATCTTGCACATGGAGCATTTTAGCCATAGAAAATGCTCCTAAGGTGGAAAATTGTTGGGAGTGGAGTGGAGGATGTAAGCAGGGGGGAAAATGGCAGAACGACAACGTTTAGTGTTACAGCAGTGATCACCTGAGTCATTAGGATCATCCTATGGGAGCCATGAAAGTTTGTGCAAAATTTAATTTTCTGACAGTTGACATGTCAGTTTTGTTATGTCTTATTTTCCTCTCTGCTCCACCAGGTGGTGCTGATGGTGGGTCTTCCTGCCTCTGGGAAGAGCGTCTGGGCGAGGAATTACATGAAGCAGCATCCAGAGAAACAGCACAGACTGCTGGGAACGGAGGAGCTGCTCGCTTGTATGATTGTCAGTCAGATCTCCGCTCTTCACTCCTGTGCTTCACATTCAGAGGTTATGGTTCACACCTGATGTAAAATGTTTGACCCGTGTGTATGTGTGTGTGTATAGAGTGGTGGGCAGAGGGACAGCAGGCTCCAGCAGGCCTCTCACTGTCTTACTGAAATAATCAAGATGGCTGCCCAAACTCCTGGAAACTACATCCTAGACCAGGTAATGCTTCACGGTCAAAAGAAAAAAAAAAAGACTTATGAGATGTCCCCTTGTGAAACTCACCGAAGGATAGTAGTTGCTATCAGGTGGTAGAAGAAAAGCCGTTATTGGAGAATCAGCCTCTGCAAGCAAAGTGTCAGGAGACCAAAGTGAACTGGTTCATTTAGGCTCATGTGATAGAGGTTTGGATGAGCAGCAGAAGATTTTCTGGTTTCAAATCGGGCCTCGGCAGTCTGGAGTTTGGGATTATTTCTTGGTCCTATTAATAATTAAATATTTACTTTAAAGCAGTTATATGTGGAATAAAATCTAAACTGTAACCACCACAGTTAAGAGCAAAGAGCTTCGACAAAACATTTCACTATGCTGTAGTCTTAGTAGTTATTTCACTTCATCTTTCTGTTTCCAGTGCAACATCCTCTTCTCTGCACTCCGTCACAAGCTGCGGCTGTTCACAGGCTTCAGGCGTCGGGTGGTGGTGGTGGTGTTTCCCTCAGGCGACGAGTGGAAAAGGCGACTGTCGCAGCACCAGATGAGAGACGGTGAACACATCCCAGAGACCGCCCTGCTCAAATTACAAGGTTTACCTACATTTGTAATATTATGTTACGTTACAGGTCTATATTAGGGGATCAAAAACAAAAACAAAACATGAATTTGTTTCATATGTTCCATTTGGTCTCTACAGTAATCCCTGTAAATTTACACTGAGGAATGGGTTCAGATTCTTCTTGGTTAAATCCGTGAATCCTTCCGAAAGAAAGGTTCTTTCTCTCATTACTCTGTTTATTGATATCATTGAAGGTCTCAGATGTGCTGGGAGCCACATAGAGTTTATAAAAGATCTTTACAGCTGGTGCTGCTGACAGTTAAAATAAACAGCAGTCATTCCTGTAATACTTTCCTCTCTCTGTCCAGTGAGCTGCAGTCTTCCAGAGCAGCAGGATGACCTCCTGGAGGAGTTGCAGTATGTCGAGCTGCCGCAGGAAAAGGCGCTAAAGCTCCTGCAGGAGTATAAAGATGAGGCCCGCAGACTGCTACCCCCCGTCCCCAAACATGAGAAGACACGGCGACTTTACAGGAAAAGACCCCACCCTCACGGTCCTCCATCCTCTCACAGGAGCAGCATGCAGACATGGAGTCAGCCGCCAAGATACGTGAGTGCCAACCTGGCTCATTTCTCTCTAAAAGCACAGCTGCATTTGCTAGATGTTAAATTAATTTTGTGTCATTCACATTTCAGTGGAGCGTGCCTTATCAGGATCAGGGGTATTACTACAGCGCGTACCAGAACTACTCATGAGCGAACCTGGAGCAAGAGGACTCGAATAATGCTGCTGCATTACCAGTGATTACATAACACCAACACTGCTGAGGTTTTATTATATGGAACTGCACACTCCCTGCTCAAACATAATCAGTGTCATATTTTATCTTTTATGAAAAGACATGGACACTTTAGGTTTTTATTCAAAATATTTTAATACATTTTTACTTGTTCTTGCTGTACAGTGTATAAATGAATTACACAGTACTGAATTATGAGTAACTTGTAAATAAAACCCCAAACTTTAATCAGTCTGTTTCTTTGTGCACATGTGGTGGTGTCAACTTGGCATCGCCTCGTCCGCGTTGGTCTGGAACTACGTCAGGTTTAACAGTCTGATAAAGCAGCACGGCTCCTTTAGCTGACGGACAAAGCTCCGACCACAGAGGGCTGCTTCTGTCCAGCTGCAAAACGTCCTACAGTGTGCAAAATACAACGGTGTGAGAAAGTGTTTGCCCCCTTCCTAATTTCCTGTTTTGTTTTGGAGTTTTGTTGCATTTAAATGCTCCAGATCATCAAATAAATTTAAATATTAGACAAAAAGGTAAGTAAACCTACATGGCTCTGTGTGAAAATAGTGATTGCCCCCATATCTGTTCTATCATAAATTAACTGGTATATCACAACTTTGGAAAGCTGAGTTCAATTTCTCTAGCCACACCCGGGTCTGATGTAATCACCTTAACGAGAAACATCTTCATTTAGAAACTGCATTTACTTGTGCCGTCTTTGTCTAACATTTAAATTTGTTTGATGATCTGAAACATTTAAGTGTGACAAACATACAAAAAAATAGGAAACCAGCAAACACTTTTTCACACTACTGTATATAAAAAGGCAGACTTGCCTTATATGCTTGTAATCTCTCCATAAAGTGATGATTGTACTTTGTTCCCTACTGCAGACGCAAGTACAAGAATCTCGTTTTGGTGTTGGTCTGCAGGTATTTGTATGTCTGTAACATCTCACCGTTCTGCTGACAAAGACGACCTCTGTGGACTCGCTGGCCTCCACTCCTCCTTTCCAGTACAACTTTCTCACTTCATCAGAACTTAAGGAGCAACTAAAAGCACACAGATTAAAATTTATATCTTTATAGAGCCATTCAAACCACATTTATTATTTCACGATGCTTGATTTAGGATTGTGTGCAGCTTTATGCTGCCCTTCTTAACCTCAGCTGGGCAAATCTGGTTAGATAATTGAGACCTAATCTAATAGTAACTTTAACTTTGGACTTCATTTTGTATGACACCTTTTTATAGGCTTGCCATCATGTGATGTCATCTTTTATGGTCTCTCAGTTGTCTTCATTATTACTTCTGTTCCTTTACTTTTAGTCTTTCACTGGTGTGCATTTTTATTGTTTCTATTTTAACTCTCTATTAACTTTACTCATCTCAAGCCCAAATATCTAACTTTTATATGGGGCAGTAAAACTGTTTTTTCTTCTTAATACTGAACTTGTTTAACTCCAAGAGAATTATTTGTAATAGGAGTGAGATTCCAGTTACAAATGGATTTCAAGAATAAAAAGAAAAGTTTAAAGAAGGTTTAGACTCCCTAAACATACATATAACACATCATGTAGTCTTACAGCCTAAATATATATTTGTTTAAGCCTCATTGCAGTTATTTGCAGTCAGTGCTCCTGAATGTGCTTTTAATTCAGTCAGCTCAGGAAATTGCAGTTTTTTTCTACTCCTAGGTCTGTATGATGTCAAAGAGAGAGGGTAGCCCTAATATAGTCATCTCACTCTGGCTGTGACCAGAAGCCTCACCCACTCATGTTCTGTTTACCAGAGGCAGCCAATCAGAAAAAGGTTGCAGGGGATTATTTTAAACTGTGACTCATACAAAGCTACTTCAATAGTCCACATGGAAAACTACGCAGTCTTTAGTAGTGGAGATGTGGTCATCGTGATGATTTTATCTTTATAAAAATTTTTGCCATACTTTCATTTTCTGAGCAACTTTCACTGACACACCTACTTCAGGAAATCTGTGCTGCAGGTTTCACAGTATGGATCAAAACTGAAGCGACGACTACCTGACGTAAAACTCGGCACTCGGTCTTCCAGCGCTGGTGTGATTCAGAGCGACGCCCATCAGGACGGGCGGTCCTAGGGAGCTCAGAGGAATATTCACCTGGGACAGAACAGTAAAATTAATAATATTAATATTTTAGCCCTTTCATTACTTAGACAAAACAGCTGGTGCAAAGTTTTATTAAAGAAAAGTGACTGTGTGAATACTGCTTTAGGCATAAAATCCTTGTTTTACACTGTGATGTCGTGAGGTCCCATGTGTAGGATCTGACCTAACAATTTTCCACTTCATAAAAAAACTTGGTAAATTTTCTGATGTGTGGATCAAATATTAGGGCTGAGTCAAACTGTGGTGCCAAGTTTCTGGAAGCTGGTTTCACTTTGTGGGGCCTATGACATGCATGATTGAACAAGAATTCTGATTTTGAGGTATTTCACTGAAGGAAATCTGCTGACACCATTTAGACTCTTTAAAAAGAGTTGCTAGCAGGCTTCTGGCGGTAAGTATACGTGCATAAACGTGAAACACGACATTACAATTCTGAATAAAAAGAATACAAACAGAAAAGGAATGACTTTTCACCTCATCTCTGATCTCGGCGCACACAGAGGAGAAAAGCTCTGAGACGATGGCCTCTGGCTTCCTCTCCATCATGGCTATGCCGATCTGCTCCTCACACACCCTCTGTCCTAGACGCTCACACACAGCCTGAGGACAACAGGGTTGATATGAGCAACACATCAAGCATTTTGGTGAGACTGAATCCTCTTTATTCATATCACCTTTGGCTCTGGGTGGCCTCCGGGGATATCCAGGAGCCCTCCCGCCTCTGCCACCTTTTGGCTCCTCCTGATCATGACCACCTGACCATTGCTGGTGCACAGTATGGCACCAACACCTAGAGGCTGAGCCAGCAGAGTCAGAGGATCTCCGAACTTGGCCTCACCACGCTGTCGCAGCTTGGCCACCCCACACGACCAGTTTGTTCCCAGGTAGTCCTTGTAGCACGTGAGGCCTAACCTCAGAGTGAGGAGGGGTGCAGGGTGTGGAGGAAGTTTGTCTGCAATGCCATTAAACTCTCTGTAGTCATGATTAGAGGCACCCTCAGCATTTTCTGTCTGACTTATACACCTGTTATGTATTTCACCCAAATCCCTCTGTCCTTGATTGTTTTGGTCCTCTGTGTGGTGGAAAATGGTGCCATGGGACAACGGAGTGGAAGGTGGATTTTGTGGATCTGCTAAGCAGAAAGAATGTAGCCTGAATTTTGCCCCGTTGAAAAGCCACGGCTCCTTGGACACCCGCTTCGTCCACACCTCATCTATGTGACGCTCCAGAGCCAGATCTGTCTGCCTGTTAAACCTGAGAGAGGAGGAATTGATTTTACATGACGTGTGATGAAAAGTATTTAAAGGATGTACTGCACTGTATGTTTGCACCTTTCTGAAAGCTCCACTTGTACTTGAGACTCGAGGAGCCCATGCCAGTGTGCACAGTGCAGCAGCACAGACACCTCAGGGTCCATCATTTCCCACTGCGGCTCTTCACTGGAAGCATCAGTTACTTGATCCAAGTTGTGTTCTTTGAGAAGACTTGGAGGTGGGATGGTTTGAGATGTTAAGATGGTTGCTGGAAGTGATAAGAATGAGCAGGATTAGAAATGCGTCTATCAGAGGGACAGTTCAGGTTGAGCACTTTGAAGACAAAATCAGAGAGGCAAGGCTGAGATCTTTTGGACATGTTGGACAAAGGATGCTGAAGATGGATCTGCCATGAAGTAAGGACATCAAATTATTAAAAAAAGATTTCTAAATATTTTAGAAATTTGTTACTATCATGGCAGTAACTACCTTTAAAATGCATGATTTTTTTAAATAGACACAAAATAATTGACCAAAATAACTGATTTAACTAATTAAACTAAGCAGCCCTAATGTTTGCATAAATGCAGGTCCAGGTGAGCTGTAAGTATACTGCAGTCATCCTCTAATTCAATAAAGTATTCTGATTCTGATTCAGGGGGATATAATGACAATTTCAACAGGGCCCCTGGGATCATGACAGCATTAGGTGCAGTGGCATAACCAAAAACGGGAGGACAACTTCTTTAAGGCGTCAACAGTTTGTTCAATGCAGATTTGTCAGCGAGGTTGAAAAGGAGAACAGACACATTTAAAAACGTGACATTCAAAAACAAGACCGCTCAGCGTCAATTTACTCACATAAAAGCTCCTGATTTGTTACTGCTAATGAAGTTATTCTTTACTTACTTACCAGTAGCTCCCAATTTTTTCCACCATTGGACTAAAAACAGTCAAAAACTTTCAATGAACCGGAGAGCTGGAAAGGAATTAAATAGGAAGTGCGACTTCCTGATAAAATAAACGTCTAACATAACAACTCCTGTGTTCTCGTTTACTCTAAGATAATATTGTCTGGTTGATTTTCTATGAAACCAAATAAGGACAAACGTTTTGTGGCTTGTTTACCTGTCGTTTCCGAGGTAGGCGAAGAAGAAGCCAAACCAGCGAAAGGTGGTTTCTTCCTCTTTTCCCACGAACGGCAAAAATTTGCTTCTTATCACCACCTAGCGGCAAAGAGTGTAAATAATAATAATGTTATATTGTCAGTAAGATATTACTGACAGATGTGGAAAAAAATATAAATTTTGTGCATATTTCTACAATGTAAATTATATTTATGAATTATAGTTATAAGACAAACTTATTTTAATATTAATTATAATCCAATTCAATCCAACTTTATTTATAAAGCACTTTAAAATAGCCAGCACAGGACCAAAGTGCCGTACAGTAAATAAATAAATAATGTAGTGCTGTCCAAAAGTCCTCAGCAACCTCTCAATATTTTTCAAATATTGACATTCAAGGAAATGAGTGGAGGCTCCAAACGTTCGCACAGCGCTGTATATATTTAATTTAGTTTTCTTTTCTTTTTAAGTTGACTTTTAATTCTTTTCTGGAGTGACTTTTTATTGTTTGAAAATGCATAGTTTTAATTGTATCTATTTTTAATTTATACTATTATAATATGAATGTCATTACAACATGAACATGATTTTAATCACGTTGTCAAAAGAAAAGAAAAGAAAAGAAAAGAAAAGAAAAGAAAAGAAAAGAAAAGAAAAGAAAAGAAAAGAAAAGAAAAGAAAAGAAAAGATAGACTGCAGGTCATAACTTCTTACCTGAAGATCAGTTCACCTGACACTCGGCGGCCGTCTCGGGTCTCTCCTCCTCCTGCCTCCCCTTTCCCTCACCCACCTGTTCTCTATGGAAGCTCCGCCATAGCTCACAGAAGAGCCAGAGAATTTTGTTTCTTATGGTGTGAAAGTCTTTCAGGTGCCTTCTGTGAAACTCCAAGTTAACTGTTATGTGCCTTTTAATGAAGAGTGGCTTCCATCTGGACACTCTACTGTAGTGAAGTAGATTCTGGGGTAGGATTTTACGTGATGTCCACGAATGCAGCACTACCATCCACACCTTCCCAGCTGATAATTAGCGGCCTTATAAGAAACAGCTGCGCTTCACTACCATACGGAGGTATTTGGTAGTCTTTTACCAGCCAAGGGGGCTGAGAGCATTAGGCAGCTAAGCACTGCAGATCTCCTCAGGAAAGCTACTCATTTTAGTATTGCCCTTTAGAGAGTGGATTGCGCCATGCTGCTGCTGTCTTGTCTTATGCTGTTTGTTTGTTTGTTTGTTTGTTTGTTTGTTTGTTTGTTATGTGATGCTTTTTATAAAGAACAGTAACTTGGGGTGTAGTTGTTTTATGTAGATCTCTTTTACTAATTTGTTTAACGTTTTATGCTTTGTTTTATTGCTTTAGTGGAGGTGCGGCCGCTTGTTGAGGGGCTAGGCACGTGAGGTGGGCATAGGTAGATTGCACCATTTAGACTTCAGTGTGAGTGACAGTGAGGTCTGTGGCTTTTCTTTCTATTTGTTTTTATGTATTTAATCTTCTGTACAGCACATTGTAGATATATTTTTATTTTTTTAAATTTTCAGTACTGTACAGCACTTTGGTCCATTGTGGTTGTTTTGTGATTCGGAGGCTGCCTTTAATAGCCGATTACATCACAGCCAGGCGACAAAGGCTGCTCCAAATGTGACCCACAAATGCCTCCTCCTTTTACCTGGATTTGAAGGATGGTTCGGGTGTGTCCTTCATGGCCCACCCTATTCCAGGATTTGTAGCAGTGAATAATTTTTTGATTTAAGCTTGTTCTGCAGCTACAAGAGATAGGCACCTTGCAGTTGACGAAATCCTCTGTATGCCAGAGTTTTCTAGAGTCAAATGTAAGGCCACCTGACCGACAGCTAAAGCTTCTCCTAAATTAGGCCATGCAACAGGATAATGACCCCAAGCACAGCAGCAAATCTACAGCATGGAAGTCCAGACCTCAACCTGACTGAAATGCTGTGTATAAAGGAATGCTTGCAAATGTCAATGAATTGAAGTTATTGCTGCTGACGGAAGGTTCTGTAAACTACTCAATCATAGAATGATACGATATTGAACTAAAACAAATGCCTGAACCCTAAATTATGGATATCCTATTGTGGTGATCTAAAACGTAACACTAAATGTGATTAAAACACTAAAACTCTGGACTCCAGGGGCTGAACGACCGCGAGGATCACCAGCCCGAGGAAAACACAAAATACACATGACTCCGTGAGAAAGACAATTCATTCTTGAATGAAGACGTGGATCAGACACATTTAAAATGTAGCCAATTGTGTTTATTATTCAATTATTAAGGAAATAGAAAAGGTGGGGGAATAGAAAAGGAGGGGAGGGGTGGGGGGGTAAAGAAGAGGGTAAAGGAAAGGGATAGAAAGGAGGAAAGAGATAGAGGTGAGAGAACCCCAACAATGCCCTCTGAGCAAGCACTGGATGCGACAGTGGATAGGAAAAACTCCCTTTAAAGGAAGAAACCTATGACAGAACCAGGCTCTAGAGGGGGCAGTCAACTGTCGGGACTGGTTGGGGGGTGAGGGTGAAAGAGAGAGAGAGGGGGGGGGGTGTTACAGGGAAATAGGGGAGGGAGAGGTGTCAGGAGAGGTGAAAATTACGATGCAGCGGTGGAGGAGGAAGACGGGGTGACATCAGTAGGAGAAAAAGTGGAAAAAGTAGAAAAAGCAGGAGTGCTCTTCCTCCAGAAGAAGCGGAAGCGTTTTTTCTTCTTTTCCATGATCTTTTCCACCAGCACTTTCTTCTCTAGGACGAGGGTTCTTAACTCATCAATTGTTTGTGTATTTTCCTTCTCAAGTTTCCTGCATGTTGTCTCCACTTCTTCTAATTTGGCTTGTTTTTCTTCCAGCCTTTCTTTCAGTTCTTTACATTTGGCCTCCTGCATAAGCTTTGCCTCGTGCATCTCTGTATAACTCTGTTGTAATTTGTTGTGTGTGTCTTGTAGCTGCTGACTTCTCTCGAGTTCTTGAAGTGTACACTGCAGGTCTGTGTTTGTTTTCTCTAGTTGCTGCTTTAACATCTGCACCTCAGTGTTTTTGCACTTCAAGTTGTTGGAAAGTTTCTCCAGTTCTGTGTTTTTTCTCAGCATGTCACTGAGCTTACTCTGCATCTCTGAGCATTGTTTTTGCACTTTTTTCTTTTCCCCCTCCAGCTCAGTTGTTTTGGAGTTCAGTTTGTTATAACGGTCTTGCAGCTGTTGGTTTTTCCTCTCAAAGTCCTGGAGAATTTGTTTTTCTTCTTTCTGCTTTATTTTCCGTTCTTCTTTGTCTTGAAGCAGCTCTTGATATTTGTGCAGCGTTTCATCAAGCTTTAGCTGCTGCGCTCTGTATTTTTCCTGCATGCCTCTCTGGTTTATGTCCAGTTTTTCTTTCTCTTCAAGGATTTCTTTATTTTTTTTATTTTTTATTATTGGGCTATTCAGGTATGATTCAGCTTTTTCAAATCTTTTACTGTTTTACTTTTATGCCTCTTAAAGTTTTGAGTTGCAAAATTGTGATTTTTCACAAAATACATGCGTTGTTATGGTTGCTATGCTCTTGGCTTCCAGTGTGACACAGAAGCTTTTGCAGTCTTCTCTTCATGTCCGAACAACTGTTTGCTACTTGCTCAATTTTCACTCAACTTCCACAAATTATACATCAAAACGTAGGTATTTTTGCTGGCTTTCAGAAAATGTCACTATCATTGTTGTGGGATTTATAGAATTTTAGCAAATCTCCTCAGACCAACACAAGGTCTCAAAACTCTCCATATAAAGTCAATGGAGAGCTTGTTCAAAATCACCGCTGGATTTCTGTAATGAGAGGCATATTCGAATCGTCATATCTCCTTAACGAAGCAAAGTTAAGACATGAGGCTTGTCCCGGTATATCTTCAGACACTCCTGACGCTCACAATTCAAGAATTTCTTTCTCACCTATTACCGTTCTGAAATGACTTGGACTTGTTTGAGGGTAGGAAATTCGTCCGTCGCACAGATTTCTTCAGATTTCAAACTCTGGAAATGAACCACTTTTTTCTCTCATCATAACTTTTTGTTGGATTTCCACAGAGACCTGAAAATTTCCATGACTGTTCACCAAAGCCTGCTGTCTCTTACGGTGAAAGAATGGTATCGATACTCCAAATAGATTTAGAGTTACAAAGCGTTGTTTGAGGGCAAGTCAAGGCAGTTTTTGCTTCGCTCTACTCAGTTATGGTGCATTAGAAGTCAAATATCTTTAATAATTCATATTTTAATGATAAATTGTCAACACTGGAAGATTCCCCCATCTCTTCTGAACAAAATGGTGTAAGAATGACCGCTCTAGCCCCTATGGTTAGGAAATTATGGTCATTTGTTTGAGGGGAGTCCTCACTATGAGAAATAGACTGCATTAGTCCTGTGTCTCTCTGTGCTGCGTGCACCTGTTTTGGCGGGAAAACGTAAACAGCCACTCTGATTGGTGGATTCAAATTCAGCAGCTCTCTCCCTCTGTGTGTGTGTGTGTGTGTGTGTGTGTGTGTGTGTGTTTAGTGGGAGAGAGAGAACCCTACCCATATTTGGCAGCATGTCATTGTAGGATTTAAATTGAATATAGTTAGACTGGTTGACTGGATTAGAGCCTGTGTTTGTGTGTCCCTCTGTGCATTTGTGTTTCAATATGCCTCCATATTTGTAATTTTGTAAGTTATTACTATTCTGCTAAATCATACTATTTCTGCTTTTTATACTATTTGTGCTAAAACATAGTATTTCTGCTAAATTATAGTATTTCTGCTAAATTATAGTATTTCTGCTTTTTATACTATTTGTGCTAAAACATAGTATTTCTACTAAATGTAGTATTTATGCTTAATCATACTATTTCTGCTTTTTATAGGATTTGTGCTTAATATAGTATTTCTGCTAAATTATAGTATTTCTGCTTTTTATAGGATTTGTGCTAAAACATAGTATTTCTACTAAATGTAGTATTTATGCTTAATCATAGTATTTCTATATATTTCTGCCAGGTCCCCAGGCAGCCAATCCTCTGTGAGGACTGAGACATTCAAATTTTCAAATCAGGGCCTGCACGGCTTCCCAGCCAATCATATATGTGTCCTGAGGCATTCAAATTTGCATATTGGGGCCTTCATGGCTTCTAAGCCAGCCAATCATATCTGAGGGCTGAGGAATTCAAATCCACAAATCAGGGCCTGCACGGCTTCCCAGCCAGCCAATCATATATGTGGTCTGAGGCATTCAAATTTGCATATTGGGGAATTCATGGCTTCTAAGTCAACAAGTCATCCATGTCATATATCTCTAAAAATTCACATTTTAATGATAAATTGTCAACACTGGAAGATTCCCCCATCTCTTCTGAACAAAACGGTGTAAGAATGACCGTTCTAGCCCCTACGGTTAGGAAATTATGGTCATTTGTTTGAGGGGAGTCGTCACTATGAGAAATAGACTGCAATAATCCTGTGTCTCTCTGTGCTGCGTGCACCTGTTTTGGCGGGAAAAAGTGCACAGGCTCTCTGATTGGTGGATTCAAATTCAGCAGCTCCCAGGCTGACCTAGAAACTTACTTCTCTCTCCCTGTGTGTGTGTGTGTGTGTGTGTGTGTGTGTGTGTGTGTGACAGAGAGAGAGAGAGAGAGAGAGAGAGCTTTCAATGGGATGACCTCATTCTAAGCTTCAAATTCAATATATTTAGACTGGTTGACTGAATTGGATCTTGTGTGTGTGTCTCTCTGTGCATGTGTGTTTCCTTATGTGTACATATTTCTGATTGTGTGGCTGTTATATATATTTTTTGCTGATTTTTTTCATTTAACAAGTATATTTGAGGGACCCTCAGCATGTTCAGCATTTTTTCAGCTGTCCATTTTGCTTTTCCAATTTTTCTGTTTAAGCTTATTACTATTGTGCTACACCTCCTATTTCTGCTTTTTCTAGGAATTTGTGCTTAATCTACTATTTCTGCTTTTATCGTTTGTGCCTAACTCTCTCTTCTGCTTTTTATAGGATTTGTGCTTAATATACGCTTTTATAGATTTGTGCTTAATATATTTTGTCTTATTATAGGATTTGTGCTTAATTATTTCTGCTTTTTATAGGATTTGTGCTAATTAGTATCTGCTTTGGAGGAGGGTGCTTAATATACTATTTCTGCTTTTATAGGATTTGTGCTTAATATGTATTTCTGCTTTTTATAGGATTTGTGCTTAATATGTATTTCTGCTTTTATAGGATTTTGCTTAATATAGTATTTCTGCTTTTTATAGGATTTGTGCTTAATATAGTATTTCTGCTTTTATAGGATTTGTGCTTAATATAATATTTCTGCTTTTTATAGGATTTGTGCTTAATATAGTATTTCTGCTTTTTATAGGATTTGTGCTTAATATAGTATTTCTGCTTTTTATAGGATTTGTGCTTAATATACTATTTCTGCTTTTTATAGGATTTGTGCTTAATATACTATTTCTGCTTTTTATAGGATTTGTGCTTAATATAGTATTTCTGCTTTTTATAGGATTTGTGCTTAATATAGTATTTCTGCTTTTTATGAATTTGTGCTAATATACTATTTCTGCTTTTATAGGATTTGTGCTTAATATACTATTTCTGCTTTTTATAGGATTTGTGCTTAATATAGTATTTCTGCTTTTTATAGGATTTGTGCTTAATATAGTATTTCTGCTTTTTATAGGATTTGTGCTTAATATAGTATTTCTGCTTTTTATAGGATTTGTGCTTAATATAGTATTTCTGCTTTTTATAGGATTTGTGCTTAATATAATATTTCTGCTTTTTATAGGATTTGTGCTTAATATAGTATTTTCTGCTTTTTTATAGATTTGTGCTTAAATAGTATTTCTGCTTTTTATAGGATTTGTGCTAATATAGTATTCTGCTTTTATAGATTTGCTAATATAGTGCTATAGATTTGTGCTTAATATAGTATTTCTGCTAAATGTAGTATTTATGCTTAATCATACTATTTCTATATATTTCTGCCAGGCAGCCAATCCTCTGTGAGGACTCAGACACATATCACATATCAGGGCCTGCACGGCTTCCCAGCCAGCCAATCATGTCTGAGGTCTTCCGTTTCCTCTCTCGTCATATCTCAGCGACAGATGTACAGAGAGCAATGAAAATCGCAGTCAAAGTACACCAAAGTCCGCTGATTCACCCAGTACAAGAATTATGCTTCTAGTCCACCTAGTTTTTGAGTTACACAACGTTTTGTAACTCCAAAAAACGGCGTTTTTCGCCTCTCACCGCGATCTAATTCTGACTCCTCATCAGCCTGTTTTTCAAAGCGGCTGCTCTCTTTCCCAGTGGCGCAGTTGGTAATGACACGGGTCTGCAAGCCAAAGATCGTGGGTTCGATTCCACCTTGGTCAACATGTTTTTTTCCCTACAAATTAATACACTGTCACAGACCAGTAATTCATATTCATCATTTATTACAATTATGCAAACTTTTATGATTTTACCAGCTTTTCTAATATGGACCTCACATTCTTGTTAACACTCCATGGCACAAATACTCTTCCCTTTAGGCTCTGTGTATGTGTGTGTGTGTATCAATATTTCTCCCATTTTAAAGTATTACTCCTCCATAATTGTATTTCTGTTAAATCAAAGTACTTTTACTACATCTTAGTACTTCTGCTCAATCATAGTATTTCTGCTAAATCATAGTATTGTTGCCAAATCATGATTTTTGTGCCAAATTATAACATTTGTGTTATGTTAAAGTATTACTACTAATTGGAGGAATTTCTGTCATGTTACAGTATATGTGCTAAATATAGTATTTCTGCCAAATCATACTATTTCTACTATATTATATTTTTCTTTCTAAATACAGCATTTCTGCTATATAATTGTATTTCTGCTATGTTATAATATTTGTGCTGAAACATAGTATTTCTGCCAAATGATAGTATTTCTGTCAAATGATAGTATTTGTGCTAAAGCATAGTATTAATTTAAAATTACAATATTCATAGTTCATCACAGTATCTCTGGTAAATCACAGCATTTCTGCTATGTTGTACTATTTTTCTAAATCATAGTGTTTCTGTAATGTTTAAGTATTTTTGGCTAAATATATTCTTTCTGTTATCTTATACTATTTCTCCTAAATTCTTGTATTTTTGAGAAGTTATCATGTTTCTGGTAAGTTACAATATTTCTGCTAAGTTCTGCTATGCTATTGTATTTCTGCCAAGTATTATGTTTCCTCTAAGATATTGCAGTTCTGCTAAGTTATTCCATTTTAGCAAAGTTCTTTTGCTTCTGCAAAGCTTTTACAATTTCTGCAACTTTTCAGCTTTTTCAGCTAGTTTTTGCAGACAGCTTCAGCTTTAAGCATCCACACTGCATTTTCGCAGGAAATGCAAATTTTTCTAGTTCTTTTTGAATCATAATCAGGTTACCACTGTCAAACTGTGGTGCCAAGTTTCTGGAAGCTGGTTTCACTTTGTGGGGCCTATGACATGCATGATTGAACAAGAATTCTGATTTTGAGGTATTTCACTGAAGGAAATCTGCTGACACCATTTAGACTCTTTAAAAAGAGTTGCTAGCAGGCTTCTGGCTGCTTGCAAATGTCAATGAATTGAAGTTATTGCTGCTGACTGAAGGTTCTGTAAACTACTCAATCATAGAATGATACGATATTGAATTAAAACAAATGCCTGAACCCTAAATTATGGATATCCTATTGTGGTGATCTAAAACGTAACACTAAATGTGATTAAAACACTAAAACTCTGGACTCCGGGGCTGAACGACCGCGAGGATCACCAGCCCGAGGAAAACACAAAATACACATGACTCCGTGAGAAAGACAATTCATTCTTGAATGAAGACGTGGATCAGACACATTTAAAATGTAGCCAATTGTGTTTATTATTCAATTATTAAGGAAATAGAAAAGGTGGGGGAATAGAACAGGAGGGGAGGGGTGGGGGGTAAAGAAGAGGGTAAAGGAAAGGGATAGAAAGGAGGAAAGAGATAGAGGTGAGAGAACCCCAACAATGCCCTCTGAGCAAGCACTGGATGCGACAGTGGATAGGAAAAACTCCCTTTAAAGGAAGAAACCTATGACAGAACCAGGCTCTAGAGGGGGCAGTCAACTGTCGGGACTGGTTGGGGGGTGAGGGTGAAGAAGAGAGAGGGGGGGGAGTTACAGGGAAATAGGGGAGGGAGAGGTGTCAGGAGAGGTGAAAATTACGATGCAACGGTGGAGGAGGAAGACAGGGTGACATCAGTAGGAGAAAAAGTGGAAAAAGTAGAAAAGGCAGGAGTGCTCTTCCTCCAGAAGAAGCGGAAGCGTTTTTTCTTCTTTTCCATGATCTTTTCCACCAGCACTTTCTTCTCTAGGACGAGGGTTCTTAACTCATCAGTTGTTTGTGTATTTTCCTTCTCAAGTTTCCTGCATGTTGTCTCCACTTCTTCTAATTTGGCTTGTTTTTCTTCCAGCCTTTCTTTCAGTTCTTTACATTTGGCCTCCTGCATAAGCTTTGCCTCGTGCATCTCTGTATAACTCTGTTGTAATTTGTTGTGTGTGTCTTGTAGCTGCTGACTTCTCTCGAGTTCTTGAAGTGTACACTGCAGGTCTGTGTTTGTTTTCTCTAGTTGCTGCTTTAACATCTGCACCTCAGTGTTTTTGCACTTCAAGTTGTTGCAAAGTTTCTCCAGTTCTGTGTTTTTTCTCAGCATGTCACTGAGCTTACTCTGCATCTCTGAGCATTGTTTTTGCACTTTTTTCTTTTCCCCCTCCAGCTCAGTTGTTTTGGAGTTCAGTTTGTTATAACGGTCTTGCAGCTGTTGGTTTTTCCTCTCAAAGTCCTGGAGAATTTGTTTTTCTTCTTTCTGCTTTATTTTCCGTTGTTCTTTGTCTTGAAGCAGCTCTTGATATTTGTGCAGCGTTTCATCAAGCTTTAGCTGCTGCGCTCTGTATTTTTCCTGCATGCCTCTCTGGTTTGTGTCCAGTTTTTCTTTCTCTTCAAGGATTTCTTTATTTTTTTGTAGAGCTTCATCAAGCATTACTTGCAAACCTTGGTTGTGTTTCTTGATGTTCTGAAGCTCACAATCCAGATCTTTCTGTTTCGTGTCATGCTGTTCTTTGTCTTGTAGGAAATCCTTATTTCTTTGCACTGTTTTATCAAGCTTTATTTTCAGCATGGTGTATTTTTCCTCCACGCCTTCAAGCTTGGAGTCCATTTCTTTCTGTTTAATTTCTAGTTGCTTTTTTTCTTGAAGCAACTCTTTATTTTTGTTCAGTGTTTTATCAAGCTTTGCCTGAAGCCCTTTGTACTTTTCCTCCATGCCTTGTAGTTTGCGCTGCTTTATGTCCATTTGTTCTTTTTCTTGGAGGAGTTCTTGATTTTTTTGCAGAGCTTCATCAAGCTTTATTTGCAAGGCTTCCTTGTGTTTCTCGCTGTCCTGAAGCTTGCAATCCGTATCTTCCTTTTTCATGGTCTGTTGCGCTTTCTTTCGAAGAAACTCAACCCTTCCTTTCAGCACTTTTTCATTTATCTCAGTGCCTTGGAGTTTTATGACCAGTTGTTTCTTCTCTTGGAGGAGTTCTTGATTTTTTTGCAGAGCTTGATCAAGCTTTACTTGCAGCTCCTGAATCTTTTTTTCCCTGTCTTTCTCGTTTTTCTTTTGTTGGAGGATTTCTTCTGTTGGTTTTTCTTGTACTTTATTAAGCTCTGCTTGGAGTTCAAAGATCCTTCCCCGCATGTCTAGGAGTTCCATTTCTTTCTCCTTTTGAATATCTTCCTTATCAAGAAGCTGTCTGAACAGTCTATCTACTTCATCGGTCCTTCTCTCACAGTGCTCTCTCAGTAAGATAATCTCCGTTCGTTGTTTAAAAAAACTTTCCCAGATGTAATTGGCGTACTCTCGCTGGGGCGGGTGTCGCGTATTGTGATTGTTCATGAGATTTTCCGCATGCATTTCTTCCAAGCACATCTTCTGCAGTTGAGTATCGTCTTCTCGATTGCAAAGAGGAGCGCTGGGCTTTACGTTTTCTCTTTTTTTCTGTTTTCTTGGAGACATGTTGGAATCTGTTAACAGTGACTCTGAAAAGGATCCAAAAAAAAGGCTTCTCTGGCGAACGTTCGTTTGAATGCTGCAAACATAAATGCTGCGAATAACGGACTAAAAGTTCTTGCGTATAATTGTTTGTTGTGCTGAACAATAAACAATTATATTGACAATTATATGTGTCCAGTATTCAATATTTTAATTATTCTTTTTTGATGTTTTACTTTTTATTTATCATTGTTCATCACTCAACTACTCTTTAATCCCGAAAATGGTGGTGTTTTTATTTTGAAGGCCCGCGCTCTTATTTTGTAGACTTTAGATCTAACTGACGTTGGCTCTATGCGCCGAGCTTATGCGATGTTATGAAACTGCGCTCCGCTGGTATGTCACCTCTCCTCCTTTAGTCAGCTCTGCTTCTACAACACTCCTTATTTGAAAATGTGTTTGACTTTTATTTTACGTATTTATTAAAACGCCTCTAGTTATACAGTTTTTAACTAGCTGTCGATGACGTAGTTCAACAGTTTAGAGCTAACGCCGGTACACCCGGCTAGCATTAGCACTTCTCTGATAGCAGAACAAAGTGTTCCTGCTGAATCTCATGATGTGGTTAGTCGGCTTTTCTGCTTCACTGATGTGAACATTACACGTAATAACTGATGTGCAAAGCCAGCTGTCATTGTAGCAGTTGAATGTAGTTAACGTGAGTGGGTCAAAGTGAAACACAGGTCGTGTTTGACCTTTCAGCTGATTGTGAAAGGTGTCAAATTGCCCCCTGTTTTAGTTGTTTAATCCCTTTGAAAACATGTCATTCACCTCATCCCTTTGTTTTGGTCCTCAGTCACGTGTCCACAGATGAGGGGACAGATGCTGACGTCGACATTTTCAATGGGAAGACAGTGAAAGGTAAAATCAGAGAAAACAGGCAGTTTGCAGCTAAGTTGTAGTTGACTAAAACTAAACCAAGTACCCAAGCTAGTGACTGACTAGTACCACACATTACCTACTAAAGAAAAAATAACTAACGTGCAGGCTAATAAAAACTAAACTAAGATATTTTGCCTGTTGATAGGACCCATGTGAGGTGTTTCAGGCAATTATTTAGAACACCTCCTGGGCACATCCCTTTGGAGGCACACCCAACTGGAAAGAGACCCCAGGGTAAACCTACATCCTGCTAGAGAGATTATATATTTCATCTGTCTGGGAATGGTTTGGGATCTCCCAGGAGGAACTGGGTTTATCTGGAGAGAATTAAGTTTGGAGTACTAGAGTACTCCAGATAAGCAGGAATATTGTTTGGATGAATATTTTTCAACAGTAAAATAATAATAATAATAATAATAATAAAAATTCTATAGTAGTGAAAAAACAGGAGCTTTTCTGTCATTTAATTTTTTACCTATTCATTACTTTAGTGCAGTATGAAGGGCTGTGGGGGGAGGTCTTTGTCAGTAGAATCAGCTGTAAAACTAAAAGAAAAATACTGTTAGTCCAAAATGTATGTCTTCCTTCAGATTTTCCTAAGACTTCATGTGAGCTGTTTTGAAGGTTTCCTGGGCTGATTTATGGTTATGTGGTTGTTTGGTCAAGGCCAATAGTTTCCTTAATTAATATCATGGGCAGTTAGCAAAGACATCAGTCTGCAGCTGTTTCTGTTTTCCAACCTTGGTTTTAGGCTTAACATTTATTTCATAGAGACATTCGACATGTGCTCAGCATAATAAGATAAGATAAGATAACCTTTATTAGTCCCACACGTGGGAAATTTGTTTTGTCACAGCAGGAAGTGGACAGTGCAAAAGTTATGAAGCAAAAATTAGAATACAATAAGAATAAATACAGTACACAACTGTACAGAATAGAATAAAATAAAATACTATATACAGTAGAATCAACTCAATCCTGTTGTTTGCCCAGCGATCTGGTGAGATAAGTGAGCGTAAGCATCTTTACCAGTAACTAAAATAAGTCTCTGACGATCTCATACGAAAGGAGTCTAAAAATTGAAGGTGAGGCAATGTTTTTGTTAAACTTAACAAAAATAAATATATATATATATATATATATATATATATATATATATATATGTATTAAAAGGTATGATGATGATTGTGAATAATGAATATGAATAAAAATGTTGACGATAATAAAAAGTAGAGTTTTCTCTGGGGAACAATACAGTACAATACAATTTCAAATTTGCTTCCGGTGCTGGGCTACATAATGACTCAAATCTACTTCTCCTTGTTTGTTTTCCTTCTAGTATCACTAGTATCAATGTTTTATTACTAACATATCATATCAGTAATAGCTTCAGAGGCAGTTCCAGGTCAAGATTTATAATAATAAAAAATTGATTCTGTTGCTTCCTGGAAACTGCTGTAGATACACATAACGGTGATACTCTGGATTTGTTTCAGTTATTTATTCACTTTTAATTAATAAAATGCTGGTTTTTGATGTTACTTTTACACAACTGTTAAAACGTTGTCCCTTAGAAGCTTCTTCCCAGCATTATTTCCTTTTGATAATTAGACATTTATAACTTTAACATATTTAAATTCAGTATCTGGAGCCCGCCCACTTAGTACTTAGTGCCTTGGCTTTGGGTCTTTGCTTTGTTTCATCTGTCTTCTCTGCTCAGGTCCTTGTGTGGAACTGCCAAAAATTTCCATCATGCAGTTGGAGGCTCAGCTACGTCTGTGCCAGAGTTGTTTTTGGTGTTGCAAGAGTGGACTGCGGCTGTTCTCCCAAAGCTATACGCAAAGGTAGACAAAGTGAATGTGTGCCTTTAGGTTTTAGGCAGAGTTACTGAGAACACCTTGATGATTGTGTTTGTGTACTCTGTGTTTGAACAGGTCTGAGTGCCTGCTTGGTTTTGAGTTCTTTGCTTTCTCACCGCAGAAAAGCTGCGACCTACTACGACCTTCTGGGAGTCAAATCTGATGCCACGTTAGAAGAAATCAAAAATGCGTTTTTTGACAAATCCAAAAAGGTATAATTCCCATTTGGATTTAAATAAAACATGTGGCCACACGAGGGCAGCCTTGCACAGCACATTTTGTGCTTGCTAACTGTTCCCACAGTGGGCTTCCTCACTATTTGTTTTCAAGCTATGGCTCCCAGTTTAAATAAGGATGGGTATGTGTGTTTACTTTGTGGCTTTGGCCTCATTAAAGGGTGAGAAAGAAGCTTGGTTCAAAGTGCAAAACAAAAATCTATTTGTCATAAAAAGTAAGAACATTTTTCGGTTGTTAATGGTTGCATATTTGACCTGCACCAGATCTTTTCTTTTTTCATGCTTCATGAGGAGAATTTGCTGCTGACTCTGTCCCCTTTATTGTGCAGCTACATCCAGACAGCGACCCGTCAAACCCGGCACTGCACAGCCAGTTTGTGCAGCTGAACGAGGCCTACAGGGTGCTGAGCAAAGATCTGAGTAGGAAGGAGTACGACTTCAAAATACAACAGCCGTATGCTGGTGCTCAAGTCTTCAGATCTGCCTCCACTGACCCCAGCTACAGAGGCAGGTGAGGATTCACCCACATCCATTAGTGTGTTACTGCTTATGAACTTTACATTAACAGTGTGTCATCTTTAAAAGCAGCAAATTTCACACAGGAACCCCAGTGTTTGGGGCTTCGTTGTTTCTAACATGTCTAACAGTAAAACAGGAGATTGTCAGCATCAGATGTGTTCAATTAATTCTCTTTCATGGGCTCAACAGGATGTCACACAGACTATACTGAGGAGCATGCAGGGTAAAGACTGTTTAATGTCAGATACAGCTGATACCGTCATTGATGTTCTCATGTACAGCTCTGACGGGCAATGTCTGAAAAGGTTGAAGTGCACATCTGAAAAATTCACCTTTTTTTATATAATGTCAGGCCAGAGCAGCGGTCATCTTAAAGCACCAAGGGACAGATTTAGAAAAGAAACACAGAATTTGTGACTGACGCTGTTGCATATCTATTTCTGGGAGTTCCTTTCTCAAGGCACAAAAAATGGGGACGACAATGTTTAAATCATATACGCCAACTGATTTACAACTTTTGCAACATGGAATTTACTTTCAATTGCCCCGATATTTAATGCCGTAAAAAAGCATGTCTTACAACTACACTTGTGTCACACTTGAATTACAGACATTTCTATCCACAGTCCCACAGTTTCGGGGGACTGAGGCCTTTTCTCCTGTTATTCAGGGACTAAATAAGCACATAAAAGATCTGCAGTGTTGAGATTATGTTTAGTACCTGGTCACTGGAATTCTCTGTATGAGGTCCAAGGAGACCGTGATGTAAAAAATAAACTTGTGTTGCTAGTTAAACGAAATAAACAGCTCTGCAAGAAAGGAAAAACTTTAGCAGTGGCCAAATCAACAATCTGTTACATTTATGAAACGAATGAGTCCACTGACCACAGAAGACAAATAAATTGCAGAATTATTTCCATGGTTGAGAAATCATCTTCACAGCATCCAGTATTTTAGACAATGAACTTTGTGTTGTATTCAAGAATTTGAACTTGAGATTGAGCTCATAAACTCATTAGGAAATTGTTTACTGAGGTCAGCGAGTGAGAGATCAGTAGGGTCATTTGCTCATAAACGTCTATACATCTGGACTTTTTGAAGCTAGAGGAATCCCCTCCTGGTGGACATAAAAAAATAAATCTGCTTTGGATTTACTTTGCAGTCCTGGAGCTTCTGGAAGCTCCATCCTTTATATACAGACTATGACTATCACTTGTCATTTTCATTTAATGTTTCTTGAAGTTCAGACACGATTTGTGTAACTGCAAATCAAATGAGCAACCTTAGTTATTACAACAAGTGCTTATTACATTGACTAGTGACATCAGAAACAATGCTCAATCTTCTCATGCCTTTCCTATCAGCATGGATGCCTATGAGAACATCCGTTACTGGGAGCAGGTTCATCACCCTCACACTCCAGAGATGATGGCCGAGGAGAAGCAGAAGAGGAGGAAGAGGAACTTCCGCCTGGTGGCGTATTGTGTCGTCGCTATGATGCTCAGCATAGGAGCCCATGCCGTCCTCTTCAAGTAAAAACCCCACACATGATACCGACTGAGCATTCAGCATTTTGTATTTAAATTTAAACTGTAAATATTAGAAAGAAGTGTGCATTTGGTAAACTTCCTCTTGCTCACATCCTGTCCTTCGTTGTCCACACTGTGTCCTTTTATTTGCTGCTCATTCGCATCCAGATGAATGAGGAATGTTGCGGACGTGTCTCAGTGCCATGTGTGTTGGCACAACCTCCCAACTCGCGGCCTTGAGTTTGCTTTCACACACTGACGTGGTGCCACATGTGTTTGTTGAGATTCACTTCTTTGTGATGTGAGCAGCTCCTCTAACAGCTGTACAAACCCATAAATAAAGAGCGCTGCTGAGTTCTTAGGTTAAGCTCTCTAAAAGGGAATTGTCTACCTCCCTCTGATGCTTTCAGGAAACTGGAAGAAGTTCACACTAACTTCATGGATGAGAAAGACCGAATCATCATAGAAATTTACAATGAAGCCAAAGAGAGGGCGAGGTGTGTGCACTGAGCTTCAGATTCCTTTTTCCCCCTGCTTCTCTCTGATGTTGTTGTTCTGATGCTGTTTCATTTGCGGTTTTTCAGGGTCAATGGTTTTAAGAAGCAAACGGAAATCCTGCGTCAGAAGCACGCGGAGTTTAAGGAGAAATACAAACGCACCGACGTTGGAGACGACAAGTAGCAGATCCTTCAGCTGTGCTCGGTGATGCCAGCAGGCGGACCAAGCTGGCTGTTGTGTTTTAAGATTATTTATTTTCTGACCTTTTTAAACGTGTTTCCACGCCTGTTTCTGCCCTCAGATGTGATCCTGAAATCTGCAGGGAGTGGGTGTGGTTTAGGGGGAGGGTTCCTCTGGTCATAGATGCTGACCAGGATAAGCTTTTATATTTTATGGGACTCGTTTGTTCCCAAACCTGTTCACGGTTTGTCCACAGGAGCCGTAATGAGCTCTATCAAACTGCCCCTAATGGAGTCTCAGGAACACGCTGTTTGCTGTTTATTGTTCTCAGCCTCATTTCTGTTACAGCTGTGCAGCATCTGGAACTCACATGTGACGGTGAATAATACAACATGACAGCTGATCAAGTTGTGAAGAGAGAGACTCTTATTTGCAGCAATGTTTCATGTTGTTTTAAAAGAAAATGTCTTTGAGCGCTCAAGTGTGGACGCTGCTGTTTAAATTGGTTCACACCTGATATATACTCACAAGTGTTTGATTTTTGGACTTTCTGCACTTCCTGCCAACAAATATCGATTTGTTTGACACAGAAAATCTGGAGAAAAAAGTGCCACTGAGTAAGTTATTTATTGCAAACGGTTGTAATATTATGGAGAAATGCATTTAAAGGAAAGATCACACACACAAAGTGAGCCAACATTTACCATTTTGGCCTCTCAGTCTTTATATATTATATTGTTTTATGTTTTTGCTGCCTTGTTGAGTCCCTCTTGGGACATCTGAGAGAAGGCATTAAAAGATCTCATTAACCATCCTTTGCTTGATTTCACTTTACTTCTACATCCTCCTTGTTATTTAATGTCTTGCTTATTACCATTTCTTCCCATAGTGGCATTTGTTTCCTGTTACCTTTTAACGAGCAGCAGAGAAGAATCGGTAATGATTCAAATAGATAATTATCTCAGATCTTTGTTTTCCATCACGTCAGTGAAAGTGAATCATACATTTTTAACTTTGAAGACAGCAACGCAGTTATGTTTATTTGCATGTTTGCTTTTACAAACAAGAAAATTTCCAGTGATCATCCAGGAAAGGCGACACCCATTATGAAGTCAAGGCTTGGATTCTTTCCTTCTTTCTTTCTTTTTATTTTGGAAGGAATTGTGTGGGTGTGTAAAACCCTGCATCTACAGCGTGAAGTTTGTTTTTTAAGAAAGGATATCGCCCCTTTTCCCTCTCTGTTTTCTTGTCACCAGCGGCCCCTGCCCTGAGACGTCAGCAGGAGATAACATACTGTGTCCCCGCATAGCTCTCAGACACCCTCACCCTCATGTGGCGTGTGAGTACCCTGTCATAACCCAAACACGCCATAATGACTGAGATCCTCGTGTCAGCATGCCTTCACACACACACTGATAGGAGATGAGGCTCAAGAGTTTTCCTGCTAGAGAAGAAAACAGCTCTGGATGCAGTTTTAATTGACTTTTATCTTTAGTTTAATGAGCTGCGAAGAGAAACTGTGTAGAATCATGCTCTGAAATAAAAGCGTGACATGCTCTATGGAGATTATTTTTTATTGATTAGTTGGATGGGAGGGGCTGAAATCCTTAATTTCCCTCCTTGGGCATTAAAAAGATCATAAAACTGCTCCCAAACCACAATGATCCACCTTCGGGAATCAAAATTGTTTTTATGATTTTAATTATCAGTAAACTCTACTACTGTGCAAAAGTCACTAGCAGCTTTTTTTTAATATATATATATATATTTTGCTTCCAAGCAGGTAGTTTCTTTCTGAAGGTCTTTCAAAGTTTGTCTTTGTCTGATTTTTCAATGATTTTCAGTTCAGTCTTTGTGCCTGACTTTTTTCAGAGAAACATTTTGTTCTTTGTTAAGATTCATAACACTGACCTATGAGTCAAGCATAAAGCACCTAACTTGAGGGATGAATCACTGTTGTGTGTACATGTAACAGACAACGACAAAGAAAAGTATTTTGCACCGACATCGTGATTCCCAAAAAGCTATTAACTCAAAATATGGCAAATCTTGTCATGTTGTGCGGTGTGTCCTTAAACAATCTGGGAAAGCTGGAAAAGTGGAGGACTAAAGAAGTTGATCCCTCTGCTGCTCACTGAAAGCTCATCAGAAATGTTCTCGGTGAAAGTGTATCTGTCGGGAAACTATTCTTAAGGAAAGGAAACGGTGATAAATGTTGAGGTATGAGAAATTACACAGAACTGGCCAGAAAATCAGGGGAAACAAGTCAGAAGGAGAGATGAATAAATAATTTGAAATTTCTGTTTTAACCCAATCATTGTCAGGATGTATGGAGGAAGTCAGGAGAGAGGTACAGCAGTGATGGCCTACAGCCATCTTGTGAAACACGGTGGAGGCTCTGTCATGGTTCAGGGCCCCATTTCAGTCAGTGGTGTTTGGGATCTTGTCAAAATTAATGGAATTATGAATACAGAACAGCATTGTCCAATGTTGACCCATGATGCAATACCAACTGGAAGGGATCTGATTGGCAGCTGCTTCATTTTTCAGCATGAAATAATTCCAAACCCACTGCCAGTGCAGTGAAAGCACACCTGGATAGAAAAACAGTAACTGGAACACTAACAGTGATGGAGCGGCCTCTCCAGAGCCCAGACCTCAACATTATTGAAGCAGTGTGGGATCATCTTAACAGAAAACAGAGCAACAGACAGCCAACGTTCAAAGCAGAGCACTGAATGTCCTTCAATAAGTCAGGAGAACCGTTCCTGAAGATGACTTCATGAAATGTTGCCTTCAGGTTAAGGCTGCATAAAGGTGGTCAAACCAAATATTGACTTTCAAGCTTGTTAGAATTATGTAAACTCTGTTTTTGTCTTATATACTGTATTCCCATGTATGTTTGTAGATGTTTCCATAAATCACTGCACCTTTTTACCATTTCCTCAAAAAAATATAAATAAATGAAGTGTTGCCCAAGACCTTTCCACAGTTTATCAGTTCTACTTGACACTTTGTTTTGAGCTCTTTTTATTTGAAAAATGCCCCTTGTCATTTTCTTCTCACAGTGGATGGACAGCAAATATGTAAATAATAAAGTGAATAATGGCTGACTTTGATTTACCTGCTTTACTGTCATGACTCAGTGGAACATTTGAAGAGAACAGAACAAATCATTCGTCAGCGTTATTAGTAACATCTAAGCTGCATTCCTACCGCGACGTGTCAGTCTGTGTTTACACGCAGGGTCACTGTGCATTACAGCCTTTGGTCATGTTGGCTTGTTGAGAAATTCCTTGTAAATAACTTCTATGATTAAACTGAAGAAAATGTTTATCAATCATCAGCTCGTTGCTCTCAGTATGTGTTGGATTGCAGATAAGTGTGCACCAGCTGAACTCTTAAATCATTGGCATTACTTTGATTAAATACAACATTTCACTAAAGTGTAATTTTAAGGAAGTTATTCATTGAATAGAAAAGTTATAAAGAATTTAGATATTACTGTGTCACCATGATCTATTTCCTAGCAAGGACAAGGTGTTCACAAGTCAAAAACACTCTCGGGAATCAAAGTTTGGTGATTAAACACTTCTTCTTTGGCAAAACGTAATCTGTTTTAAGTATACTCTCATAGGACTACATGTTATAAGATGGCATCTTTAAATCACAGTCTTTCTTATGGATAAGTAAGAAAGCCAGTGGACAGCTGGCCCCCTTTAAAAGAAAAATGCTTCAACTGATGCGCACAACAATCACCATTTTCTAAAAATGTAATCCCCTTATTGTTTAGCCTCCATATTCACATGTAAATACTAAAATATGTCCCCTGCCACTGACACGACCTTGGTGTCCTCAGTCATACTCCCCACTTACAAGAGGCCCCTGGAGGCCCCCTGACCCCCCGCTGTGGGACCAATAGAGACACTCCACCTGTGTGCAGTGCGCCTATCCCGTCTGGAAAAAGTTGGCAGCGCAATGGTTACGCTGCGTGCGTCTCAAGGGCAAAAAGAAGCGAGGAAACCTATCACAGCAACCAATGAAGGTCTACCTTTCCAGACCTGCCTGTATCTTCGCTCTGACTGCTCTGCTGTAGTCACGCTGTCTGCCACAGCAGCCGAGGATGTTATTTTAGGTTTATTTATAAGGGGAGTGGGAAAAAAACGGGAAGATGCGCCTGGAGGGGAAACGTCACATTTTCAGTAGGAGCGACGGTGTGGTGAGACTGTGACCGAGCCGGGGAGAGGAATATGCGGCACATACCCTCCGCGCGTCGGGCAGGGCGTCGGATCTTTTCCGGATTAACGTCCTATAGCTGGATGATGCGATTTCTTTCTTCAGACACACAGGATTTGATGATCGCACCACGTTTAAGCGGGAATCTGTAGCCTGTGTAATCCCCCAATAACGCAACCCGGACCCCCCGGACCGGTTTCATGGGAGCCGAACCAAGAGGCGGACTGTGCTCATAATCACTACAGGAAAGCATCACTTTAAAGTTCTTTCAAGTTTCTGGAAAAAGGATAAGGATTTGGCTGCTTTGGTGCCACATTTAACATTATAAGAAAGCCATAGTTTGTGCAGGGAAGGTCATTTCAGTCTACAGTGTCTCACTAATAGAGGATTTAACTGTCATAGAGTTCATATAGAGAACTGAGTCCTAAATCATTCGAGCTAAAATGCGACACAATAAAGTTATTGTTACGACCCTGATGATGCCACCCTGGGAGTCCTTTCAGGGAAGGGAGACTGGAGAGTGAAAGCGGGATATCTGCGCCTTTATTCGGACACGGAGGCGACGCAAGGAGGACAAGCCAGCTTCTTTTTTTGGATTGGTCCAAAAAATATTTTTTGCGTGCCCCTTGGACTCCTGCACAATGGGGATTATGCTACAAGTTATTCTAGGAATGTTTCAATTCCTGCTGCTCACCAGAATACCGACTTCTCACGCCAAGGTATGTATGTATGGATCATTTCACCTACTATATATCTATATATCTATATCTATATATATTCCTGGTCTGTTGGAGCCTGGTGGGAAGTTGTAACCTTGTGGAAGTTATCCTCTGGGTCAATGACACCTGTCACTTCTGGTCCTGTGGCAGAAAAACACAACGAAACCCTCCGAGATTAAACGTGGCTTTCAGTAATTACTTTAATGTGACATCCGGCTTCATTGTCTCCTCTCACACCAACATAATTCAGTGATACTTTATATAAAGCATGCTCTCTGGTGAGTGTATTGACTGTTTTGCACACTTTGGCCTGTTAAAGCTAGGTCGATTAATTATAAGCCATTCACAAGGACAGTGATTGAGTTGCCAGGTAGTGGAAAATCCTCCTCCAGCAGCGCAGTTGCTTTGTTTCTGTTAGCTTCATTCATCAAATGAAACCCTTTTGCCTTTTGGGAAGAAAAGATGGAGGACATGGGGACCAGAAAAATCAATTTGTGAGCTCATTATTATTAAAGGAGCCGTGCAATGTGTTGAACTATATATATCTCCAAGCCCATTAGCTTAACATAAAGACTGGGAACAAAGTGAACAGCTAAGTTACCCCTGCCTACCAGTACTACTATACATTCCTAATTAACGCATCTGATCTCTTTTTGATCTATAGAAATAAATTATACATGATTTTGGCTGAGAGCAAGAATCTCCTGGATTCATTTATTACCAACTTACTGCAACAAAATAATGAATATTTATAAATAATAACAGATGCCGGTTGCTGGAACTGTGGGTGTGTAGGCTGGGTCAGATGACAGACCTGATCCAATCTAGCCTTTCCAGCGGAAGGCCAAGCTAATGAGGGAGCTCCATGCTTACTGTGCTGACCTGAAGGGCATTAGTAATGTTTTCATACACATAGGCGTGTGTGTGTGTGTGTGTGTGTGTGTGTGTGTGTGTGTGTATGTGTGTGTGTGTGTGAATACTGACCCACTCCTAGTTATTTTATCTGTTTATCAATAGATATCAAGGTTAAAGTAATTGCTATTAAAGCAGAGCCTCTCAGCTTTAATTTAAAGATATATACATCTACATTTTTTGATTCAGGAACTGCTTTATACCCAGATGGATCCTGTTCTTTTCTTACATCATTTCTTATATCTGGATCAATTAAGGAAGTAAAAGTTTTGTTATTTGGTTTTTGACACAACATGTGGTCAAAGGACCTCTCAATGCTAGTAAACCAGGCCATCATTAGGCTGCAAAAACAAAACGATTCCTAAAAAGAGACAGTGGAAACATCTGGAGTGGCCAAATCAAAAGCTGATTCTGAGATTTAAAAAAAAAAAAAAAATTAAAAAAGAAGGAACTTGTGAATTTAAATAAACACACACAAGCCTACAGGAGAAAGCAGTAGTGGATGCTCACAGGATCCTTTCCATTGTAAAGGAAATGCCTTCAGAGCATGTAGAAAAGTGCAGAACAGTGTTCAGAAGGAAGGCATGTCATTATCATCAGTCTACTAAAGACTTCACAAGAGGAAATAAAGAGGGCTCTTTGCAAACAAGCCAGCGCTTCAACAGCACGTGAGAAGAAGATTTGGAGGGGCTCCAAATGATGTGAAGCATGCAACATCTGTCAAACACAGTGGAGGCAGTGTGATGGCATGAACATGCATTGCTTTCAGTGCCAGTGGATCACTTGTTTTTAGAGATGAGACACAGATGTGACAGTACACAGAAGTCGTTGAATGAATTATGAAGTGTTTAGGGAAATACTGACCGCTCAGATTCAGTCAGATGTTTACAGTGGACAGAGAAACACCCAGCAGTTTGAGGGTAAAAAAAAAAAAAATTGGAGTCAAACACATCAACAGATCTGATTGAACATATATTTAACTTGCTGAAGACAAAACTAAAGGCAGAAGGAATTACAAAGAGACAGCTGCAAGAGACAAGGGGAGTCACTTAAGCTAGTCGTAATGAGCACTGAAAATATAGCTGCTTGTAAACTTTTTATACAACATATTTGTTCAACCCTTTGACATAGATATTAAAGTTAAATCCTAACTAATAAATATACAGCGGTGGCTTGCGGTGCAAAAATTATAATCTCACTATTATCTGTCAAAGTATTTTTTAAGTCATTAACATAACACCAGTGCATTTCAGATGTCGTCCCAAGTGCTATCTAAAAAACAAGAATGTATTAAAGGGCTTTTTTTCAGTCTGAGAGCCTAAAAATGATCAATTTCTTATAGTGTGTGTGAAGTAATAAGAGTCAGGGTTGTGAGGGGACTGGAGCCTATCCCAGCTGTTATGGGGGAAGAGTTAGTATAGAAATCATTCATAAGAAATTCTCACTGATTGCACTGGCTTGTCCCTCGATGTGGCATATGGGCTCATTTTTCCACCTACACATATAGCAGCTCCTGCCCATGCTGTGTTTTTTTATTTATGTCTGGAGGCTCGTATCAGGAACAGGCAGTGCTCTGAAGTGGATCCAACCCTGACTCTGCGGTGCTGCTCTATACTGCATGTTTTACGCGTTCGTCATCCTAGACACTACATGGCGGACACCAGTGTGCACTTGGAGAGCCTCTTCACCTGCTCACAAGGCTTTCCGCCTTCATGCTGTCTGCCTCCCTGACAGCTTATTTAAAAAGGGGGTCATCCTGCTCCTCCTGCGGTGATGAAGCTCAGTGTGGGAGAGATGGTGGTTAGGTCAAGGGCAAGGCCTTTTTCACACACATACACACACATGGCCCATCTGTACAGTGTGCACAGGGAGTTAGATGTGTTAGACAGACAGGCAGTGCCGGTGCAGATGGCTTTGGGCTGGCACTCAGGAGTGTGTGTGTCAGTCAGTGTGTGTGTGTGCCAGCTCTGTGCAGATATGGCTGCCAAAGGGAGTTAATCTTAGACTCCTCTCTAAGAATGATACAGAGAGGACACATTTACTTCAGCTCATAGTGCTTACAAAATGGCCCCAGCATAAATCAACACTGTTCAATCAATGTGGGCCTAACCCATGTGTGTATAAGGGGGTGGATCAGTAAAAGGGGGTCAACTGGACAAAGTCTACATTCCCTTTCAAGTGGCCTTGATACAAGTAGAGTGCCATAAAATGCAGGTTCTTCTCATGTGTGTTTATGAGAGGCACAAAAAAATCCTTTACAATATAATAAAAGTACTTCATTAAAAGTGCTTGCTATATCTATCCCTTGTTAAGGTGACAGATAAGATCTGATTAGTCTGTTTTGTCAGCACGATTATGCAAAAACAACCACGCCGAATTACATAAAACCCAACACAGATGGAGGTGGAGCTTGAGCAAAGCAAGAACTCATGAAAACGTGTCTTCTTTTGCTACACTTTCTTCAAAACTGCAAAATAGTGCATGTGGTTTGGTGGTGGATAGGCTCTATCAGTGCCCTTTTTGCCAGGTCCTTTTTTTGTGTTGAAGCTGCTCAGTCCATTAGTTCCCAATCAGCGCCGGGCCCCTTCAAATGCTCATTAGATTAGTCTGAGAGGTCGTGAGATGCATAAATATTTTATCGCTTTGGTCCTCAATCAGGTTTTTGAATGAGTTCATGTGGAACTGATAAAAGTCATGAACATCTGCAGAACCACAATAAGATGCTTATTTATTTATGTCAAACAGGTTGAGAAGCACTGGTTTAATATTTAATAACACTTGATATTTTTAGGATATTAATAGAAATTTGTAAGTACTATAAAATTATAACTGCAAAATGAATGGTTGAGATGAGGAAGAAGTACAATATCTGCCTCTGAAAGTAGCAGAGTTAGACTGCAGGATATAGAGTTCATCAGTCAGATGTTCTAGTGTTTTCACCTCTTGCAAAAATATTTAAATTACATTGCAGTTAAAGCACAGTGTTAAGGTGACAGGTGAGGTCTGAATAGTCTGTTTGTCAGCAACATAACACAAAAACAACAAAGTCAAAACCCGAGACAGAGAGAGAGGGCATGAAAAAGAGAAGAACTTGTGTTATTTTTTGTGCTCCTTTGCATCGGTTTGCTTAAAAGATGCAAAATAGCACATTGGGTTTGATTCAGGACAGGCTCTGAGTGTAATATAGACACGTAAATTTCCAGAAATGGATATCATGAGGGAATATGAAGAGAAGTGGGAGAGGGCAACAAAGTATTTCATTGATATTTAGATCAATGGGTGTCTCCAAAGCTTTGATCGGGTTTTAGCATCTCCATCATCCAGGTAAAAAATATGCGTGAAATTTGATCCTAAACATAAAACTTGCAGCCAAACACACCAAGAGACCTCACCCACACAGAAACTGCTCTCTAACAGAGGAGAGACACAACTCGTACCCTCCTTCAAAGGTATCTCTGTATCAAAGTTCAGCGGTTTCGCTTTCTTCCTGTTATTTCCCTCCACGCTTTATTGAGCTTGTCACGCTCAAACTCCAGGTGTGAAATATTGTGGTGTTCATTAACGGGAAATACTTTGATCTGTTGATCTGCACCAGCACACTTTTACAACAGTGTCAAGCAAGAAGTTGCAGATAATAGCTGGAGAGTCAAATAAATGCTGTTTAGTTGATCAGTAACAGCCAATATGTGTTTTTTATCTTGGTGGACAAATTTGGGAGATAAATTTCACATTAAGTCTGACGTAATAGATAAAATGTGAACTTAAGCAATCCATGAACTTGTTTTTTAGGTTGACATAATTACATATAGTTCAGATTTACCCTGTAGATTAAAGGTTATAAGTTGATATTTTGGTATTTTATCCTACCAACTGTATACAAATGAGTTAATTTAGTATCTTTTAAACTGATTACTTTTCTATTTTATTTGAAACTGGAATGAAACCACTCATTGTATGACTGAGTTTGTTGCTACCTCTCTCCAGCTTGCTCACTGGCGCCCTGCCGACTCCCCCAAATCCAGAGAAGGTCGAGAAGGTATGTTTATGTTTCTACATAAACTCACGCGTCACGGAGGTGAAAGAGTAAAACAAATAAAACACACTGTTTGTCCTTGTCTCTCCACAAGTGCGACGGTGGTTGGAGGTGTACTCGCGGAGCGGCTGCGAGCCTCGAGACACTCTGGTGGAGGTTTGGCGGGAGTTTCCAGATGAGACCCACAGCCTCTTCATCCCATCTTGTGTGTCGGTGAGGCGATGTGGCGGCTGCTGTGCTGACGAGGCTTTCGAGTGTGTACCCACGCTCACGCACGCAGTTACCATGGAGGTACACACGCACACGCACACACATATACAGGAAGTCTGCTCAGATGATAAATACGCACTTACTTTCTTCTGACCTGTGTGCAGCTGATGAGGACGTCCTTTATGAAGCACGAGCTCACTGAGCTGCCCTTCATCGAGCACAGCCAATGTGATTGCAGGTAATAAAAACTCACCCATCTGAGGTTCAGGCGCATACTGGATAATGCTGCTCCACTGACCTTTCATACAATTTTACAATGGCAATTTTTAAATCTGTGTGCAGGTTAAAGGAACACCTCCAGCCAACACCTACATCAAGGTAAAGAACTCCAATCTTTATCTCTGTGTTTCTGGATTTTATTCTGAGCTCTTCTGCTCGTGATAACATCAAACCTGGTCTTTCAGCCCATGTCCAAGCTCTGCACTGATGACATATTTAAAATTCTGCTGATTATCTTAATAATGAGTAGCCGGTAGTCGGACTGGTATTTCAATTACAAGGAAAGGACTTCTTGATTAAATCCAAGTAGCTATAGGCTACTGAACAGTCTTTAAAAGAAGTGCTCAGTTCTTTATCTGAAAACTTCTACTTGCTACAAAACTCCAAAATTGCAGAAAAATATCTCGCCTGTGCTACGCAACAAATGTCCTTATTCACCTCATTAATGTCCTCGAAACACCAGTGTTTGCTTTCAAAGTAACAGTTATAAATGGCAAAGAATGAACATGTTGCTCAAGAATTCAAAGAGCGCGTCACATGAGACCCCGGACTGGGTTAATCCAGTTTAAGAGCACTGACATAGTCGCTCACACCTATAGCTGCTGGAAGCACCCTGACCGGGCTACATTAACTCATTAACTCCAGATTTTTGGGCCTCACTTCACAATTGTGTCCAGAGGCATGCTGGTCAAGAAGGCTCATTTGTCTCCCACTAAGCACCAGACATCCATGACTGATGTTTTTTAGGATGAATGTGGTTGAGCACAATCATTTAAAAAAAAAAAAAAAGCATTCCTTTATGCCTAAATTTGGTTGAATAGTGAAAGATGAAATGTGTTTTTAGGCTCCTACAAAGACTGGAATTTAACCCCATTTCAACCATGAACTCATGTTTACCCACTGAGTAATTTTCCACATAATAGTGGTCTTAAAAAGCTGTCTGAATGGAACATTGCCATCAAGCCTGAAATTGAATTAAAATGTGATTTGTGTCTGTTTTTTTTTTTTGTTTTCTAAATTCAAAAGTTCACTGATTTTTGTTTTGGTGAAACGTTGTGCTGCAATACCCGTGCAACATGCACTCCAGGAATGAGTAATTAAAAAATTACTTTTAAAGCATTACAAAAGGCTTAAAAGGCATAATACCTGCAAATAAAAATAATTTAAAGCTAAAAATGTTAACTGTTCATTAAATTAATTTGAAAAATGAATGCAATTTAAGTTAAACATGATCGATGAATTAACTTTTTAAAAGTTAATTAGAAAAATTTTTAATTGTTCATGAATTTTAAAAACATTTGTGTATCAGTTTAGAGGTAAGTTTTACGGTGACACCATAATAAAAAAAGAAGAAGAAAATCAAAGTAAGATGAAAATGTAATAGGTATAAAATCTATCATTTTAGAAAGAGTAAATAAACCTCTTACAGTTATTTGGAAGGTCAACAATCAATAAAAAATGTAGTTAATATAAAAAATCTGTGACTTTGTTTTTTGTATGGGCAGTTCCCACATACTGGGAATCATGGTGTTACAGTGGTAAGCAATGTCATCTCAGAGAGATAAAGGCCTGCTGCGGGTCTTCTGTGTGGATGTTCTCCCTGTGCCTGCAGTGACTTCCTCCCACAGTCCAAAGACATGCCCGTCAGGTTAATTAATGATTCTAAACTGGTATAGATGTGTTTCTTTAAGCATCTCTGTGATAAGACTGCGGACGCGTCCAGGGTGGAACCAGCTGGGATGCTAATGTGGATAAGCAGTTGGGAAAACAGGAATGGATGGACGGATGGAGCTGAATCAGTCATGCCTTGCATGTATCAGCTCGTTGCAGCATATCATCGCTAATTATCAGCAGCTGTAGTTCAGTGAAATGTTGTGACACCTTGGATAGTACAAGTCTTCTGCATGTAAGACTTGTACTATCTATGATTACTATCTTGTAATCATTAATGCAATGATTTTCTGCTGCTGCAGAGTGCCTTTAATACACCAGGCAGGGAATATTGTACTTCAGGAGATTGGTGGGGGGATCAATCCAGGGACATTGTGATTACATGGTATGGGTTTGTAATTTATTACCCAACCCCTGTCCTTGTTTTCTTACAGAACAGGGTCATGTGACAGGGTTGGGAAGGACATGTGGTGACTAACAAGACCCAGTCAGCCAGTGAATGTGGGTGTCATTATTTCTAAAAGTCTGCTTTTCCTCTCCGTGCAGACTACTAAGTAATCCCGGAGCTTTCAAAGCCAAACAGCGTCTTCAACAGTCTCTCTTTTAGAAGTCCTAAAATCAGTAAGAGTGCTGTGGACACTAGGTTTGAAGCAAAAACACATTAGTGCAATAATGATCCTGTATCTGCTTGGTGATCGGAGAAAATTGCTCTTTATGTTAATGACAAAAATAAAGACGCCTTTCTGTCCAGCACGTAGGGCCAATGTCAGCTGCGGCTGACAGCTGGACGCTGTGAAAGGAGCATTTCTGCTTGATCTCTGCTTCTTGTCTGTGTGCAGGTCCAACCACACAGTCATATGATTGCATCTTTAATGTTTATGTCCTGCTGCTTCCTGTTAGGATGTGAACATAAATAAAGGATTCCAATGTATGTGTGTGTGTGTGTGTGTGTGTGTGTGTGTGTGTGTGTGTGTGTGTGTGTGTGTGTGCATACAGTTTTCTAAGCCTTTAAAGTTACAGGTTATGTGCCTGTTTGACTCTGTGTTTTTATGAAATTTTATATGTTCTGTGCTTTGTGTTAATACATACGAGTTCTTTCATGTGATGTTGAAAGAGTTAGCATCTGTGTGACTCTCTCCCAGCATCCCCTGGGACGGCTGGCATCCTGTTGTCACCATAGCGATGATTTTATCTCCCCTGCCATGTGGTCTCTCACAGGCTGACGGAGGAGAGTCACGCATCCCTAGTAGTAAATTAGAACTCCAAAAACAACAACAGCAGCAGCAGAGGCAACAGAGTCTGTTAATAATGTCAGGGCTAAGCTGGTAAACATGGTACAGTGCCCATAATTGGATATGATTTAATATAACAGATGGGACTGGAACAGAGATGAGTTGAAGTTGAAAAAACTCTACAGAGCTGTAGATGCACTTTATTGAAGCCGCCAGTCCACATTAAAGTGGATTAGATTGCGCTCAGTAAATGCTGGACACTCAAAATGATAAAAACGGGTTATCAGTTGACAGTAGAGTGACAGTGACATTTTCTCCCCCTGCACTGAGAGTCTGAACTAATTAATTGTTTTGTTTATGTCATGAAGTGTAGGGAGAGTAAACAGTGATTACTGGATTTTTCCATTTACTGTTTCTTTGTAAACCAGTTATGCTTTAAAAACACTGCTAAGATACCACCAGCACCGTATTGGTACAGTGACAGCTTACAAAAGAAGAGGACCCAGATACAGGACAGTCATGTATAAGTCATACAGTTAGCGAGGCAAAAGTATGCTCATGTTTGAAGATATGCTAAATGTCCAATTCTGCAAGACCAGAGAGTGTCTCAGAAGGTTCCTGGATTTAGATCTGGATCAGGATTGACTTCACATACACTAATTAGACACTTTATTAAGTATACCTTTCAGATTCAGATTCACTACCTTAACTGTTTGTGGCATGACAGCATCATACAGTTGGTGCAGAGTTGTCTGCTGCACATCCATGATGTGAACCTCACGTTCCATCACGTCTAAAGGTGCTCTATTAGATTGAGATCAGGTGACTGTCCAGGCCATTTGAGTACAGTGAAGTCACTGTTCAAAAGGATAATTTGAAACGATTGTTACATAATGTGTTATCCTACTGGAAGTGGATATTAGCAGATAGGTGCTATGTGTTCATAAAGGATGGACATGATGAGCAACCATCGTCAGGTAGGCTGTGGTCTTTAAACAAAGTTTAACTGGTGCTAGAGGGTCTAAAGTGTGCCAAGAAAATATCCTGCACACCATTAAACCACCAGCAGTCTGAACTGTTGATAGAAGGATCCATGATGCTTATACCAGATCATCTGAATGTGGCAGCATAAGTCAAAATTCATCAGACCTCATACCTTTGGTCATGATAAGTGGTTAATTGACTTGCTGTTGCCTTCTGTCTGAAGCGGTTTGGCCGTTCTCCTCTGACCTCTGTCATCAACATTGCATTTTCACCCAGAGAATTGGATTTTTTTTTCTCTGGAAATATTCTCTTTTTTGGGCTGTTCTCTAGAGATAATTTTGTGGTAAAATCCCAGTACATCAACAGTTTCTGAAATACTCAGACCCGTCCATCTGGCACCAATAATCGTGCCATATTCAGATTGACTTAAATCGTCTTGCTTCTACATTTTGTTTCAGTTTAAATGCATTGGGTTACAGCCATCAGGCTGGCCGATTAGATATTTTCTGGAGAGTGTATAATCCTTTATTTATCCAGGTAAAATTCTTTCCAACAAGTGATTGCCTTGTACAAATCTGTATGAACAAATCTGTTCATACGTTTTTGACTAATAAAAAAAAAAAGAAACAAACTGAAACAATAGCAAAACCTCCTTAGTATCTAATAACACCAGATCAACCTCAGCAGAAGTTTTGAAGACCTTTTAACTCAGGCTGTCAGATAGCCTGTTGAGTTTTAAAATGATTAACTCTGAATTATAGTGTATTAACAGAAATCCATAAAGGTTCTTAGAATTGAAAAATGTTGCAGTAAATTGAAATAATTATTTACCAACTGCAGGCTCTTTGAAAGGCATTGACCGATGTTAAACTGCAGTTCATATTAAACATATTAAAGCGGACCTATTATCCATTTCTCTCTCTCTCTCTCTTGTTAACAGCACATTTGATCTTCAGACTGCTTTAAACTCCCTGTTTCAGACATTTTTTTGAAGTCCTGGGTCTATGTGATGTCACTATGTGATGGAATATTAGGGCCACATTAAGAAAAAGTATTGTTGATAATTTTGAGAAAAAAGTCCATTGTTGTTTCAGGACAAACTGTCGCGCCTGCTGTACTCTCTACAAAATGACGTGTTTGGATGAGTTAGTTAAACAAATTGATGAGCCGTCTTGTGATACAACGTACGTCCTCTTTATTGCACGAGGGTGTAACCATCAATACACCCTGGATCTGTCCATTACAACCATTACAAGCCATTTTAGTTTGTCTTGAAAGTACAACTGTAACGTCCGCATTTTGACTTTTTTCTTGAAATACAGCTTTGATGTTTTTCTCAAAATAGAATTACGACTTTAATCTTGAAATTTTGACTTTATTCTCAAAATAGTTGATAAAAAATTTTTTTCTAAGTGTGGTCCTTTTACCCCTTCCTATGTCATAGAGAGGAGATATCTTTAATTCTGTAATGTTGGGCACACAGCTCTGGCTTTGAGCACAGTAGCTCCACCCACCTGCTGTTCAAACCTTGTGTTTGTGAGAGGCAGCCAATCAGAAGAAAGTTGGGCTTAACAGAAAGGCACTAACATGTCTCTTTTGACAAATGCTAAATAAATAAGGATTGTTTGGAAAGTTGTTGTAAAGTAGAGTTAAGGAGTTTGGTTTCAATGTCATATTTATCTATCTAGTGACACTGAGTGTTTTTTTTTTTTTTAATTTTTTCTCATGGAAAACCTTTGACCTTTGATGGTTTTATGTTTTGGTAAAGTTCTAGGCTCAAAATGTTTCCATCTCATTTTCCTTCTTGTCCTTCTGTTGCTGCCTGTTCCCCAGTCTCTATTACCATGTTTTCTTTTATGTCTTGTATCCTCTACACCTAATTATCTTGACCTTTGTTAATTAGTTTCACTTGTGTGACATTTACCAGCCGTTTCCTGTCTCTGGTTAGTCTTTTGTTTATATAAATTTATATACCCATTTAGTCTAGTTTACTTTTATGTTATTTTAGATGCTTTTCACACATTTTGTGCAGTTCTTCCTCTGTAGCATCGCACATTTAGGTCCTCTCTCCTGAAACACAACAGTGTAATGAGAATCTGAACATCACATCCCTTAATACTTAAGCCGAATGCACGTCACTAAATAATTTGGGAAATGAAAAGGACAATACCACAAATGTTTTTTGATAATATAACAATTATGTAAAGAATGATCAATATCAATAAAATATTAATTTAAATGACCCACATTGCAAATGGGTATCTTCATATCCCAGACTGTCAGATAAAGGAACAGATCAACATTATAAAAAGTTATGAAACATTCAAAGAGTTCATCTAAGGACATGTTCAGGATGTTCACTCGTTAGTTATAGGATGACTTATTTTGGTGCTTGTTCTTCCAAAAGATTCCAAAACTGAAAACCGTTCGTTTGACATTAACTCCTGTCCGTGTGTGACATTTTGTCTGTTTGGTGCTCCCAGGGCCTTTCTGAAGCCAGCAAGAAAAGGCAAGAAAAAGGAAAGAGGGAGGAAGTCCAAACAGAAGATAACTGGAGCCACCAGAGCTGCGTATGTTTACTATTCAGTGCTCGCTTTTTTTAAACTCAAATTTACTGTCGTTAACTTGTTTTTGTTCAAAATGCAAGGTTTAAGCAGGCGTTACTTGTGTCTGTCGGTGTTTATTCCGGATACTCTCAGTCTCACTGAGACTGTTTGGATTAGAGGAAAACTGGGTTATCTGGCCTCATTATTTCTGAAGGACAATTTGTTTTACAGCTGCGCAGTCAAGGTCTCTCACACACACTGGTGAACACCACAACTGCCATAATCAAAACAGTATTTAGCCAGTATTTATTAAGAAAGAAAGAAAGAAAGAAAGAAAGGACCACAAGTAGGTTGGCTTCCATGAATGAAGGATAAAAGAGTTGTTAATGTTTTCCTCTCGACTCTTTTTCATCTCCTTACCCTTCACTTTGCTGTCAGTCATTTCCGGCCTCTGGGGGCCAAAGGTGGCTCAGCTTTGGTGTGATGTCTCTCTGCACCTATCCATCATTCAAAACAGGCATTGTTCAAACTTTGGCAGGGGTGAAATCTGTGTAATTTGCTTGCAAATCCTACCTCCTCTGTCCCAGCCAGCGACAGGCGTGGTCACCGGGACGGGAACAAAGATGAGCCCTCTCTGCCTCATTAAGTAACTTCATTAAGGCCGCCAGCCTCCCGGGAAAACAGAGGCAGAAGCAGCGGCTGTTAATGGACCAAGTGATTCAGGCAACTTTCTCAAAATGAGATTTCAGAGAGGGAAAGTTCAGGGCGTCTAGAGGAGTTAACTGAAGGCCTCCTATACGAACAAAGCCATGGTAACGGGCAGATGAACAGAAAGGGGAGAAAGTTTGTTGGCAGCTTACGAACGTTATCCCACATTAGTCACACACCTCCCACACACTGCATTGTGTGGGTTAGTTTCAGACTGGCAATGTGCATGTTCAAACAAGCCTGAGATATTTCAGTCTGGACAGCTTTGGTCTGGACTGAAATATCTCTGTCGTGAAATTTTGTGCAGACATTTATGGCCTTCAGAGGATGTTGTTTGATGATCGCTTGATG
This sequence comes from Simochromis diagramma, assembly GCF_900408965.1. Taxonomy (NCBI): domain Eukaryota; kingdom Metazoa; phylum Chordata; class Actinopteri; order Cichliformes; family Cichlidae; genus Simochromis; species Simochromis diagramma. The sequence goes on along the minus strand of NW_024387477.1, from coordinate 14,280,589 downwards.
TTTGCACAACAAGGGGGACTTCTCATGATTTTTAAACATGACTAAATGCCTCTAATGTCTCTAATGTATCATCCAAAGCTGCCATTAAAAACATTTTTAATCAGTCCAAGCTTTTAATGGTGAAAACTGAACAAAACTAAAAAAATTCCCTTGGTGTTTAGTGGTAATGAGCAAACATGGAAGACATTTTAGTCTGCCACGTGTTAGCTGGCTTTCCTTAAACAGTGAATTAATCAATTCAGGATCTAACCATGCTTTTCCTAAATCCCTCTTCCATGCAGAACCCATGCTCCTCCAGCTCCTTCTGCCACATCTTTTCCTTCACCACCATCACTGCCTCCCACCAATATCTCTCCCTCCACCATTTCCTTCCCATCCCCCTCTCCTTCTCCTTCCCCCTCTCCTACGACCCGTTGTCGCCCATGCCGAAGGAGGAAGTGGGCCTTGGATTCGACGACATGCCAGTGCCGCTGCACCGTCACAGCTGAAACCTGCAGCCAAAAAGGCCGAAAGCTCAACCCTCGTCGCTGCAAGTCGGTCCCTTTTTTTTTTTTTTTTTTTCTTACAAAAAAACCTAACAAGAAAAGTTTTCCTTATCATGCATGATTGCAATTTAGACACAATATGTGGATAATACACAAAAGATACATGGGATGTCCATTGCTCCAAAGAAGCAGCCCTTTAGAAATTTAGAATTTCAGGTCATACTGAATAGTTATAACTAAAAAAAATAGCATTCATTGCCGTATCAAAGCTTATCTCAGAGCAGCTGAAATTTGAGTGCATACAGATGTTTAAATGACTTTGAAAAAGACTCTTAATCCCAGATAGCTCCTTATGTGGGTATATTTGACAGAGAAGTACATGCTGCCTTTATAACCACACTCAAATGTCAGACTGAATCCTGCCAGGGAAGTTTTTGCGCTGAAACCTTCCTCTTTTAATTGTTTACTGCTCTAGGTGTGAAGCCATGAGGACTTGATGTGTCCGCCCACATTCTTTTTTCGCCTCCATCTCTCTACCAAATCCCTGTCGTTTCATCGCCCACCCTCAGCATCAGTGCCATAGACCATACAGACACTTGGAAAGGCGGCGTCTCAAACTGAGGGGAAGCACACAGAAGAACCTGTAGCAGAGCTCCAGTAAAGCAACAAGTTCATCATCGCTGCATACATCTGCTGTGTGCAAACATCTTTCCGCCTCCGTTCTTCTGTGGGAAAGATTCTATCAGTCTGCATGTACATGGCGTGTGCTGACACGTAGCGTCGCAAAACACATCCAATCAGTGGAGGATGAAAGTGGCAACTTTGAGAGGCATGGGAATAGACAGAGAAAATCTTTCTCGGTGTACACAAGCCTGCAGGGGAACGCGCTGCACTGTTATTTCGGAGGCTGGACTCCAGGGAAGTTCCTTTCACCTGCGATTAAACTTGTAAACACAAGACAATAGTGGAAACGAGAGCTATTATACTCCATGAGAACAACGCGGATGCAGAGGAGTCTTACACAGGTGTCCTCGCAAGGAAGCTGCACATGACGGATTCCAAGGTTAAGTCGAGGCCAGTATTTTGCAGAGGATTAAGGAAACAACAGCAACAGATTACTGATGGACACATACTCACATACAACAGACATACAAGAGTGACATAGGACATGCACATGAACTGGCACCCCAGTGTGCGTGGACCTATAGTTTAGCTGAATGCCCGGATGAAGTATATCTGTGTGGTCTCCCCAGTGAAAGACCCAGATGGGTTAACCGTGCAGCCGCTCTCCCTTTTATTCAAAGCTGGCTCTCCAAGCCGCTTTCCAGCATTTGTTTAATTTCGGCCTTTTGTCTCCGTCTTTCCTCGGTTCCTCGATTGAAAGGAGCCGCATTGCCTCGCTTTGCCTCTCTTTGAGGCAGTGAGGAGAATGACAATAATGAGGTCTGGCGGCTGTCCACTGCTTCGCACACACACACAGATTCACACTTATAATACCAGGAACACAGATGACACACACACACACACACACACACTCACATACAGACACAGCTTCAGCACACACATGCAATGTGAATTGAATGCAGGTAGTCATAAGCTTTTGTTTGTGCAACACCAAGTGTGCAAATATATGTGAGTTGTTTATTTGCAATTTACTGCAAAATCTTCACTGAGTATTGTATTACTTGCCTCTGTTTTATATGTTATTATAATTCTGTTGAGTTGATTTGAAAGATATTCTATATTGCAGAAGTTTTCTTTGTTTTTTGTTTTTTTGTTGGGTTTTTTTTCCGTGTTCATCTTTAATCTGCGTCTGTCACACTGGGTGGCCAGCTAATACCCAAATGTATTGAATTGAAACAGAGAAAACTCACACGGGCCACAAATGTGTGAGTCTCACACACACAAAACTCACACAGAAGAGATGGGTGCAGAGACGATACATCATAATGTGTAATTCAGACAGTCAGTGGGGCAATGTTGTCGGCAACACAGAGAAACCAAGCAAATATCCGTCCCCAGTGCAGTGAAAGAAAAACACGGCTGTTGTTGTTGCGTGTTAGAGCCAGGATGGAAAGAGTGTTATTCAGCTGGAACATAACTTGTTTATATTCTGACTGAATCTCTCGGTCTAACTCCATGTTGGTTCATTGCTGCTGGGTGGGAACAGGGATTTGAACCATGCCTGCTTCAGAAAGGACGAGGTCTTGAGCAGCTTGTCAGTCATTGTGAAGAGCTAAAGCCCTGAGCTCTGATGGCCTAAAGTGGCAGGTCATTGAGTTTAAAACCCTGTTTGACACCCATTCACAGCCTGTGTGCTGTGTTAAATTCTACTGAGAGCTAGTGAGCTCTCAGCGCCATGGGAAACGGTAGCTTTGAAACTCCTCGATTCATGTCTTTACTCTGTCCCATGATTCATACAATCCTGCCAGTTGAGGAATAGTCACCCTGAAACAGCGTGCAGTCCAGAGTGTGAATTATTTATGTGTCAGCCTTGAAGCAACTTGCATCAGTGGCTGCTGTGATAAGCTTTGTATTTATACTCTCCTTGAATGAGATTACTTTTTTTTTTGCGCTCGAGTTCATTGTTCAGTGTTTATTACTGTCAATCAATGCTTAAATCACTACCTCTATATCATAACATATTAATGACCAAGTATTAGAGCATTATTGTTACTTTCTCTGTGATATTTCAGACCTCGTCTTAAGATGATGATAGTTTTAGCAATAAACATTGTCTCAGCTGAGACTTGGAGCTGCAGCAGATCTGCAGTGGTCATCACTGGTTTAGAGGGACCTATAGGAGTTTTTATGAAAGGAGAGTTGAACTGGTCCTTTGAGTGCAGACCAGACACTGTGTGATGATGTGCAAACAGGACATGGTTTCCCAAAGCTTTTGTTACCTCAAACTGCTACTGAAATTATAGGAATATTTTGACATTTTGGGAAATACACGAGTTGGATGAGACGATTGTTCCTGCTCTCTGTGCAATCAAAATAAATACAGAGGGGAATAGCCTGTGTCCAGAGGTAAATCGACCTCACTATGGTCTTTGTACAGTTTTACTACACAACATGCTTGAAAGGGTCTGCACTACTAGATTATTTTTTACTTCTGGACCTGTTCAAACCATCTGTTTATGTCACTTTTTAATCTTTAATCAAGACTACTTTGTTTTTGCTATTGGATGGAGATGGTGAAATATCTTATTATCTCCATGTAGACAAAAAAGCACAATTTTTTATTTTTTTTAAAAAAAGGTCATTCCCAACAAGACACTTCCACAGGGGCTTGGGGTATGTGGATTGATAAACTTAAGTAATCTGGAAATAAATGAGCAAATGTAACAGTAATTTTAATTTAATTTAATAAAACCACGAGTGAACCATGACTGAAGTTACCAGTTAACCTAAAAGTAATGGATGAGCAGTAGAAAGAGAATTCATAACATATTAAAAGAGATAAGTTACTTGTTAAAACATGAAAACATGGTTGGAAAAAGTGACGTAAAATTGTAAGGTGATAGTGTGGAGAAATGTGAAATATTAAATTGGACATTAGCTAAATAAAAATATGGTTACCCATTAAAACGTGAGCTACTGGTATAGATTAACATAACACAAATATCTAATCAGCCAATCACATGGCAGCAGGTCGAAGCTTTTAGGCGTGCATTTGAAGTTAACACTGGAAATCATTCTTCTTTTTAATAATGGTGTGAAAAAAAGAAAATATCCAGTGAGCTGCAGTTCTCTGTGTGAAAATGCCTTGTTGATGACAGTGTCAGAGGAGAATGACCAAACCGGTTCTAGCAGAAGGTAACAGCAACTTAATTAACCACTAATTATGACCAAAGGTATGCAGAAGAGCATCTCGGTAGCAGAAGACCACAGGATGCCATTTCTGTCAACTAAAACAGGAAGCTAAGGCTTTATTTTGAACAGGTGTAGTGAAATCAAGCAATAGAAGACTGGAAAAATGTTGCCTGGACTGATGAGTCTTGATTTCTCCTGCCACGTTCTAATGGGAGGGTCAGAATTTGGTGTAAACAACATGAAACCATAGATCCTGCCTTGTTTCATGACTCAGGCTGATGGTAGTGATTTAATTGTGTGGGCATTATTTTCTTGGCAAACTCTGGGTCCATTAGTCCCAACTGAGTATTATTTAAGCCTTATTATTCAGCCTGCCTGAGTATTATTGCTGACCATGTCCATCCCTTTGTGACCACAGTGTACCCATCTACTAATACCTGCTTCCAGCAGGAAAACATGCCATTTAACAAAGTTCAGATCGCCTCAACCTGGTATCCTGAAGCAGGCAATGAGTTCACTGGACTCAGATGGCTTCCGGTCATCAGATCTCAATCTAATAGAGCACCTTTGGGATGTGCATCCAATTCTATCATGTCAATATGGAGCAAAATCTCTGAGAAATGTTTCCAGCATATTTTTTGATTCTGTGCTATGAAGACAATTCTGAAGGCAAAAGGGAGTCAAATTCAGTACTAGTGAGATGAGTGCCAGTGAATGTTGCTAGTAGCTAAAAGTAGTGGTTGAAATAAACTAATACTGCATATACTAGCAAGTAACCACAAAAGATAAATCATGAGGTGAATGTAATTCCTCAGACGTAGTCCATATCCAGTTTATTACAGAAGTGCTTAATACAGGAGATACAGTAAAGGTTCGGAAGCAGTGTTTCAAAGTATTCTTCTAAACTCATCCGTGGCTATTTCTGTCCATCCATTTTTTATTTGCAAGCACTGATACTTCTTCTCCGGTCTTCATTTATTAATAATAGGGAACAAAATGTGCCTGGTGACTGAGGAGACAAATGTTTTGGGAAACCTAAGAGTCCAGGAACCTCAGTACAGATTACATATACTGTAGATTAGTCCAGTGGTGAAAACAATGAGCAAATGGACTCCAATCATGCAGACATGTGTGACTATTTAACATCATTCCACCCACGGGAGTTGTGGTGCTGAGATATCTTTTTGGGTGCCACTCGGGCTCCAAATGTTATTTCTTGTGACCAAATTTTCCTTTGTCAAAATATTAATTCTGAACAATAAAAGCAACAACAACTCCCGCATGTACTTGCTGCTGTTATTTCAGCATTACAACTCTTTAACCTGTAACACCTGGAAATATTAATATCGTGTTCAGATGTCCTGTGTGAGCATTAAACATCAGTGTGCTTTGTATCTGCACAGTCTACATCGTACTGTTAGCCCTGTTCTAGCCTCCGGTGTCTTAGTGGCCTATAGATACCCCCTACTAACTATATAACTTTTATAATCTCTAATATCCTGCCATGACTATGTGTATGACGTAGTGCATACTCTAGAAATGTATTTGTTACTTCATTTGTATTGCTGTACCTTGCAACGAATCTCTTCTCTGCAAATACATTGTAATACTGTAGCCTACGTATAGAAAATGAAACTACACTCTTTTTTTTGCTGCTACACCATTTGTGCCCTTTTAATATGTCTTTGTAGAAAACAATGCAGTTTTATGTTTCATGTATTAGCATATAAATGCCAATTAATCGATTTTAATGTCCACATTAAAGTGTATACTACATCATCAAATATATTCAACATGATACCAGGATACAGCCGTGATGTTACAGATGTGATTAAAGGAAATGTCTTATTTTTCATAAAAACCTCCGCTTTCCTTGTCTAACCGATGTCCCCGCGCTTTGACCTCACCCCCCGCTGCCTCTCCTCTCCTCCAACCGCCCCATGTTTTTCTTTCGTTTTAATCCCTCGGTTGACGGTAATGAAAGATAAACAGGCATTTTTCATTACAGTGCCACCCAGGGAGTTGGTTGCAAAGACAAAACTGCGTATGTGATGTGACGCGGTGTTGTGAGACATAATATTGTTCTCTCACCTCCTCTCATCTGTGCTGCTGAGTCAGAAGCTGGGGAAGTACAAAGGTGTGCACAGTCCCACACTGTCTGAGTGGAAAATTACACAGGAGGTACTTGCACCTACTTGAGCAGTTTGATTTTATGATGTTTTACTGATTTGTCAGTGAGTCTGTTTAGTTGTGGCCCCAGCAAAGATACTCCAGGAGTTTGTGCTTGCAAGTGTGTAAGAAGCTCTGAGGGGAGATTTTGTGTGTGCATTCTGTGCACATACCTGTCTGCAGCCCTGCTGGTGGTTACTGTGCCTTTCGCCCCCTGACATTTGTGATAAAGATGATGAAATATGCTGGGAATGTTATGTTCAGTGCCTCATTAGAATATTTCATCATACAGAGCAGACTTCAGACCTGAGGCTGGGGATAATGTTAATATAGCTCGTCCGTATCTCATTCTGTACATTTATAGTCACGTCTAAGAGACTTAGTTTTGTTGATTGATGCAGTGCGTGTGTTAAACTTTCACATCTCTTTGTGAACTGCAGATGGATCTCACAGGATCTGCTTTGAGGAAGAGGGAAGGAAAGGAGAGGAAAGACTGGAGAAGAGACGATCTACGTACTGCTGCCAACCTATCTGTCGAAGGGCATAATGCCAAGACTAAATATAGCAGCAAGATTAGTGAGACGGAGAGGGAAAGAGAAAAAGGATAGAGTGAGTCATGAATTTCGATGCACAAAATCCTCAAAAGCGTTTTTTAAAAAGCCACTTGCTCATCAAAACCTGCAAAAACGTTATGAAATGTGCGGTGAGTGCATGTACAATTTATATATTAACTTGACTTCTTGCGTGTTTTCAGCCAGTAGCTACGTGTCTCTCGCTCCATCACTCTGCAGCCGTCACTTTGTCCCTGCCAGTCTTTTCTCCTGTATCAGGCCTTCCTGTATTTTTCCACCTTGCTTTTCTCTGCATTTGGCGTCATTGTTTTTCTAATAACACCAGCCATGGTTTCCTCCCTGCTTTTGTAGCAGCAGCTGTGTTCAAGCAGGTGCTGGACGCTATCTGGCCTGTGAGTATTGTGTGTGTTGTTAGATGGTATCAGTTCTCCTGTGTATGTGAGAGAAACATAGATCAAAAAAAAAAGAGTGAGATTTAGCTCAGTATGTGCAGGGTAAAGAAGATTCCTGTGTGCTTCTGTCGCTCTGATGATCTGACAGGAAAGTGAGTGATTTTTTTAAAGTCTCTTGTGAACACAAATAACTTTTTTCATTTTACAGAATAAACAAACTCTGTTATCTTCAACAGAAACATGGATCCACAGACCTTGTCTTTCTCACTCCAGTGAAGGACATCATGCTTGATAAAAGATTTACGGCTCTTGTAACTACATGGGAAACAGTTTGCATGCAGCTAGGCTGGGAATATAGCAGAAGGATGGTTGTGTTATGAGGAAGTTTAAGTCCTCTTGACTTTGAAAATATACTTTGGTGTCCCTGTGACCAAAGTAATGTGTTATCATGCTAACATGTCCCAGTTACCACTAAAAACTATGTGTAGCAAAAGCTGTTGGGAATGTTTTTAGCTTAAGTACTGGACAAATAAATATAGATTAATGAGTTATTGCAAATAAACTTAAGGGGAATGACAGGATTTCACCACAGAAATTGAAAGACTGCTTGCATGTTCATTCAGGACCATCAAAAAAAATGTATGATGCAATTAAATGTAGCTTAGCAGTGAATGCAATACATACAAAAAAGAAAAAGAAATCACAAAGAGAAGGGAGTGTTTTTTCAGGAGAAACTGTTCTGTCCTGATAAGGGGCCGCTCCCTCCATCAAAGGAGATTAAAACACATAATACAGTCATATTTCAAAGTGGGAGGAAGCAATCCATTTGGTGATTAAAACCGAAGTATAAAAGGTGAACGAGGTCTTGCTGTAGTAGCTGGAGGGTCGCAGGTTGGGGTTTGCGGTTGGGGGTCTAACAGGTAAATGGGAGAGAACATAGTTGTGGTCTGGGCATGCTTGATCCCGTCAGGCGGAGGATGCGGGTACCAGTAGGCATGAGAGGAGATCAGAGAGCCTGCTGGATGTTATCTTGTTCTTTCCATACCATACCTGCAGGCCGGTCGAATCACCTGAGGCAGCAGCCAATCATCTTCCGTGTCTCTCTGTCTGCTCTGTCAATCTCCACTCGCAGAAACTTCAGGATTTAATTTTTCCTTCAGCATTTAAGCGTAACCGCGCCATGTCTTCTTTGACTCTCAAGTTAAAGAAAATCATTGTGTCTCTATAATTGTGTGAATTTGTCTCAGGACCTCTTAAAAAAACATCTGGTTGTTAACACGTCTAAAATTTAGGTAAACACAACCTCAAATGAACAACAGAAGTAACATATTACACTGTGTCGTTATGCAGAATCAATGCATGAAAAAATAAATCAAGGGTGTGCTGCTAATCATATGACCTTGGTTAAGGTATCATCAGTTCTGGAGCATTCAGGTGTTTGTTAGCACAACACAATAAGGGCAGGCATCAGCAATTGGCTTAAAGAAGCATTTGGTGCCAGTAATAAGGCCATTTCCAAACAATTTGAAGTCCAAAATACTCCAGCAAGAAAAAATTTTCATCCACAAGTGGAAAAAAAAAATCAAAACGGCTGCAAGTCTTCTCAGGAGTGGACATCCCAGTGAACAAGCCCCAAGGTCAGACTGTGCAATACTCAGAAACTGCAAAAAAGCCAAGAGCTACATCTGAGATTCTACTGGCCCCAGTTAGCAAGTTTAATGTTCAAGTTCATGACAGCACAATTAGAAAAAGGCTGAATAAATGTGGCTTGTTTGGAAGGCTTGCCAACAGAAAGGCTCTTGTCTTTGAAAAGAACATGACAGCACAGCTTAACTATAAAAGAAAGTTGGCTTAAAGTGGGAGGAGCTAAAACAGCTCGTTTCAGAAAGAAGAGGAACTGGGGAGCTGCACAAAGGCCCAGTAGAAGATAAATAAGGATTACTTGGAACGCTGACTCATGTAAAGGTATTCTAGTCCAAGAATAAAACTACCATCATTTATATGATGTGGGTTTTTTTTTATTTAACCTTTATTTATACAGGTAGTCCCACTGGGGCTCAATGTCTCATTTACAAGAGAGACCTGTTTCAGAAAACCATATTAAAATATATAGTGCTTTCTGGACCCAAAAGCAGTCACTGAAAGAAACAGGAACAAAAGGGAAATATTTATTCTGACTGATATGAGCCAATAAGTAAAACTACCAAAGACCCCACAAGGAACAGGCAGGGAACTCCAGTAACAAACAGAAATAATATCAGACAAAAAGAAACACACGCGTGAGCTAATTAAGGAGTGAGAATACAGCTGGGGAAACAATGCACAGGTGAATAGAATCCATATAACGAGACAAGGGGGTAAGTAAAAAATAAATACAGAGGACAAGAGACAAAAGATCAGTAGTAGGTCTTTGTTTGCTGATGATGGTGTGTTATGGAAAAAAAGGAAGGCAAGGTTCAGGAGGCTGTAAATATGGTGGTTGAGTGGGGATTTGACTGGGGATTCAGGTTTTTGGTGGAAAAGACAAAAATGATGTTCTTTACAAAAAGAAAAGAAAAGTGAGTGAGACGTTGACATTGAAACTGTATGACGAGGTAATTGGGAAAGTGAGCTCTTTTAAGTACTTAGGTGTTGTGTTTGATTCAAGACTGACATGGAGGGAGCATATTGACCAGATTGAAACCAAATGCAAAAAAGTTATTAATGTTATGAGGTGTGTAGCTGGGAGGGGTTGGGGAGCGAGCTCTTATGCTTTGAAAAGACTTTACCAGGCATTAATTAGATCGGTCTTCGATTATGGGTGTGTGGCATATGGTTCAGCAGCTCCTTCTGTGTTGAGACGTTTGGATGTTCTTCAATCGGAAGCCCTTAGAGTGTGCTGTGGAGCTTTTAAAACGTCTCCAGTCAGTGCCCTACAGGTGGAGATGAGAGAAATGCCCCTAGATCTTAGGAGGAAGCAAGTGTCAGTGAATTACTGGGTTTATCTTGGTGGTCATGGTGACGCACATCCCACAAAGGAGGTACTTTTGGAATGCTGGGAGTATGGAAGAAGTCAGAAGGATCATTTTGGAAAGGTGGGGAATCAGTGGGCTAAGGAGTGTCAAGTGTATGAACTTAAAATATGTCCTGCAGTAGTGTTCCCTGTGGTTCCTTCATGGTTATTCGCGACCCCTCCTGTGGACTGGTACTTGCTGGATCTGAAGAGAAAATTGAAAGGAAGAGTCGATCTTGTTTCAGCATTTCATTTTCACAGCTTGAATGAATACCCTGAGTGTATTCATGTGTTCACGGATGGTGCTAAAAGTCCAGATACTGGAATTACAGGGTTTGGAATAGCAGTTCCATCAAAAAATATTGAAATAAACAGACGCCCTTTGGATGGACTGGCAGTGTACACGGTTGAAATGGTAGCAATTTTGGTAGCATTGAAATGGGTACAGTGTTTTCAAAAATCAGGCAGGTGGTAGTATGTTCTGACTCGGCAGCTGTTCTTTCAAGTCTACAATCATTTTGTTCGAAGACAAGGCAGGGTATGCTGTATACTATTCTGGAGACTATAAGCAGAATTAAGTGTTGTGGTAGCAATATTGGCTTTCTTTGGGTGCGAGATCATGTAGGAATGAGTGGAAATGAAAAGGTGGATAGGTTGGCAAAAGGAGCGTTGACTAAAAATAGGACTGAGATGGAAATTAAAAGCAGCGGATCTGAAGCAAAAGGTATTGTTTGGAGGCAAGTTGTTCAGGAGTGGCAGAAGCGGTGGGATTCAGGGAGTAAGGGCAGGCAATTGTATCATAAGGAGGTGGCAGGGAGTCGGTTGTATAGGGGTAATAGGAGAGAAGAGGTGGTCATTACCAGGCTTAGACTGGGACATTGTGCATTAAATAAAACACTACAGATGATAGGAGAACATGAGACGGGGCTTTGTGGAGTGTGCCAGGAGGAGGAGACGGTAGAGCATGTAATACTGTGGTGCAAGGGTTATGATGTGGAGAGGAAAGTTCTGCAGAATAGATTGAAGGAGCGGGGAATTGGGAATTTAATCTGAAGAGTGTGTTGGAGGGTAGTAGGGCACAGGTGAGGGAACTGGTAGGGTTTCTGAAGGATATAGGTGTTTATGAAAGAGTGTAGGGTTTTGTTTTGTTTTTTGTTTGTTTGTTTTGTATTGTTTTTTTTGGAAACAGATTGTAAGCTCACTGTCTGACCCATACTCCGGAACAGTAGGAGGCGGTAATGCTCCTTTACGTTGGTTGCCAACCGCCGTTAAACACGAAGAAGAAAAGATCAGTAGTGAAAAACAAAAATTGATGAATGGTGACATTACATTTGCTGCAGTAAGGTATTACCATTGTAGTTGTAATATTTCAGTTTCTGAGGGATCTGTATAAGTGTTATTGATAGTAGGAATACTGAAAACAAGATTCCTCATATGTTGTGTTTATTTGATTAACAATTCGCCCACCCTCTTTCTTTTCTTTTCTTTTTTTACTTTGAGTGCCACAATCAGGTAAATCTCCATTTACAGTTTTACAACAACTTTCTTTTACAAATTAAAAAAAGAAAAAGGTTGTGGCTAAAGGGATACAGGACTGACATTGGAGGGTTTTTATTTTGAATGTAAACTCTCTGGCCAATGCATTGGGTATACCTGTTTAACCGCTTGTTAACAAAAGTATCTAATCAGAAAATGACATGGCAGCAGCTGCTTTTATGCAGAGATGGTCAAGAAGAGCTGCTGAAGTTCAAACTGAGCATCACAGTGGGGAAGAAAGATGACTTAAGTGACTTTGAACTTGGCATGGTAATTGCTGTCAGACATACTGGTCTGAATATTCCAGAAACTGCTATCCAGGGTTTTCAGAGAATGCTTCAAAAAGGAAAAAAAAAATCGAAGAATAGCCAAACTATTTGGAGCTGATAAGAAGGCAATGGTAATTCAAATAATTACTTGTTACAACCAAGGTATGCAGGAAAACATCTCTGAACGCACAATATGTTGAACTCCTCAGCAGCTGGGATACAGCAGCGGAAGACCACGCCTGGTGCCACTCCTGTCAGCTAAAAACAGGAAACTGCGGCTTCTTGATGTACACTCACACACCACGTCATTAATTACTCCGTACTAGTACTGGGTTATATTGTTTCTATCTAAATCAGTTGTTTTATTTCTATTCTGGATTATTTTTTTAGTTGTATAAATCATTTTAATATAAGTATTTCAGTGGAACAAAAATTGTTTGGGGAAAAGGTATGACAATACAAACACAAAATGTATTGAAAACGGAAGATTCAGACATGTAGACATTATATTCTAAACATCATATCAATACCTGGTGTGACCACGTTTTTTGTTTTTTTTGTTTTTAAAAAGTGTCCTTTTTATTTATATTTTTTTTGAGTTGATTTTGTAAGTGGATAATGTTACTTTAGTTGCTTTAGTCTTAGTTTTAATTTGAATTCTAAATAATAGCTTTGTTTGTCATTTGCTGACTTCGTTTTCAACTAAATGTCCGCATTTCTTTCTGAACTGAAGCGTCGATTCCTTTGTGCCGCTCACATCAGTAGATTTGTCGACCCCTGGTGGTAGTAACCCGGTACTGCAGACATTTTTCCATGCTCGGTAAAGTAGACGTGGCAATGACGTCAGTACCGGAAATGACCCGGATTGGAACTTTAACTCCTGGGTATACTAGTCTTCACCAGAAACACCGACGGGTCTGATAATATGTTGCGATACCGATTCAGGTGAGTTGAACCCCATCTAGCTTTGTTTATTAAATAAATTTAAAACTCGCACCGTCAATTTTAGTTGGCTTTCACCGAGGTGAGATTGGAGGGACCGTTCGAAAACTCCCGTTAGCTCTCTGGAGCTAACGTTAGCCCGCGGTTAGCCGGTCAGGCCATGATCAGCTGTGTGTCGTGATGGGCGGCCTTCACACAGACCCAGTCCAGGCTCCAAATAATCATCGTTACCTAATGATATATATATATTTAGCTTGCCTGTTTATTTATATGAGCTTTAGCACAGTTATTTGGGCCTTATTTCCACGCTGTCGCGGTCTTTGTGACTAGCTTTTGGCTACCGAATCTCCTGAATTTGTGTTTTATCTGTTGAATTTGAAGCTGTCGGCCCGGAAAGCTAACAAGTGACTTTTTTTTTTTTTATTTCAGACATGAATGATAACCACCTTTCGATGTGAATTTGTCCGTACACCGCGAGGTCTTAGTATTTATCAATCAGACAGACCCCAGGAGGAGGAACCGGCTGCCCGGGTGGTGTTTGATCTATAGCGGGCAGGTGACTCACTATCAGCGGCAGCATGACGTGCCGTGACCGGACACTCGAGTTCCAGTCAGCGTGTAAATCTCTCCAGGGCAGACAGGTATGTTGTGTCTTTAAAAAAAAAAAACAGCCACGTCCCTACACTCAGATTGATTCTAATTTATTTATTTTTTTGTAGTTATTGGGGGGTTTTTTTTCTCCTCAGTTCAATCTATTTACATAGTGGTTTTGCTCGTTTTTGCTTAGTTTTTATTATATTCCATGATAGGTTTACTTGAAGTTGTGCACGATTTGATAAGAGTTACCAGAATCTTTTTAACGCATACAGCTAAAATGCAGTGATGCAGTGATGCAGATCGGTTTTGGTAGCACTGTATAATTTTGGGCTTGGCTTTTAGTTTTGCTTTTTGTTCCTTGTTTACTCCTCTCGGTAAATCCCCCAAATAACAGTGTCAAAATGTTTTTTACTTTCTTTAAAAAAAAAAAAAAGAAAGTAAATAACTATCAGTCAGTGTGTCTGGTAATGCAAACATAATTATGTCAGTGTTTATGTGAGATGATGCAAAAACACATTTGGAAGTGATTTTTGTTTACTGAGAGGTAGAGCTTTTTTTCTCTACCTCTCAGTAGTTTTTCCTCTCTCAAAATGGGCCTTTTAGGTGTGACTTCTCAAACTTTGGCTACTTAATATAGAAACATCTATCCCAAAAACACATTTTAAGTGTGTTTTCACATTTAACTTGTGCTGGTTACTAGTTAGAAATATTTCTGTCACAGTCCTGATTATTTTTCTTTGGAGGAAGGTTGATGATTTAAAAAAATAAAAAATAAAAAATGCCAAATTCAAATTATTTTGTCTATCTTATATTTTTAAGTGACCACATTCTCTTTTTTTATTATATTAACACTCCAAATATTATGCCATTAGACATTTTACTTTTAGGCATGTTTACGTTTTTATTTTAAAAACAAAAAGTCAGAACAGACTGGATTATTATTTTATCATGATAAAAAAAAAAAAAATCCAAATTCTCTGACTTCTTGATTCATTTAAAATCAATTCTCAAAGTCCTGCTTATCATAATTTATGTCTTACCCCCCCCCTTTTTTTTTTTTTTTTTATTAAATGTTTCTGGCCATCTCATCTGCTTCTTTGTACCTCCTGTAGCAGAATGGAGTCCAGCCCAGTAAACCAGCACTCAGTGCCCTCAGGCAGCGCAGTGACTTTACAGTTATGGCCAAGTAAGTTCCCCAAAGTCTGTTTTCGCATATGTTTCCTCATTTTATGTTTATTTGCTGTTCCTTTATTTTCATATTCACTGTTGAATTAGCTATAATATTCATATAATGAATTTAGCATATAAATGGTTTAATACCTGTTTCTCTTACCTTTAGTTAAAGAGTTGTACTAAAGAGATTTGAAGCAAATATAATTATTGGTTCTGTGACTAGTAGAGAAAGTTTAACCTCTGTTTTTGTCTCCTTGTAGGAGAATTGGGAAAGACTTGAGCAATACATTTGCCAAACTGGAAAAGCTCACAATTTGTAAGTGTTAATTTTAATGTAATTTCAGCTTCATTTCAAATTTCTGAGTGTGATATCATCCAAAGTGCTGACCTAGATTATGTTATTTTCATGTTTTAGTGGCAAAAAGAAAATCTCTGTTTGATGACAAGGCGATAGAAATCGAGGAGCTGACATACATCATTAAGCAGGTGAGTTGAGCTGTCACTCTTCAGTAAAGCATGTCAGTCCTTTTTTATATCTAATGAAACTTGATATTATAACTTTCCCTTCTTTTATTTGTCTTTTAGGACATTAACAGTCTAAACAAACAGATAGCACAGCTGCAGGACTTGGTGAGGTCCCGTGGAGCTCCAGGTGGCCGACACATTCAGACCCACTCAAACACTATAGTGGTGTCATTACAGGTATATTTTTGTACTGTATTTGTGCAAATCCTGCTGGTGTGTTTGTTGGGGGTTTTTTTTTTTTGTTTGTTTGTTTTTTGTTGTTGTTTTGTTTTTGCTTATTTGGATCAGAATGAGTGCAAGATGACGGCAGATGAGAGCTCTATCTATATTTTGCACCCTGTCCCCTTCCTGGTCATAACCTTTAGATATGACTTAATTTCTCAGTAACTCATCTCTCATATCTGTAGGTAGTTGGTATATATTCCTAAATATATGTATATATTATATACACTGTATATAGCATATATTCTGTTTTTTTTATTTCTGTACCAACGTTTTGTTTTGGGGTTTTTTGTTTGTTTGTTTTTTGCATCAAGACCCCAAGATAAATTAATCATTTGTTTAAAAAATTGACAAAAATTGTGATTCTGATTCTGAATTTGAAGTTGATCTAAAAGGAAACAACTTTGAACCTTTCTGTAAAACTTTGTGTACAATTTTAAAATCAAGAAAAGATGTAGTTATTGACTGAGAGAATGCAAATTTTCTGTAGTTTTGGGTTTTGTTTTTCCTTTTTCTTTTCTTTTTTTTTTTTTTTTTTTAAATGGTAACAAAAGTGAATCAGCACCTCCTTTAACTCTGTCATTCTTTGTCTGTAGTCCAAGCTGGCATCGATGTCCAATGACTTCAAATCAGTCCTAGAAGTCAGAACAGAGGTGAGAGCTGCGTCAGCACACAAAAGCAAACAATGCTAATACCTAAAGCTCTGGATAAGGTGAAGGTTTCTTCTCTCTTTGACTCTTGTTCTTCAGAACCTGAAGCAGCAGCGCAGCAGGAGAGAGC
The DNA here is from genome assembly GCF_900408965.1 of Simochromis diagramma. Lineage (NCBI taxonomy): Eukaryota > Metazoa > Chordata > Actinopteri > Cichliformes > Cichlidae > Simochromis > Simochromis diagramma. The sequence continues at coordinate 14,264,119 of NW_024387477.1, read as the reverse complement.
AGTTCTCCCAGCCTCCGGCGTCATCTTCTCCTCTCATGGCCAACAACTTCAGTAAGTCTCTCCACATCTCAGCTTCACGCTTCAAGTTGCTCATTCAGATTTTTAACAAGGGTCTCATATGAAAGTAAATGGCTACAGCAGGTTAACAAAGCATGTTTTGTAGTTTAATTAAGGCGTGTTCACTCTATCCTGAATATTGTTTGTGTGAAAAGTTCTGTCTTAATCGTTTTGTGGACCTTTAATGTTGCACATGTATAAACTGACGTGCAGCGCTAGTAATACAGACAAGGGTAAAAGAGGACCGTGAACATGGCTGGCTTCACACTGCCTGCTGTAATGTCACATTTATATCACCTGTATTCTCTGAAAGTGTGAACTTCCCACTAGTAATGAGAATAATCATTACTCAAAGCATACAAAGTGTGTATTAGAGTGAACACACCGTGAGTATTTCTTTGTTGTGTCGTGGAGGAAAATACTCGACGTCTGGCTCCTGCTCAGTTCATCATTCTGCTAAAGTGAATGATTAAACGTTTTGCCGAGCAGGCTTCTTAACAGAGACCCTTTAATGAACGCACCGAGCTCCAGTGCTTCCTGCACGTGCATTTACACAGTTGGTAAAATGTTCATAAATTCACTTTATTTTAGCATTTTTGGCCAAATATCAAGCAAAATGCTCATTGTGAATGCCTAGAGATTTTACAAAGAAAAAAAGATGGACTGGTTTCATTATTTTAAATATATAATTGGCTCGATTCTAATCTCTGAAATGATGCACTCGGCATTTATTTGTCTTGATGGATGATGGTATAAATATTTACATTTCTCTACTTGTTTGTGTTATTACCTGCTAAAAGGTACATGGGTATAAACCCTACGGTAGAAAACCATAAGCATAATAAATCACATATTAACAGAATATATAGTTTTTCTGTGCTTGTGCACACATTCCCTTATTTCTGTTTTTGGCGTACTTGCACTGAGCATGTTGTTTGATGGTTAGGTGTTTTGTTTTTTCCTTCATTTTTCAAAAACGGCACTGGTTGTGGATAAGTTTTAAATACCAGTGTACTTTTCAAAACAGCAGCTGTTGTGATAGGGAACTGCTGGCAGTCCTTGTGAATGATTATTACTGTATTTGGTCATCTGTAATGCAAGAATTACAAAATATTTTAGGGAGCCGCAAAAAAGGGGCCCAGGAGCCGCATGCAGCTCGTGAGCCGCGCAATGACTACCAGGGCTATACAACCGCAAATTACAAAGGTATTTCCCGGGAACGTCTCGACTCTCCAAGCGGGTATAACTAGCTACTGTATGTGCCCGCTGTTCTTTCTGCTTTCCGCCCGTACCATAGAGGATTTCTGTGATCACGTGTTTGTGGGTTTTTTTGTGTCTCTTCAGATGGCTCGGTCCTGATGCAGGAAGAGTCCCGGAGCCGGGGGGATGTTGCTATCGATATGGACTCTCCAAGTAATCCTTTGCAGCTTCAGCTTATTGATGAGCAGGTAGGGTGTTGGTGTTTGTTTGCTGAAGTCAGACAGGTGGCTCAAAAAATTGAGTCTGTTGTCAAACTTGACTGACTTTTATCCAAGATTAGCTAAATATTAGACTAAAATGCTGTGTTGTGGCAACAGGACTCGTACATCCAGAGCCGTGCAGATACCATGCAAAACATCGAGAGCACCATCGTGGAACTGGGTTCCATATTTCAGCAGCTGGCGCACATGGTCAAGGAGCAAGAGGAGACCATCCAGAGGTGAGGAAGAGATTGAGACAGATGAGGTTCTGTAGGATAAAAGAACGTGTTACACAACTGAAAGAAAGGACTGGAAAAACAATCTTGCTGGAAAAAAAGCCTGAAACATAAAAGCTCTTTTTTTTTTTTTTTTTGGTCCTGTGTTGGGATAAAATTCTATAACAAATGTATTCTTGGAACAATTCAGCAAGTAAAACAGATCAGCACGTATTGACTACAAGTCTTCATCAGGGTCTGACAAATACGCATCAGTCAGGATTCATTAATAGCCCTGGAAGGCAATCAACCTACACCAATTTTAACCGCTAGAGGGTGTTAAAATTTAAAAGACAGAAGCCTATATATATCAAAGCAATAACAAATCTTAGCAATTTTCTATTTAAAATAAACAAATAACAAACTAAAGCAGAACTGAAAAAAATTTATTTTATTTATTTTATATTTTTTTGCATTAATGGTGTAAGTATTGGTGTAATATCTTAGTCTTTGAAATAAAACAAGACTGATTAGAGATAAAAACTCTTCTCACTGCTCCGTTTCCTTCTCACAGGATCGATGCTAACGTGGAGGACACCCAGCTGAACGTGGAGGCTGCCCACACAGAGATTCTCAAATACTTCCAGTCGGTCTCCTCCAACCGCTGGCTGATGATCAAGATCTTTCTGGTCCTCGTGGTCTTCTTCATCATCTTTGTCGTCTTCTTTGCTTAAAGGAATGAGGAGCGGGGAAACGGTATCGAATGAGGGAGAATAAAATTAAAGCTAGACTAAGAGGATGTATTTCGAGACTCTATCACGATTTCATGGAGGCTTTTGGGATCCACTCGAATACGGACCTGTCGTTTTGTCCCAAGCCACAAACTTTTCAGTCTTAATTTGACTCTTCAATGGAAAATGAAGATGTTGAACTCTCGAATAAAACAAATAAATGATCTTTGAATCCCCACTTTAAGAGCAGAAAGCTGCTCTGTATTCTACATTGACCAACTATTCATAAGCATTTAATCAAAATGGCTCTAATTTAATGGTTTGATTCTGCAAACTGTCTTATGGTTGTTTTGTTTAACCTCTTTTACCACACGTCATCCTTTATAGTAAGTATTACAAAGCCAAACTTTACAACTGGACTTGCTCCTCAGATTATGTTGCTTCATAGTTTACCTGCTTTTTACTGGAACCACATGACTGTCTCTCATTTATCAGCAATTCCTAACCTTCTACCATCCAAAACTGATGTGGATTTTTTTTTTTTTTTTTTTTTTAAAATCTTTATTTGCTGTTTTGTTTCATTTGCCAAATTGGTACCGTTGTTGAACTGTGACACAATACAAGGAAACTCGCTGTGGCACAAGTAGGCAGTCATAGCCAGATGAAGGGAGGTTTGCAGTGTAACTGAAGAGTGAGCTGTGAGAAATGTTATATAACGGCACTGTTTTAAATGAAGCTGTGTGGTGAGCAGCCTTCGCAGAGGTTTAATGGAAGAAAAGGTTTAAACCTCACTCACTGAGTGCTGCAGGAGGATCAGTGCGTATGAAGGGGTAAGCGCTGGTTGTAAAGTCACACGATCGGCCACGTTCCCTGGAAGTGTCTGGTTGGATGCCTGTGCGCATCCATTATCTACCTAATGTACAGGATGTTATTTAAATGACCACAACTTTTTAAAAGAAACATTTTTTCCCCTTTTTTTTTTTTTTTTTTTTTTTTTTTTTTTTTTGCTCTTTTTTTTTTTTTTTTTTTTTTTTTTAATTTTAGCCAAATGCCTTGACTTCAGTGTATAAAGTTGAAATAGTTATGAAGATGTATTGATAAAGTGTGCATTAATAAAACAGTAATGGGGTGCTGGCATTCACGTGTGGGATTTTCTTGGGATAAGAGGATTAGTCAGCAGAGCTTTAATTAGCTGTAACAAATGCTGCAGTTTATATTTGGCCTTTTATTCTTTATTTTCATTTATAACAATGCAGACAGACAGATATGCATTTAAACATTAGCCTCAAATGTTAGCTAAACATCTATTTAAAACAAAAAAAGAAGACATTTTTGTGTAAAAGAAGTGTTTTAATTGCACAGACAAGATCAGAAAATTGGTTATTTATTACCTTAAGTACATGTTGTGTTACAATAAAATCATACGTGAGTCTAATTATTTTCTGCTTTACTTGACGGGAGAGCATCTGTTAACTGAGCTGGTGATCTGGAGCCAAACTGTGGCTGCTGAGTCTGCAGAAGAAAGCTGTCCTGTTATGTAACAAGTTTTAGTTCATGTGATGTGTTTATGATTCATCAGAGAGCCCTTACAGTATGGGTTTGAGTTTATAGATGCCATAAGCTTGAGCAAAGTAACTCAACATACTAAATAGGCTGTCATGGACATATCCTTATTTTCTTAGGTTACTTGTACAGTACAGTTATACTGGTTGATGCTCAGACATGGTCTGAGTTTCAAAATATTAAGTTGGTAGCCAGCAATTCAGGATTCAGACTGCTTTAAATGTTCTTTTTTCCACTTCCATATTCTTTAGTCTGTGTCGTGTCAACCCAGCTTGTGGTGGTGTACAACCCAGTGTACTCCTAATGCCAGTCCCAAGTCGAGATAAATGGGAAGGTTTCATCAGGAAGAGAAGGAAGGGTAGGGGTGTAGAGGTGGTAGTCAAGGGAGTGATAGTGGATATATCAAAAAGGTGTTGAAGATGGAGCTGCCAGGTAGGAGGAAGAGAGGAAGACCACAGAGATGGTCTCTGTGGTCATGAAGAAGGGCATGCAGAGCGTTACTGTGACAGAGGAGCATGGTAGGGATAGGATGAGATGGAGGCAGATGATCTGCTGTGGCAAGGGTCCCGTCAAAAGAAGGAGGATCTGTATTTACCATTTCAGATACAGAAACCTCACCCATCCGTTACCAGACAAAAGTGGTTTTAAAGGGAGATGAGCTAACATAAAAACTAGTTCCAGGCCCAGAATGAGACAAAGCAGGATTATTTTGAAATGGAAATCAGGAAAAGGTACTTGAAATATGGAAATGAGCATAACAGGTCGTGTCAGATTTGGAACAGCTATTTATTCCCTTTAGTATTTTTGGTCTTATGTAGGTAAAACAGTATCAGCAGTTTCTAATTTACCCACCAGGACCACAAAAGGCTGCTGACATCTTAAAGCCAGAACCATAATTCTTTTAGATTTACCTAAAGCTGCCAGTGAGCAAATCTACTCAAGTCCTTTCTCTTGAATTTTTTTCTTCATCTTTTGAAATAAGGAAGAAAATAATTTGTTAAGGTTTTCCAGATTTTTATTTGACCCATTTTTTAATGGCAGCTACTTCCACTTCTCCCTTTCTTCCTCATTAATCCTTGTCTTGTACAATCTGGGCTCACCTAGTCTTCTCTGTGACTCTCCTAGTTTCTCCTCCCCTCCCTTGCACATGTCCCTCTGCTTTATTTCTCCCCTGACTCCCCCCACTTCTCTCACCCATGAGCACTCTGCTCTATAGGGGTGATCTCTGGCATGCTCTTACTCCTTCCCTTCCTCGCCCTGGCTTTGATTGCTTCCTCCTCCCCTTCTCCATCCTCCTCCTCATCAGACCATTCCACTTGCTGCTGCAGGTTCCCCCTGGAGCCTCTCAAGTTGCTGCCCTTTGGGAAATACCCCGTGCGGAATTTTGTGCGGAAAGTGACAAAGGAGAGGCTTTTGCTGCGCTGCTGCTTCTCAAACACCACTTCCTGGGTCGGAACCTCATCGTTTCCGTTCGCCTCATCCACACAGTCACGCAGCACTGAGCGAAAGAGCCGAGGAACCTCGTGAACCTCGGGCTCCATCTGTGACACCAGCCTCCTGAACCTGCAGCAAGAGGGATAGAGTAAGTGTAATATGAGCTGACTTTGATTCACACCCCTTTACAGCCAAGGCAAAACAAAAAGGACACAGCCAACAAAGAGTGTAAGGGTGGAGAATGAAGAATAAATTGGAATGTGACTGTAAGAAAAACACTGGTGGTGTTTGAGGGTGGATAGCCTGTCTAAAACGTTCTTTTTCTAACAGAGGACGTGTTTGCAGAAGTGACTATTAACGATGGAGTCTCATTGATGACTCTTGCTTTTTTGTCAACTTGTTCATATTTTTGAATCCCACAGATTAATAAAACTAAATATTAGATTTTAAAGCCCTTATATTTACTTGATCGCTTTGTCTAAACAACTCTGTTCAGTGATAACACCAGAAAAAAGTCACATTTGCTCATTTTACTGAAAATTCATTCATCATTATGAAGGACCTCTGTTGAATTAATTATGGGCATTTACCAGTGAGGGGTAGGGTTAGTGCTGGGTCATATTTACACCACACCAAAGCAAGCATAGTCGCAGAAACTATAAAATTGTACATGCATCTTGACCCTCCAGTTTTTCTATTCTCAGATTTACATAAGGGGTTAATATGAACCTCACACAGACATTTAAAAGTCAACTTTTATAAGTATGGCTCTGACAGTATTAGCGAGTTATTGCTTAGTGTGTAAAATGGATTAGACTGAAACCCTGCAGCTCTCTGCTATTTGAAAATGATCTGTAGGTCTTTTAGTTATAGTAACAGTTTCACCGTTATCCTGCCAGTTCTCTAGCTCTGTCTCTACCTCTGCCTGTCTTTCTTACCTGACAATCACAGGCCCACACTGTGCAGGAGGGATTTTGGCACAGAGGTCTTGCAGCTCCAGCAGGTCATTGGGAGTGAGCTCATAGGGCTGTGGGGTCGGGGTGGTTGCCAGCCAGCTGTAGTCTGCTGTAGAGGAAGAGCTGCGACGGCGGCGACGACCCTCCGTCGCCCTCTCCAAGCGGATGCGTTCAGTGCGCTTCACCATGGCCCCAAGCTCCAGCATCAGGGTGTTGGTTACCAGCTCCTCAGTTGTTCGCTGGCCGGGCACTTTAGGCTCAAGGGAGAAAACAGCGGACCAAGGAAACATCTGGAAAAGACACAAAGAGTTGGTGAAGAAGAGACTGAAAAGTATCTGTCATACGATGAAGTGACCTTCACCATGTTTGAAGCCATAGTGTTTAAAGCAAAAGCATTAAAATCACCTCAGCACACAGTCTGTAGAGCTGTTTTACACTGGAGTTATCTAAAATCCTCTGAAATCTTAATTGTCTATTTAAGTAAAATGTGGTGCATATGTGAATGCAAACACATTGCATACTGTTCTAACTTCTCTCCTTGTTATCAGATATATATAAATCTTTTCTTACCTTCATGAAACAAGGGTTACAAAGCTGTAGTATCTTCTCTTCTGATGACTATCCAACACTTGTCTGGTAAAACCTCTGTCAGCGGTAAAGTGAGCAGCGGGCCTGCACAGGCTCGCGACATTCAAAGTGGATGAAACTCCTGAGACTCCAGCTGGTGGCTCACAGATACCTGACTGCTTTGCTACCGGTGAAGGTCCCCAGCAGACAGTGCGTGTATTTCTGTGAGGGGTGCGTATTGTGTGTGTGCGAGTTTGGGATTGAGAATACAAGTAATCCTGTATTAATAATGAGTGAGTGACAAGAGGAGATTACCTCGTGACATGAGTGTACACCTGTGAGAGCCGTGTGCGTTTGTGCTTGTGTGTATGATGGCCAGAATTCAGGTGGGGTATTTATATAACATTTATATAATATTATATATAATATATATTTATATATTATATATAATATTTATATAACAGCATGGGGACTTAATTTTGTTTTGCCACCTTTCTTTTGCATGTTTTTCATGATTTTATATCTTATCTGCCGTTAAAGATGTAGTGAAGGTTGCAGGTCACAAACACCTTTCTCTAAGATATTTCAAACCAGTTTCAGAGTCTGACAGACTAATTTCTGGACAGTCATGAAACTTAAACCAGCAGAATTTCTGGTTTCAGGCTGATAGGCATACTATTATACCCAGCACAGTCTTTAAAATAGCATCCAGTGGACAGACAATAATCTTTCAAACACACCTGCAATTACCAGACTGTTGTTGGGCTAATGTTACATAACAACCAACCTAATCTCACTTTGTCACACACTCAGGTGTTAGCAGTCTTTCCCGTCGACTTGTACATGGCATTGTATTGGTAACATAAGGTACAGTCTAGTGCCTGGGTTTCCACACCACTCAGCAATGAGCCACCAAATCCCAGATTACATTCAAATCCATAGCCTACCTGGAAGAATGAGTGGTTGTAATAGCTGACATAATCTAATTACAGCTGCTACACTCAGTGACTGAAGGGAAAACAGTTCTTACTGTTATCAACGAGTGTTGCTTGTTTCAATTTATCTAATGCCAGAAAATGCTGCAGCTAAACACAAGATGAGAGCCTAAAGGGTTACATATATTGTCCTGCCTAACATCTGATAAACAAAGTAAAACACCAGTCAACACCAGTCAAATACACATTCAGACAGCAGTAGTGGAGGCTGGCAATTTTCATAGGAGTGGCCAAGCTGGGGCCATTACTTACACTGGGCAGGGAAAGAAACTGACATGTCCTTTTTTTCTTCTTTTTGTTTTTTGGTTGCTGCGTGGCATGTTGCTGTGGGCTAAATACTCTGCTAAAACATTAAGGCCACATCAGCTGCCTTGGTGCCAATAAAAGTGACAACAGGTCCACTGGAGAGGCAACAACAGGACAACCCTCCAACCCTTTAATAACTGAGTGTGAGCAGTAGTAGACTTTTTGACTTCTCACTGGTTTCATTTGCATACTGAGGCCTGGCTGCCATGCAGAATTATTCCATGTAGACTCATAGATTAATATCCTTTTTGTTGCTGTGTTTATACATCCCCAACCAAATGATAGGCAAACACTCAAGTTTTATTCTCTTTTAATTGTTCAGTACAATTTCAATGGTTTGTTGGACTGTTACATAAATTGAATAACAGCAGCAAAGAAATATTTCAGCTCAAAGAAAGAAAGAAAGAAAGAAAGAAAGGGATGAAAGTCTGTGCATATCCTGTTAACTTGAGTTGGGTGGAGTGGCCAAACTTCAGGGGTGGATCCTTGCTTTGCTCCTGCCAGACAGTGGCAGTATGAGAAGATAAGATTTTAAGCTTTCACTCTAAAGAAACCTTTATCATTGGGCTATTTTGCTTATTTACTTGTAAGCATCCCAAAATGTATCCACCAAATATTTTTCTATCAATACCATTTTAATCTCTTAAAGTACATGTTGTACAACTGTTCAACAATTATACTTAAGGATGTTGTATATTCTTTCATAAATCAGGCAAACTTTGCACTTTATTCACCTACATTCATAATATTTCTTTGCTAATACCATATTTTCTAATAGTGTTTTTGTTTGTGGTTGTTTTTTGGTTGGTCAGTGAATATGTGTGTCTGTGTGTGTGCGTGTCTGCGTGTGTGTTTCTGCTGCAGTTTAATATTGAAAGTATTATATACCTAATTCCTAATTCATTTACTACAGTTTCAAATATTATTATATAGCGTAATATACTTTGTTATTATTTATTATAATAGTCATGTAATAAAAATTATTATTATTATACACAGTTAAACTAAATATGAGACAAGCAAACACTACATTGTGGAAAAAGGTCACTTGATCATCATTTAAATAGACATTAAGAAGAAAAATGCCCTGAAACACAACGACAAGGAAACCCACACTCAATAGCTCTTTACTAATCTCCTGTTAACATCAAACAAAAATAATTTAAAACCTGCAGATTGTTGTTTTTTTTAGATTCTATGTATAGTTCAGGTGTGGTGGGTTATGTACGTTCCTTGGGCTGAAAACTAACTTAAACAATATTGTGCAATCAACAACTTGTTGGAGGTGAAGGGAGGAAGTCAGGACAGAAAAAAAACTGTCCTAATATAGCATAAGATAAATAATTTTTACTAGTTTTATTTATTTATCATATTAGTATTAAACATAAAAATAAAATATATAAAGAATGTATAAAATTAAAATACAGAGCAGTTTGTTAGCAACAGTTAAATTAGCAGCATCATGTTTCCACTGGCAATGGACGTCGCTAGGGGTCATCAGAGGTTCACACCCCCGCGAGGACTTTTCCCAAAACATTCCGCCTCTACGTCACCAGCTCCCGCCCCGCTCCGCCTCGTGCCACAACGACTCCGGCTTGTCAGCTGCACGAGACGTGCGGCATCTCGTCTCAACCTATGAAAACTGTCAGTCAACGCTAACGTCTAGCTCCTCTCGCTTTAAACTTAAACGTATCTTCGCCGAATAGTGAAGAGCCGGAGCCTGGTTCTAACAGCGGGAACAGAGCCTGCGTGTGTGAGAGTGTGTGCGCCTCCCCGGCGGCTGGCGCCCTTTGTAACTGAAGTAGTGAATGGTAAGTAGCTTTACTGCGTGGCTAGCTGGTAGCATCATCGCTACAGTTGTGTGTCATTCAGCGCTCAACAAACACTAATAGGCGGTAGAAAAGTTAGTTTCGGCTGGTCTTACTGCGGCTGTTACTCACTCTCTACCTCCGTGGCTGTTAAAGTGAGATTTAGTTTGAAGTTGTCATTTCTCTCGTTGAGTTTTGAACCTCGTGATCAGGCCAGGGTCCAGCTTCTGGCTCCCTGCCACCACCACCACCACCTCCTCCTCCTCATCATTATTATCATTATTGTGCTACATCTGCACATGTCCACCTCATTAAGAGACTGCCTGAGACGACGTGCGTTTGTCCCTAATTAGAAATTAATGGTTATATTTCCAAAGTGTGTGTGGATAACATTCATCTTTGAGATTTTTGTTTTATCCTACCTTTATGGGGCTGTTTTGTTTTTGTAATCGTGTATTTTATTTGAGGTATTCTGTTGTAGGTTGTGTTTACGATGAGATCTACGTTATTCCAAAAGCTTGACGTTTTTAGCTGTTATAACGTTGAATTCCAAACGCCTACTTATAAACTTAAATAAGTATGGTGTGACTCGGTGAAATAAAACAGAATACAATATGACAAACGAAATATTCCCGTTATATACAGATTAAAGTCAGATAAGTATAAACAGAAGAAAAATAAAACAGAAATAAAATTGCTTTCTAAATGTAGTGCAAAGATAACAAATATCAGATGACATTATAATGGATCAGTACGACCGAATGTAGTATTCATATTTTATCTGCTGTAATGTACTAATTGTATATCTCATCTCTTTTTTTGTGTACTGACATTCAATACTTTATTTATTAAGGTGTCTTGAGCAATAGCATAAAATGATCACATTCTTTAACATCACATGTTTGATCATGGTCTTTTAATCTTTTAATCCCCTGATGTTTGTTTTTTAAAGAGTTGCTTTCTTTTGTCATGCCATTACTTTTTGTATAAGGCCTTCTGTTTTCTCTGCCTGTTTTAAAGTGGAAAGAAAAAAAACAATTTGTTGTATTAATTATTAGTTTGAAGTTGGTGCCTGTTTTCTAACTTGTGGTAGATGAAATATTGAATGGCTTTCTCCATCTTGAAAGAAGAGGAAATAGATATGAGCAGGGGAAAGACAACATATGATGTTTTACTATCATGTGAAAAAGAAAGTACAGTGGTACATAAAGTCCTATGACAATTTTGTCACAGGACTGTATGTGCCTGAGACCACTTGTCCACTATTGACTCTTTCTTGACTTTAGGTTGTCTGTGGAACAAAAACACTAAAAAGTTCTGTAATTTCACCCTGACAGTCATGTGCTGTATTGTGAAACGAGCACTGCATGAAAAACCAGATTTTCAACCTCAAGATCACCTGCAGATCTAACCCAATCCTGGCAGTTAACAACTGGTCATGGTCTTTGATTAGAACCTGTAATTAGTAATATGAACGATGTTGAACTATCAAACAGAAAAGTTGCCTAACCCTCCCAGGTCGAGGCTTCTCAAACTCTACTTTTCTTTTATGTTATATTTTTATCGATTAGAAATGTTAATTTACTTTTATGGGGACACTTACACTCTGAGTAATTTAAAATATTAACTATAGCTTAATAGTGATTAATCAGATGAATCCTTACTTAAAGTAATTGATAGTTGCTGCCTTTAACACTACTCAGCTTGTGCACCAGTATACTGTTTTCAGTAATGCTCAGATTGGCATGTCATCCTAATGAAACTGAAAAGACACTTAAGTCCCCTGTACAAAAGTGTTATTGTCCAGTCTTTGTAGTCACTCTGGGTGTTATGTGACTGGCTCCTCTCAGTCATAGTCGGGTATTTCTGCCAAGAAGCAGGTAATTAGTGACATGACACGTATGCTATGACAGAAACTATGTGAGTTTGGTGTTGACAGCCTTGAGGCTGTAATGCAAGTCCAAACTGAGCTTTTAATAAACCTCTGTGAGTTTGTCTCAGGCCATTTCAGTCAGGCTTTTCTTCATTCCAATGCTCTCATCTTTAATTCTGCTTATCCGTGTCCAGGTGATGTTGTTGTTGTTTGTCTGTATTAACAAAGTGCTTGCAAATGCAATGTTTTGAACAAGAGACTTTAAAACAGCCATCAGATGTGGCATTGTCTGAGGAAGAACCTTGATGTAAACCTGAAATTTGAGAGAGATTATATTTACTTTCAGCTTTCAGTGATGCATGAGCGTAGCAAGAAGGCTGTGTTGGGAAACACTGAGTCACAGCTGCCCAACAGTGACAACCAGTTTCTTCCTGAGGGTTCAAAGCCTTAGCAACATTCAACACAGGACGGAGTCAAAGGCAGACATGATTGAAGCTTGTTTAGATATACATGCTATCAATTGAATCCTCTGTACCAACACATGCATACGCACTTAACCTTCAAGTTACTACATTTATTTTAGCAGCAGAGTTGATTTAGGTATGACTCGTAATAAATTATACTGTAGTACTATTTGCATTTGATTTACCTACATTGTTTTGTTTATATATGAAAGATTGAAACTTAATCATGCATGGATTTCACAACCTTCCTTTATTCTTGCCACACTAATAGGCCAGTTCATGTTAAATAAAAAATATAAAAAATTGTAGAAGTAGATTGACAAATTAGTGGTAGGAAGCATTTTTATGACTAATTATAACACAGGCCACATATAAGTATATGACTGGGATTATAAATGGCCTATACTTCCTCTTTGTTCTGGTAAATCCCATGTCTTTAGAAGCTGTCTTATTCTGGATCAGCCAACTAAGAATAGGAAAGGTTAGGTAGTACCATGCCTTGTGAAGCCATGCACAGTCTGTCACCCTGAGTGCTTAGAAACCAAGTGACCTTTCAGTTTAAAAAGGAAATGTTTTCTTCTGAGGGAATTAAATAAAAATGAACTTTGATTCAAGCTCTTGATATAATTTTCCCACCCTTTCAGGCCCAGGCAGAAAGAAATGAGCTGGGCTGAGGAGGACTGGACAGTAGGGCTGTCTGGACGGGTCCTGCAAAAGGTGAAGGAGCTGCAAATCCATCATGAACGGCTGTCCAGGGAAAACAAGCAGAAACAGTTGCAGCTGGACAACATCCATACAAGCCTTGAGAAGCAAACTGTGAAAGTATGAACACTTATACTGTTCCTCACACAATTTACATGACAAATAACTGAAACACAAGTATTAGTAACTTTGTGATTTGGTACTGTTGACTTTCCAAGTTTAGTTAAGGCTGTAAGAAATCATCTAACTTTGTCATGCTTCTGAACTGGACTGGATTTTTGGAGTCAGCCAGCAGGTTCAACCCAAGAACCTTGCTGCTGTGAGACAGTAGTACTAACTACTGCACCACCTAGTACCTATTATGGTTGATGTAATGCTGCCTTTTCCAAAAACAATATGCTAAATCTAGATTAACATTAGGAAATCTTCTTATTGGAAGCTCAATTTGGAAGTTATCTAAAATTTAACAAGTAGTATCTCTGTGATCAGTGAGAGCTCAGTCTCTCACTGACTGCTGACCATGGATCCACTGGCACTGGCTCAGGAAGCTGCTCCTGCCACCTGCTGTGGCATTGAGCGCTTAGGCAGACCACAGAAAAATTACATAATCTGTAGGAAATTAGTATTTTTTATGAGTGCTTCTTTAAATGCACACTTTTTCATCGGAATTACACAAAAGAATAAAATCATGCATTAGCTTTTCAAGAAATTTTATGTAGAGAAAAAGTTGACCTACATGTTGCTCTTCAAGGAAATACAGTTCCTGTAATTTTAATCTTCTCTAAATAACATTGTGCAAATATTGTCATGAAGGGTGAGTCATCTGTAGCAGGATTTCCTTAAATAATCATTAAATATATACTTCTCCCTCTCTCTCCTTTTTCCTCCTTTTTTCTGCCAAGTATGAGGAGGTACGTGTGGAGCTGCAGTCGGTGCAGCGAGAGCTCCAAAACGTTCGGGATGAGGCCACGACAGCGGTGACGAGCAGGGACCGTCTTACGCAGGAGCTTCAGACTAAGCAGGCCCAAGTTTGCTCTTTGGAGGGCCAGCTAGATGCTGCTCGTACCCTCAACAACAAACTCACCCAGGAAATCAAAAGGTCAGCATGAGCTAAAAACCACAGAGGCAAGAAGCTTCTCTCAATTTTAAATTCATCTGGTTTTGGTATTTATGTATTGTTTTCACTGAATGTTTGAAATATAGTGACGTTTGGTATTCTTAGGATAACTTAGTTTGAATTAAACTTGATAGTTAAATACAATCTGTCTTAAGGGGGCGGGGGGGGTAAAAAGGGGGGATTTGGAAGGTAAAACTAAAACTGATTGTTGGAACTACATGCAGCACTAAAAATCAGACAATAGACATTACATTTTGATAGTATAGGAAGCTGTCTTAAATGGAGATGTCCCAGTCAGCTTTTTGGATGTTGATTGGGTACAGTCCCTATATTATTCAATCTGATACTTGCATTAGCCAAAGTAATTGTTAGATATGTTTTCTTCTGCTCTGTTCCAGTAATTTGCATACAAGTGGCTTTATTTATTTATTAATTAATTAATTGGCGTATTGTACACTAACTGTTTATGGTTACCATACCACTTTGTTTATAATTCACTTTTGAAAAACAACAACAGGTCTGACCAAAGTGCTGTACAATAAAACTAAACATAAAAGATGAACAGAGGCCAGAGGGTAAAAAAAACACCTGACACGAATAAGACCTGTAGAAGTTAAACAATAAAGGACTACATAAAAAGCAACTTAAAAACACAGTAAGCATATCACACTGGGTCAAAGGCCAGGGAATAAAAGTATGTAAACAAGATTTTAAAATGACAAGTTAAGGAGCCTGCTTGGCATGCGGTGGCATATTGTTCCACAGTCTTGGAGCTGCAACTGTGAAAGCTCCATCCCCTCTGATTTTTCATTATATTACCAGGTTATTGTATAAAACAGAAAAGTACTACTGATTACCATATACATGTAAATAAAAACAGAATGCAATGATTTGCAAATCTCATAAGCCCATTTTTATTGACAGTAGAACATAGAAAACGTCATATTTTTCAACTTTAACATTTTACTATTTAGCTTATATTAGCTTATATTGAATTTGATGATCAAAAAGGTTAAGAAGGGTGGTTCTAAATAGCAACAGCTGGAGGAACATTTTGAACTAATTAGGTGAATTGACAGTTTCTCGGAAGTAAAAATGAGCAGAGGTTCACCAGTCAGTAAAAAACTGCATACTTTTCTTTCATAAGTGATAGCTTAGTGTAACCTTGACTAAAAGAGTTAAACCACATTTTGAAGGAACAGCTTTTCTCAGTTTGTAGAGAATTCAGCCAGCTGTTATCATTGTTTTTGCATATACTACTGGATCTCGTCCTTCAGCTAGGATGTTTACTAAGCAAATCTGACTTTTTGACCTCAGCCCTCGTTTCCTGTAAGAAATATCTCCATTTCTCTTCCCACTCTAAACTCTTTCACTCTGTGTCTTCTTTCTGTGGCAGGCTGGAAGCCGAGCTAGAGAAGCTGCAGAACAGCATCAGGTCACCAGATACCTCTCTGTTTTCTACTCCCTGCTGGAATACAGGCTCGCCCTGGGAACACAATGGTACAGTTTTCTAAACTGTAAAATTATTAATTGGTTTAATCTCTATGGCAGTTTATTTCTAATATTTTATTAAAACTCTTTACAGTTAAGAGAATTAAATAGTTAAACCACCAGAGTCCCAAATGAGCAGTGGATATAAATAAACCCCCTTGAGCTACATTGCTTTCCCAGCCCTCTACTCTCTAAGGACAGTTTGTTTGTCTTTCCTCTCGTCACTAAACCACTTGGTAATTTACAGCTGTTGTTCCTGTTCAGTTTTTGTGATCGGTTGTAGGTACTAAGTTCAGTCCATATGCTTTGTTTTTGCCCTGTAGGGAGCCGACAGGAAGAGAAACAGGGGCACAGAGATGAAGGGCAGAGCCGGGCTCCTCACATCCGAGTAAGTCTGAACATGTTCTCACACTGAGCTATGTGTAAGCTAATCCAAGACTGCTGTGGATTGTAGCTGAAAGCTGATGTTCTCTACTTGGAGGATTTAACTGTCTTATTAGCAAAGCAAAACATCCCTCCTTATTTGATTAGTTTTCCTTTTAGTCTTAAGTAATTAAGTCTTTCCAAATAAGTGGCCCAGATGGCTGTAACTGTTTCTTAAATGTGAACTACTGCAGCACATGGTGCATTTAAAAAAAAAAACAGATGAAACAACATTGTACTTAATTTCTCTATTTTTAAACATGACAATGTAGTTAAGAGTTTTTAATAGTAGGTTAAAGAGCATCAGTGTCTGTTATCAGGGTGTTATTGTATTTTTCAAATTTCATTCTGGCCTTGTGATAAGGACAGGAAGAATTCGTATTTTAAAGTTGTTCTGTCCTTATAATGGAGTTTTTTTTCTGGTTAAATTTAGATGTTAAAAACAACACCTTGGCTCACAGCTCTTTGTTTAACAGCAAGGTTCTTTCTTCTAGTAGTCAGCTGAAAGGATAAGATTGGCAGTGTTATCAAAAATTTTAAAGGATGACCAAATCTAACTTTATATACACATTTTTAACTGAAGACCAAAAACTTTAAAAAGGTGAGAAATTTATAAGTTTATTCCTAAAAAATGAGACCAGTATTTTTTTAAGAAGTATGACTTTATTTATGGGTTTAATACAAATTACGTTGTCCCAGGTTCATCAATAATAATATGTACTTCAGTGCACCTTCTGTGGAATGTTTTATTTTAACTTTGTACAGAGGAATATGCTGTTACAGGCTTTCACTACTCAGACAAGCTACTAAGTTATTGCTGGTTTGAGTGTTTCAGTAAAATTATGCCCTGCTTCACCTGCTTGTATTATTTCCCAACGTTCATCATAGTGTGCTGCTGCATTTGTTTGTACAGGTCTGGCAGGCAAAAGAAAAGTTTTAGGAAAATGTAACAGCAAGTCTGTGCTCTTACATCTGAACATTGACTTTTCTTTCATGATCTCTCATCCTGAAGCAGCATTTGAAATATACTAAAGGTGCTGTGCACGCTGAAGCAATTTCTCTTGAGTTATGAATAAAACAGCAGTTAGTAATTCTTAGTTGCATTAGTCTGATTGTAAAACCTTGAGTCCTTGAGCCTTGTTTTTGTCGAGCCTCTTCCTGCTCATGCTGCTCCTCTTTCTTTTTTGTCTTTGATTAAACCCTCTCTCATCCTTTCAGCAGCGGCTTCAGTTCTCTGAGATACCCACACCTTCATTGCCACAACAACAACACAAGAGCACACGCCACAGCCACTCACCCGTCCAATCGGACACCTTCTCCACTCCCTTGGGTGTGTTTCCATGGGAACGGGATGACACAAAACCTGCAGCAAGGAGGCGACCTCCGCCCTCTCCCTCTTTGATGCCGTCCTCTGATGTCACAAATCATCTGTCAGAGCAGGGGGGTTATGGGAAGGACCGCAGGACAGAGACAGACAGTGAGTGGGGATGGAATTACTCTGTGTTATCCATTTGCAAATTACAAATATATACGCACGCAACTCAGGCCAGCAGCATTTATCCTAAAACAAGATTAAAAACCTAGCTGGATTACCATAACAACAGGAGCCAGTATGGATATGCTATTATCTACTTAACTCAGTACCCCTGCTGTGAAACCACCCTCTGATTTCAAAGTTTAGATTTTCATTTGGATGTTTTGCAGTCTTCAGCAACAAAGCACACACAGCAACTTAATAAGGAGCAGATTTGACTTTTTGTTCTTTTTTTTTTAAACATTACCCAGGCTTTTTTACATTAGCAAAATTAACAAAATCTAAAACCACAATCAGAGTTTGCTTTGGTAATCACAATTTTTCCTTTCCCAATAAAGGCAAAAACTTGGTTACCTTGTTTTAGAGAAACTTATGCATTGTCCTGTTATGTCTATAAATTCAATTTAAAAAAATGTCTTTTATGCTTCAGTGAATGAAGACTCAATTAACATAACTGTTTAGTTATGAGATTTTTTTTATGGTTCTAAAACCTATTTGGAGAGTGCTAAAAATGTATGTATTTATATAATCCCCTCTACGATAACAGTGGTTACCAACTGTCTTTGTTAATCTAGGCTTGGTTCCTTAGGCTTCGTTCGTGCTTGCATAAAAGGGGTCAGTTGACTCTTTAATTTTTTTTCTTTTCTTTCTTTCTTTTTTTTTTTTTTTTTACAGCTGAACATTAGAGCTCTTAAATTTAAACCCTGGTCTGATATCGTTCCATGATGAGCGATGCATAGAAATCACTTCAATTTCTGATTCAATCAAAGAAATGTAAATTGACTGCAGCAAATCAGGATCCATGTAGGTAACATCTAGATTGCACTACTAGACTGCATGGTTTTCTTTGGTGGTAACACTAAAGCAAGCCTCAACAGGTTGCCTGCTTTCAGCTGAGAATATATATCACAGTTAGAGCAAATTGCCAATAATACAGTAATACATAAAAGGTTCGTGTTTTGTATTTTATTTGTTAAACTGTGTCACCCTTATAAAATATATTTAAAGTAAAATAAAATCATCTTAACCTACCGTACATTAAGGCATGTTATGTTGATATAGCCACTGTGATGTCACACTGTTTAAATCACTCAAATTGAATATTTTCACTTTTCCTATCTTGGATGCGAACTCTTACTCTTACGTTATTGATAAGTGGTCAGTCAATGTGCAAACTGGATAATACTAATAATACTAGTACATGCCCATGCAGCAATATTGTTTGGTCTGTTTGTTTTTACAAACTTATATACTTAGTCACAATAAGTCAAGTAAAAGAAATAGGGGTGTTGGTTGTTGCTTTTAAATAACTAAATTGAAGATAAAAAAAAAAAAAAATTCTGAGTAGGAAAAATTCCTCGTGTGTGTGTGCGCGCGTGCGCGCCAGGGTGTTCCTGTGCTGCTCTACTTTATTAATGTAATTTTAGCCTGTTGTTTTGAGGTTTCTCGACAACATCATGACCTGATCCTATCCATGATCCTATATAGATAAGATTCTTCAGAGGCCTGAAATGTACCTGTCTGTCAAGTTTGGTTGCTCCACTCCTATCTTGTAGGAGTTCATGGATTTTATGTCTAATAGTAAGATGATCTGAAACAAGTTACTGAGCCTGTAAAGTCATCAGGAAAGTTTTTACTGAGGTCACCCAAAGGAGTCACCCTCCTGCTAGACATTTGAAAAAATGCAGCTTTAAGGCACCGCTGCATTTGCTTCATTTTTCACTGATGTGCATGCTGCATGCATTATTTGATTTTATCTATGATTATCCAGAAAATGTTACCACTGTGATCTTTTCATACTTTGTTAGTTTGTTATTTTCAAAACTCCTTTCTAATAGCCAGTCTACCATAATTATACCATTATTCTCTCTTTATAGTACAACCTCTGGTGCTGACATTGCTAACCAACCTTGTGTCTATAGACAGGCTATTCCAGGGCCTGGGTTTATTACAGCAAACACTTAAAGCGAATGGTCAGTTTATACTGAGGGTTTTAATTCTAAGCCAAATAAAGATTTAAATAAAGGACCGATGTACAGCAAACTGAGGTCAGATGAACTCTTATTGTTTAATTTACATAATAACAACAATAGATAAAATTGCTGGCAGGTGCCATAATTAACACTGCGAGGTCTCTCTGTTTGAAATGTGTTGCCCACTTCACTCAAAATATTATTATAAGCTTTGTCCAAATGACGAAATTCTGTCAGTTTTGGTTTACCTCAGAGTGACAGCAACATCAGTATAAGTGAACAGTGTTGTCACCATGAATCTCATGCACATGTGTAACCTCAGCTGCACTCGTTACATAAGAGGTTGTGTAGAAATGACTGGCCAGAGATTCCTCTGCCTGCTCCCAGGCCGGCTTCATGATGTAGAGTGACTCTTACTGCAGTTTGTAGTTGTGATGTAACACTGTCGCTCTCACCGGGTGTTTTTGTGTTTGTTCAGGGGAGGAAGGAGACAGGTCAATATGAAACAATAAAAGCTGCTGGGACACTGGCATGAGGGGTGGGGGTAGGGTTATAATGTTTACTTTAGGTGTGCCTTTTTGCAGCCATGTTTCTCCTGATAACAGAACATACAGTTTAGGATTTATTCTGGCTAGTGGGTAGGATTTATACTTGGGGTTGTATGTAGCAAAAAAAACATTGTTCTTTTTTAGATTAGCAATGGAAAAAAATGTGATTATATTTATGTCTTTGGTAGGTAAATATATGTCTGGAGAGATTTTAAAATGGGACAGTTAAAATATTGACAATGCATCACAAGCACACAATTGATTTTTATCCTTATTATCAGTCTCCTCCCCAGGCTGGATCTAAGTGCATCATATAGAGTTATAACTTTGATTCATTGCATCAGTGTGTATAGATTGTGACCCTAAGTGTTGTTGACTGTCAGCCATCAGTTTTGTTTTTTTTTTTGTTTTTTTTTGTTTTGTTTTATCAGAAATCAAGACATTCTTAATGGTCATGGAAATGGATTTGTTTGTTTTTGCAATTATTCATTCACCTGTATTCTCTTGCTCACTCTCCACTCACTCAGCCACCATTCTGCCATTCTATGATCCCAGCTCACTGATTGTGAGCACTGTTTTTTAATTAAAGGTGCTCTTTAAATTCTGAAAAAAAGTATAAATATTAGTTAACAAATGCTTATAAATTTTCTCCTATCTCTATGAGACTAACACAGAATTTATAAACATTCTCTGGTAACAGGATGATGAGTGGATGAAAATGGATGGTTGAAATTATTAACCATACTTCTTTCTGTCCATCTGTCAGTGTCGCCTCAAAGTCAAAGCCGTATGTCTTCTCTGGAAGAGGAGTTGCTGGTGAAGGACAGGACGTTGAAGTCCACACAGAACGAAATGGCGCAAACCAAGAAGGAGCTTGCCGCCAAGGAGCTCAGCCTGCAGAAAGTCTCCAATGAGCTTAGCCTGGCACAGACACGTATGGCCCAGGACAGTGAACGGGTAAACACATGCACATATACTGCTGCTACAGGTAGTGGTGCTTCTAGTACTACTGCTGAAAACAAACATCTCATTTCAGTGATAATGTTCCATATTTTCCTGATGCTCTGGTGTTTTTTTTGACATGGCAGAGGTGTTGATCTTATTTAACAAAACATTTGTCTTCCCTGAAATATTAACATGCTCTTTGAAAAAACTGGAAAAATGGTGGTCCTTTTTCCTGTTGTGTTGTAAAGCAGCCTAAAACCATCTGGTACGAATAAGTTGTGAGGTTGTGCTTCCCCGATTTAATTAATACCATCTCAGTGTGAGGTCGTTCTGAATCACAGTTGAAAGACTGAAATAAACTAAGCAAGTCAACCAAAGAAAAAAAAATGTAACCGATGTGTTAAAAGATATAAATGCAATCCTGGAAGTGACTCATAATTATGTTTTACAAAATGTAAACACAAACATTTGGCCATTTAAACAGTTTAGTTACTGTGTGAGTGCAGTGTCTTTCACAAGCACACACATTTAAAACCCACGAAGTTATCTTACTGTTACAGTGTTGTGATTTGGGAGGAGTTCTTTTGTAGGCTTTGTTTTCACGAGGAAAAACCTCAGTAATTTTTCCATTAACAGTGCTAAATGATTACAGCTGTTCTCACAAATGAATAATAACAGTAATAATGTTTATTTGTATAGCTAAACCAGCATTATGAAGTGTTTTATGCCCTCCATCTATTCATCCATCCAGCTTTTTTAGTGCTTCTCAATTTCAAGGTAGTGGGTGGCTTGAGCCTATCCTAGCTATCATTGGGCAAGACCCGTGTCTAACAGAGGGCCCAGAGAGAGACATACAGCAATTTATGCTCATATTCACACATGGAGTGTATGTGTTAAAACTGCCTATAAGTTGGAACTTTGGTTTGCATCAGGACAAAATTCTCAGAGATTTAATCATCTCAAGTCATAAGCAAATTAAATGCAAAAGATTTGGTTTGGTGATAAGAAGTCAAACACATCAGTTTTCACTGACATTGAACAGCATGTACCTGATGTTAAGTAATATCAGATGTATCATATAGAGCAAAACTCGGGTAAAGAGCTGCATATGTTTTCCCATGACAGGCGTCGGGAGCTGAGCAAAGACTGAAGCAACTACAAGAGGAGCTTAAGTGTCAGAGGCAAAATGCAGAAAGCAGCAGACTGCAACACCAACAGCGTACCAAAGAGCTGGAGAAACAACATCAGAGGGTGAGATGAACATCAAAGCAAGGGAAAAGCATTTTTCATTTGATTTCCTTTTTTCCATAGATTGATGGATTCTATTGGGGTTTTTTTTTTTTGTGTGTGTTTCTAGGATTTGACAGAGCTTCAGAAGGAGAGGCAGTGTCTGGAGAAGCAGCATCAACAGGAAGTGAATAAGCTCAACCAGGAGCTTCAACAAGCTAGAACGCTCCACAATGCCCTGCAGGCACAGGCTGACAAGGTACATGCGCACACATGTACAAGTATACGCTCAAAATATTACACATTAACCAGACCAACAAGTCCTCTAACATGCATACAAATGCATTTATCAAGATAAAGTTGCTATCAGCACTGGAAACCAAGGACCAAAAAGATATGACATACTGTTTTTGTTTATGCTATTATTTATAATTATACTATTATACATTCATTACCTTTCCTGTTTTTAGTATTTCCTTTCTCTGTCCTTCTCCCATCTTACCTTTTGCTTGTCCTGGGACTGTTTTTATTATATGGACCCAAGGTCAATGAATTTATCGCACTTTTTCTCCCACACTTTCTGCGTGCCTGTGATGTTTTCTCTCTCTCTCTCTTTTTCACTGTCTTCGACTCTGTGTTTCTGATTTCTCTCCCCTCCACCTGCTCTCCTCTCCGCTTCGTCCTCCTCTCCTCTCGGTTTCTCCCCCAGTGGAAAGGTTGAGCAGAGAAGGTAATGACAGTGTGACCGCTCAGTTTTTCTTTGTTTATGGAAGCTTGAACCACTCGGAAACTTGGAACTTGTGTGTGAGAAATGGAGTGCTCAGCAAAAGAAGGCGTGAAACAGTGGCTGTGGGATGACGGTGAAAGATTTGTATGAAGCGTTTTAAGGCATGTTGCATGAATGCAGAGTGCAAATTTTGTTTGTGGTTAAAAACCTTTTTTAAAAAATTATACTTTGGAAGTCTTTAACATAAAGGAATGATGTGGCACTAATTTTTTATTAGATTAAAAAAAATCTCTAAGAAAATAAATTTAGTCCATAACCTTCTGTGTATATATAAATACCGTCTTAACAATAGCTATTCAGTTTTACTAGTGTCCTTTAAACCTTACTGTAAGCTCTTTGTGAACCACACAGGTGTTATCTTGTATCTGATAAAGCTATACTGTGTAAATTAACAATAGAAGCACAGTTTCACATACAAGGTCAGCAACATTCAGCTGCAGGTAACGAGCACTTTATACAGGCCTTTGTGGAATTTGCGTCGTACTATTTTTTTTTTTATTTTTTTTATTTTTTTTGTGCATGCATGAAGTTTCAGTTATGAGAATCCAACACCTGATTAATGTGTTTTATAGTTTCTCTTTAATTCTTTTTACATATATTGAAATTCACTGAGCTGATAAAATCAGTATCAGATGTTTTCAGATTTGATTGGTTGTTAAACTACATGTAACATTTCAATGACTGAGAATTACTGGGTCACTCAATATTGTAACAAAACCAAGTGACTAATTAGTGACCAATACAAAAAAGTTTGTCTTTAAAGAGCTACACTGAAGTTAAAAATAATTAATTAGCAAATAATTTACTCAGTACATCACAATATTGCTACATATATACAGTTATATGAGTATAATGTGTAGAATTTTTAGATGAGAACTGGTGGGAAGCTAATCTACTTGAGTCTTTGCTGATAACCCTGAGAGAGGCAGAGGATATGTTAGACACATCGATATCTGTCCTGCTTCCTGTTCCCTTCACTGGCTGTCATTCCTGCACCTGAAACAAGGCAAACAAGTCATTCCTTTTTTTTCAGTTCTCCTATGGTTTTTGCTTTTTCTTCCCCCTACTTTAATTTCTTTTTTTAAATACCTTCTCTGTTGTGTTGTTTGGATTCATTCTCACTATTTCGCTATTCCCTCTGTCAGCTTTCTCTACAGAAGCAGGCGCTCGAGAAAGAGTTGGAGACTCTGAAAGAGAAACTGAAATGGACGGAGGGACAGCTGAAGGAGAGCCAGAAGAAAGAAGCACAGACACAAGCCAAACTGACGGTAACACATAGTGATCATCAACTGATACATGCAGACGTTGTTAGGAGTCAGGGCCTGCATTAATTATTCATTAGATGAGCAATGGGTAATGACCATCTTATGTGCCATATGTTAGTCAATAAGTGTGGATCCAGCTCCATCATTATGTTTTATTAAAGATATCGGATTAGCGTTATCCTCACTGTTATTTAGTTGTGTCTTGTAATACTTGTAATACTACACACATCAACACTGACACAAATACAAGAAAACAGCCTTTGAATGGCTGTCTGTTGTAGTGCCCACTAGTGCCCACTGACTTACCTTGGCCAACAGGCCCTGGAATGAACTTTACATGATTAAAAGTCTTAGTAAAGCCTTTCTGATGCGCAAGGACATTTGCTATTGTTGTGCAGGTTCCAAATTAACATTTACTATTGTATTGCACCCCGCTAAGCTGAGAGTGCAGAAGATGTAAAACGCCCACATTTTTAGAATTTGTAGCAGTTCTTTACATGTTCATAAGCTTGCAACATAGTTCATACTAATACTGCCTTCATCTGTAGCTTGTTTGTGGTTTCTAGCTGTTGAGACACTGTGTTTGGGTTGCTCTTAATCCATTTATATTACACACAGCATGTCCTCATCTGGCAGTCTTCTTGCACAATTGATAATATTTATAGTGCAAATATCACAAGGTCGAAAATATAGACTGACATTAAAGATGTCATGGCAGACATATTTTGGAAATCAATCAAATTTTCTGACAGATATTTGAAAAAGAGGCCTTAAAAGTCCATCGTTGGTCATGAAGATTCCCTCCAGCTAAGCTGAACACTTAAAAATCAGTAAGTTTGATTTGACTGGATTCATCCCACCTCATTTGACTATTTTTGCTCTTTGCATTAGGAAGCTGTGCGTGAGGCAGAGGGCGTGGCTGTGACTCTGGAGCAGAGCAGGAAGCGAGAGCGAGCTCTGGAAGAGGAGGGGAGGAGACTTGCAGATGAGCGAGCTGACACCCTGTGTCTCCTGAAAGAACTACAGGGTGAGGCATAAACTGTGGGGACGAAGCCAAATCTGTTTATTAGTCATGGTAGATTGGAGTATCTTGTCTTTCCTCCCTCCACAAGAGTCAGGGTTTTGGAGTCTCACATGGCCACATGCTTAACATGAGCTTGTTGTACTGGTGTCCTTTAGTGGGCTTATTGTGATAATGCTGCCCTGTAGTAATTTATTATTTTGTGCAGCAAAAAAGGGAGATTGATTACTGAAGAGGGTGAGTCCTAGATTGTGCATGACAGTTATATACTCAATGTCTTTCACGCATAAATCTTATCCCAGTGCTGCTCTCTGCTGGTTAGTGATAGATGAATGTTATCCTTTTAAAAATACACTTAACTTTTCCACTACTGCACATGTTTATTAGAAAGAGAGCACATGTTTATTAAGTTTTTTTGTTTGTACATATTAAAAATGTTTTTCCTTTTAATTCTAGAGCAAAAGTCAGCGCCTCCTCCACAATCTGTGCAGTTTTGCCCTGTTGGACAGAGTTTTTCATCTCGGTCTTCCTCACCTCATTATCCTCGACCGTCAGCCCAAACCAAGAGGCCTTCTTCAAACCGAGCTGAGCAGAGGAGGGAAGAAGAGGATGCACAGGAGAGAAGGACAGATATCAGAGCATCTTATCCTTCTGACAGAGAGCCAGGAGAAGGAATTGACTCGGAACACATCAGTGCCCTAATCTCCCCAGACTCCTCAGAGTGTTTAAAGAGAGCAGGAGACAAAGGGAAAATTAATGAAGAGGAGAACAAAGTTATAAATGAGGCAATAGAATGTGACGTCTCTCATACTCCCATCAACAACTCTAACGCTAAAGATCTTGATAGAATGATCAGTCTTGAGCACTCACCTAAGACACAAAATTTGACCCTTTCTGCAGAAAAGACACCTGCTCTCAAGAAGTCTGAGCAGACCGTTCCCTCTGAAGACCTCAAAAAGGAGAATGCAATGCTCCGTTCAGAGCTTCAAGATGTACGAGAAGAACTGCAGAAACGACTAGAGGACCTGGAAGCCCAACGAAGAGCTGAGACAGAAGCCAGGACCCGCCTTAAACAGCTTAGCCGCAAACACACCAGCCAGGCTGCAGAGAAAGAGGAGAAAGAAAAAGAATGGAAGACACAACTGGAGACTGAAAGAGCTGAGACAGAGAGGCTGAGGAGGACGATGACTGCTTTGGAGGCAGACATAGAGTGTGTAAAGGAGAGGGGAAGCGAGCAGGAGGAAGAGAAAAACAAAGAACAACAAGATAGGGAGAGTGAAATGGTAGAGCTTAATATTCAGCTTAAAAAACAGCTGGCGGAGGTGAAAGCTCAGCTGGCTTTAGAGCGAGAAGAAAAAAAGAGAGAGGAAGAGGAGAGAAGCCAAATAATAAACACAGATGCTAATGTAAAGGAACAGCTGAGCATGAAGGTGGCAGAACTTAAAGCTCAAGTGGAAGAACTGAAGCAAAAAAGAAAACACACACAAGAAGAGAAGCACACAGATGCAAACACTCCCCTGACGTATTTGACTCTTCGTGATGACGAGCTCAACTCCAACATCAATAGCTGTGGCCACGCACTCCTTCCTTCACCAGAGCAGCACCTCCTTTTCTGCCAGTCCACCAACCAGCACAACATGCTTGTTTCTCAGACAGCAGCAGGCATCATCCAAGAAAAGAGCAATGTGATAGATGCCGAGCACTCTCCTCTGTCAGATGATGTTCAGATGGGCCAAATAGCCTCAGACCCCCAGAAGGCTGAGCCTACAGCCTCTAATTTGGTGAAAGAGGTGGAGCGACTGAAGAATGAGAATGCAAAGGAGACAGAGCGCGCTAATCAGTGTCAGATTAAACTGGAGGCCCTGCAGAGCCAGGTAAATGATGCTGGATATAGAGATTAGTGCACTAAATTTCTCAAACCTAAGTATTTCTGTATTAAACAGTCACTCTCGAATGTTCTGCACTTCTGAACAGCTTAATTCATGTCTCATCACTGTACTTTCGTTTATCGCTAAATCTTGAATTCATACTCTGCTCAAAAAAATTACGGGACACTTTGAAAACATCAGTTGGCACACTGTAGGTCATTTTGTAGCACTCTAACAGTGCACATGCTCTTCCTCATTGCACAAAGGAGCAGATTCTGGTCGTGCTGATGGGTTACAACCTTCTATGGCTCTGTCCAGCACTCCTAGCGTAACTGCATGTCTCCCTCTCTGCTACTTAACCGACCAAATTAATAGTCCTGAAGTTGAATCACATTGAAGCTAAAAAAAAAAAAAAGAAAAGAATAAAGTGTTCCTTTATTTTTTGAGCAGTGTATGAATCGTGTTATTGTAAAGCACAATATTAAAATTAGAATATCATTATATCGATATCACTGATGTCACTGAAGTAAAAAAAAAAAAAAAAAATCAGACGTGTTACTTTCCTTCTGTAAGTTATTTAAGAAATAAGATGGCCACTAAAGGTTACGAAAGAGTTAATTAAGATTTGCCAGTCAAAGACAAACAAAAAGCAGGCAGTAAAAAAGAAAAAGAAAATACAGAAAAGTATAGGAGTCAATAAAACAGTTGCAAACTGTTTAAATGCAACCCGAGCAGATAGATAAGAAGACTTCGGGTATCAGTTCAGTGCTAATCTGAGAAGGTAAACATCAGTCCTGATAGAAGCAAAGTAAACTCTGCATATCCAGTAAGGTGACCTGAGTCTCTGTGTGGCCCTGATTTACAAGTGGTTATAATGATTTAAATTTACAACAGCAAATTCACTGCATTTATACACATTTTTCCTCAAGGAAGTAAGATTGGTTAAGAAAAAGGCCTTTGGTTTGGTTTTTTAAAATGTGTTTTGTGCTGTGAGCTGTGACCAGTGAAGTGCAGACCCCCGTGGTATTTTTACTTTCTCTAGTCATCATTTCTTCTTCTTTTTTTTTTTTCCAACCTTCTCTTCTTGTCAGGTGACACGTCAGACGCAGCAGCTAACCATGGCCTTTGAGAAGCAGAGTCAGCACATTGCAGGCCTTCTAACTGAGCTACAAGAGAAGGAGAGCGCCCTCCAAAGCCAAAAACAGGAACTACTACAATGCAAGCAAGAGCTGGATGAACTAAAGAATGATAAAAAGGATGAGGTGAAGATGATGGTCAAAGAGGTGGAGGAACAGATACAAAGTGAAGAACAGGGAGATGAGAAGCCGGTGGAGAATTCAGAGCTCTCACTAAAACAGGAAACGGAGAGTAGAGTCACCTGTCTAATTGCAGAGTCACTGCCTGAGAGTGACTTGAAAGCACAGTGTGATCCAAGTCAGCCAGAGACATGTGATACTCAAACGGCAACACCTGATAGCAGTGAAGAAGCTAATAAAACAGGGGACCAGCATCCCGAATCTATAGACTCGAACAAAACTCAGAGTAACCCTGACTCTGCTTGCGTGATGGTAGAGACTCAGTGCGGTCAAAGCGGAAAAGAAGCAGATATCCTTACTGAACTGCTCACTCTCAGACGGGAGAATCAGCTGTTGAAACAAAGAATTGAGGGCCTGACCATCTCTGACGCACAAAACCCGACATTACAGACTGACGCTGAAAATCAAGACGATCCAACACAAATCCAAAACACACCAAACGCTGCACTGTCCTGCTTGGCAGAAGACGGGACACTGAGTCTGCTGAATGACGTCATGACTGAGGGACTGGAGTCAAGTATGAATGAGGAAGAAGATGAAGGACAAGATTTAAAAAAGGAAGACCAAATAAACACAGGAACTGAAGAAGACCTGGAGGAAATGTCTGAGGTGCATGTAACTCAACTACAACAACAGGTAACGGCAGTGATTTTTCTCCTTCAGTTATGTGAAAAGGTGAAAAGATGAAAAGTGACAAAAATATAATAGGTTAGTTGTATAGGACTTAAAATTATACAGGTGGGCTAATGGAGAACGAGACGCTAGATGGTAGTCTTAACTAGTGGATATATTTGGGTAATGGCACGAGTTTCATCATTTTGGCTCTGTACGCTGCCAGAGTAGATTTTATATAAAGCAGTTAAAATCCAGTTGAAGTAGAGTCTTTCTACTCAAGGGCTTAAACAAAAATATAATTTAGAAATTGCAAATATTTATAGATACCCTCCCCTATTTTTAGGGGCTTAAATTGTAATTGGACAAATTAATACGACTCTTTCGCAGTATGAGTATCAAATGATTTACGACATTAAAATATTCAATAAGATCTGTATTGCTGAATATAGAATTACTTTTTTAATAATGTTGTGGATTTTATTTGTTTTATATTTAAGTTTTATGTCCGATTGATTCAGTCTACTGTCATTCTCCTTCTGTCCAGGTGGAGGCACTGCAGATAAGGGTACGAGCTCTCTCTGAGGAGACCCAGCAGCAGGCAGAGGAGCTTGCTGTATGGAGACTGGCCTCCCAAACAGCACCAACATTTGAGGAATGTGAAACCCATGAACTGACCTCTGCTGTCACACAGTCCCAGTCAAACCAGGAGCAAACAGATGAGATGACCCAGTGCTCGCCTCAAACTCTACCTGTTCAGGATTCAGTTCAGACACCCACACTGGATAGACAGAAGAGCCAGGAAACCATCACAGTCATCAGAGAAGACGAGTTACTCGTTTCCTGCTCCTCCAACAGACTTCAGGGCCGCATGTTGTTCTCCAGGTAACACACAACACTCTGCAATCACAGAGATAACTTGTAACTGATCACACCTCTGTGTCTGTGTGTGTTAAACGCATATATTAAGTATATTTGTACAGGTATCAGCTGGGATTAACTTTTGCTTGTTTTACCACAAGACTGCAGAACAGCAACCTTGAGGAACCAAAGAGCCTCCATCCCTTTAAAACTGCTGAAATTTTTCAAGAATACAGACAGGACACTGCCACGGCTGACCAGGTGATTTTTATAAATTGTCACTCACTTATGTACCAGGCGGCTAATTGTCATTATGTAATTTAGTGTAAATTACAATGAAAAAAAAATTTAATAATTCCAGATAATTGCTAGTGGAATCTAGGAAGTCTTTTAGCCAGTGCACATAAAGGCATTTCTGTAGAGAAGTAAGCCTACATATTTGGGGAAATTTATTTTTAATAATAAATGGGCCAGAACTGAGCTGCTCCTGTTGTAAATAGAAATTCTTATCATATTAGAGACATTTAAAATAGATGTTTTGTTTACCTATAAAATAAAGCATTTTTACTTTTACACCTGAACTTAAAACACCTGTCTGCCCTCAGTACTGAATAAAATGCAATGGTTTTCAGTTTTATCCTAGGCATATGCGTTTATTTGTCTACCAGATGAAATATTAATTCTTAAGTCACTTTGTTTTATCTCTTGACTCAGGAATCTGAAAAAGAAAACCAGGAGATTAACTTCACACAATGGTCAGATAATTGTCCAAAAGTAAGAAGAGACAGTCAACTCATCCAAATGACATTGGAGAAAATGGCTCAACATCACTCAGGCGAAGTCTGTGAGCCAGATTCGACCAAAACAGAAGCCAAACTAAACACAACGACTAATTCCTCAGACAGCGTTGTCAAGATAGAAATGAAAAGTGTCAGCAGTCAGACAGAGGAGAGTTTGAATCCTCGTGGCATTTCAACAGTATGTGTTAACACTCAGACTGAGGAGGAGGAAGAACAAGGTTCAGTGGATTCCCCTCCTGTGTCTCCTGTCCAGTTATCTGCGGAGGCGGCGTCAGACAAAATCTTGTTTTCTGGTTCCTTCCCCATCCCGGCTGACCCGGCACGTCTGGCTGAAAGAATTCGCCGCAACAGGACGCAGCTGTCAGCTGCCTTTGACGACACAGAATACGAACCCTACGGCCTGCCGGAAGTCGTCATGAAAGGTAACTTTGTTGTTTGTGGGCCTGTAGAGTGAAATATGGAAAAGTAATTAAAGTTATTTTGGAGGGAGTTGCGTAAAACCTTTTTACCAATTAGTACAAAATTCTTCTCACAGCCGAGTCACCAGTTGATTCCAGCTTGCAAGCTGAAACGTTACATGGTTAAAATAGTGAAGCAGATAACTGCTAGTGAGCCAAATATTCCTTTGAGCACCTTTGAGTGATTATATTACCCCCCAAGCTGTAGCACTATTTGCCAGTAGGTTTACTAAAACAACCCCCGAAAACAAGACAAGAGTGTCCTGTTCTTTGTCCCCAAACAGCTTCACTTACATGGCAGCTCAACTTTTAGCTTCTGCTTACTTGTGTCTGGATATTTAACACATTTTCTAAGATAGTGACAAGTAAATAAATACAGTAAGTAAGCAATGTGGCAATTTTCAGTTTGTGTTCCTGGGTACTGTGTGACCAGTTTAAAGTTCAAAATATAGATTGGATTAAAAATTGGTTTAATTTATTAACAATATTCTTAAGTACATACAGTCTCTGAGTGTTTGATTCCCTGTGGATTTCCTGTTTATGTGTTCCTTGTCTCTGTGCTTTCCCACTCTGATCTATTTTCTACTAACTCTTTTATTTAACCCTCCGCCTTTTTCCCCTCTCCATCCTTTAGGTTTTGCTGACATTCCCAGTGGTCCTGCATGTCCCTATATTGTGAGAAGAGGTTTGTTGGGCACCGCTGTAGTACCTGTCTCCCAGAAAGACGCAGAACAGGACGAGACGGATTAAAACACAGCAAGAGGTAAACTCCAGACACTATTTAAAAAAAACATTTTCAAATAGATTTAACATCCCAAGATATTAACAAAAAATAAAATAAAAAATCAGGTAGTAAGAATATACCTCCAAGTCCTTGGATCAAGTAGATCCAGATCAACTCTAAAGGTTAATTGGTTCAAACTTCGGTCAACACCCATGTCTGGTCCATAATTGCATATTTTAGTCTCTCTCATTCACTTTATAGGGGGAAGATGAAAATCTGTCATGATAAGTGGGGCAAATGTGATGACTCCCTGTCTCCAGCAGAGGGATCTCACTTACTTTAAGGACAAAGCTGTTAATACTTTTATTGTCACTACTTTTTGTTGTTTGTTTTGCTTTGGGTTTTTTTTTTTCAGGTTTGAAGCTAATTTGTTTTACTTAGTGCAAACACACAGGCACCAATAGTTTAGAATTTATGTGAAATACAGAAACCAGAAACAAATGTTGATGCTTATCTGGTTGCTTTTAATTTAACAAGATCACCATGTGAGTCATGCGTCTTTTTGGTGGTTCACACCTTTTTTAAAATATGCTTCTTATTCTAAACAGGGAAGAAATCATCACAGCCTTTAATATTTATCATAACAAAGGAAAATCAGGAGATATTCCATATAACTTGGTTGAATCGGTTGAAAGGGATGTGGATTTGATCCAGGACTAAAGTACTGCCTTAAATGTTCTTGTTTTTGCATACAGGTTTTTTGCAGACCTGTTGGAAACACCTGACTCACCCTGGCTTTACCATGAACCTGAATAATGGACAACAGCTGCTGCACAACAGACTCAAAGCAATTAAAACATTGAAACAAACACAGGAGCAGTTTAAAAAGCTGCAATCAGCTGTGGACTTCTTTACGTGTGTGTGCAGGTAACTAGACCTGCACTGACAGAATAAACACCTCCCCTGTGGATCCAAAAATGTTTTAATGGCCTCTAGTTTATCCACAAATTACCACATGGAGACTTTGCTGTCCATCACAATGGTGTCACTTTACACCCACCTGTATATTTAGGTACTGAGGTGGTGGTTTAGTGATGCTTGTTGATGTTTCTTGAACCACTTTTCCAAAGGGATTGTTTAGTTTTTCGTAACTCAGAATTAAGTTATGGGCCTAGCCCGTTCTTACTTTGCATGAAACGGTGCCTAGTTGGTGTTTTTCTAAACAAGCACTTGTCAAGATAAGTTTGTTTTTTCAAAAGGGTCAAGCCAAGGAAGGCCTGTTGTGGCAAATATGTTTGAATCTTTAAACCATTTCAGGTGGCTTATTTTTGGACACTTGAATGTGTTTTCGTAGAGGGGAGGTGTTAGGAAAAAAATGTGTGAAAACATAGTGTGAGTGTATGGATTATTAGCTGTGAATTTGCACCTTTGTGTCCCTATCTTGGTGTTTCTGTTTGTCTCTGTGTGGGGGGGATAGAGAGAGACTGGGATAAGCTTGTCTATGACTCAGTGTAACCTGGATTGGTTTCCGCTCCATGTATGGTGATACACACTGCATTCCCACTCTCCTCCCTCTCCCGCTCTGCTTCTGTGTCTTACACTAAAGCACTCTCAGTAGTTACACAAAACAAAATTCCCATAAACTAAACATGTGAAGCTTTTCTTTGTTAGAATTAGATGAACTAAGCTGGTGTCTTATAATGAATAGCTTTTAATTTATTTTCTTTTTTCTCTTGCACATTTGTAGATAACATGTAAATCGTTTTGTAGTTGAGTTGGGAGAAATGTCAAGTTTGTTATGTACCCTAAAACAGCAGATTTTCACCATTGTGTTTACAGGATTTGATCTGGTAAAGGATAGGTTCTTAATTCTACTTAAAGTTATACTCACAGGTCCTCACGTACATTGAAGGAGTTGCATGTTGTAGTTAAGTTTGGTAAGGTTGGTACCAAAGGTTGGTATGACCCTTGAACAGACTCTGACTCTGTGGAATATTTACTCTAGACACTTGCAGCCATATTTCCAGAACTAATTCATAAAATTTTCTTTGTGTTGCGATAGCTACTTGCGTGCCAGCTGGCTGTGTGGATGCCAGTCAGTCAGAACAGTTCCTGGAGAGTTTCTGTTTTCTCTCGGCTCTTCTGTTTACCCCCTTGACATTTGGCTTAACAGACAAAATGACACCAACACCCATGCTAACTTGCATATTAGTATATCTTACTTGGCTATGTCACTGTAAACAGTTCAGCCACATTAAGGTTCCCTTCTTGCCTTCAACAAAGCTCTCAGCACAGACGCTGGACCTCTGGGGTGTCCATGGTGTTTGGCACCAGGATGTTGACAGCAGATTATTTGAGTGGGGCTTCCATGGATCTCGATTTTTCTTGCATGTCCTGCGGCTTCTTAATTGGATTTAGATGTGGGAAATTTGGAAACTTTGCCATGCTCCTCGAGCTGTTAGAGAAGTTTTCTCAATGTAATAGGGATGGGCAACCATGTTAAGGGTGGTGTTAATGTGTCAAAGTAACACTCACGTGGCTGACAGGACCCAAAGTTTCCCTGGATAGCATTATAATCAGATAGTCAGGTTTATTCTTTTACCTTAGACCAACACTTTTTTTTCTGAAGATATATTCACACCCATGACTCTCTCTTTGTATCAACTTTTAAGGAAGTTAGATAAAAGTGAATAATGCAACTTTGATAATAAATGATGATTGTGCCCTTCGTTATAAAATTTGTGGGTAAGAATGTTTGGGCCAAAAATGGACCAAAAATAAAGAAAATGCAGAATTATTATGTTGCAAGTACAGTACCTGCTGCAGTCCACTAGAATGAACACATGAATTTTTACATTCTGGTGTGACCCACCACGTGAACATCCAAAGTTCATGTTTATAGGTTAGAAAATGTCCAGAGAAAGGTGAGCTTAAATCAAAAAGAAACAAAAGGAGGGAATTTCATTTACAAGTCCAGCTTCCAATTTTAATTTCAGCTTAGCCATTTATGAAATGCTTTGCTGTTAAGGACAGGAGGAAGTGGCCATTTATTTGGTTATATAGATAACAAGATATGAGTATAATTTTAAAGTAAACTATATTAAAAACAGTGAATCTCTCCTTTAACCCTGGCTGTGCTTTCCTCCAGTGATTTTTAGTTTGCGTCACATTTGTTTAAAATGGAGCGATTTTTGTTTTTATGTTTACATTTTATTTAATGGTAGAGTACTTTTTGTTTGTAAAGTTGTGACACACACACGCAAACACCTCACCTCACTCTCAGCCGCCTTCATAACTCTGGGATCTGTAGTGTTTTGGCGCCGAGGTCTGACCCTGAGTGGGGAAACTTAAATTGTATTTGTTGCCTTGTTTTGGACACTTTTATGTGAATGTATCTGTGTTGTGTTTGTGATTAGAATAAAAGGTTTGCTTTTATTAAACCGCTGTCTCTCTGAGCGCTATGTTGGGCTGTGTGCTTTGTATTTCAAGGTCTGTTTAGTTAGCTGTGTGAGAGAATATTTTTGTTTTTACTGCTTGCCTACAATTAAGTCTAAATGAGTGCCACGGTCCAATGAAGAGAGCCTCAAAGTGTTTTTTAAGTGGAATATCTTGGTTAAATCACATAAGTATTTCCGCAATTACCAAAGTCCTCTCCCTTTGCCTTTCGGTCACGAATGTGTTGTTGACAAGGTGCTGAAAGCATACAAGAAGCAGACTTGAATCAAACACTTGAACTGAAGAGTTATTCTTTTCCAACTTTAGAGCCTGTGTTGTTTAATGATATAATTCTGCCCCTAGTGAATGAAAAACTGTGTCTGCAGTAACTGACTGTGAAGAAACAAGTGTCTCTTTGCTTCTTAAAAAGACGGAGAATGGCGAGATGAAGGAATCAGAGAGCCGAACCTCCCCGCCCCCACCCAGATCCAGCTCAGGAAACTCCGGGCCCTCTGCTCTTCCTCTGCGCTGACGGCACTTAATCACACTCGTAGCACTGTAATAGTCTCCTCATCCACTCTCACGCCTTGCCCCTTTATCTTCCCCTTCTCCTCCTCCTCCTCATACAATCTGCTGTCCTCTGTCAGAGTGATGTAGAGTCACGAGAATGGGGAAACACCTTCCAAGGAGAAAACACACATGCACAAGTGCCTTCTCACAACACACACACATGCACACACACACATGCACACAGAGCTCCTTCAGTGCTGAAGTGAAACAACTTGTGCTGCATGAACTTGGACAGCAACATTTCTCCAAACTGAAGGTAAGATGTGCAGCAGTGTCTTTCAGGGGACGAACTGTGAGCTATAATGTTAGTGCTTTTTGAGGAGAGACTGGTCTGTTGATTTTAGGTTTGTCATTTAGTGTGTGGTTTAAAAGTCGGTTTACATGTATAGACTGTCACACTGATTTTAAAAAGAGATGATCAGTCCTCCTGCTCCAGCTTATGTGGTCTAAACGCTGACACTACAGACACAATAGTAATTTAACAGCAAAAGTCACTCTTGAGATTTATGCATCAGTGTTCCTGCATGTGCGTTTACTCTGTTTGCTAAGCATTTCATTGGAAATATTCTTTCTTAGATTTGTTGCCTCAAAGCAAAATGTCAGGCAGTTTATCTTTTTTTTTTTTTAATGCTGCTTCTCTAGCCCCAAACAGTCCTGTCATTATTTCTGTGGATCATTTTTTCCCAGAGCATGAAACCAGAGATCCAGAGTCGTACCCTGTGATCTCCTTCTGACGTCAGTGTTGGCTCACTTTAAAAAAGGGAAATTCTTTAGGGGGGTAATTACATCTAAAGGAGCTTTATATTCTCCTCACACTGTAAATTCTTTAGCAGATACTACAGTCTTACCCACAGACAATCCTATTCATCTCTGGAGGCTGATTCAGGTTTATGGGTGAGAAAACATCTTTGTTTCTCCAGCTGTGGCAGATACTTGTGTTGATAGATTGTCCTTTTTTGTGTTAATTTCATGCAGTACAAATAATACAGTCACCAAAGCCCCAGTGTCTTGTTAGCATCATCTTTGCTGTGTCCTTTTTTAGGGTTTTACAGACTCCACTGCTGTAGTTATTTTAATACAACCCAGTGATCACAAAATCTGGATTTTTTTCCCTTATATATATGTTTTCTTAAAAAGAGCTTTCCAAAGTGGCAACTCTTCTGTGTGACACAAACTAAAGCAGTGATAGCATCAGTGAATAAACACTCATATTTTATGTTAAACAAACTATGAATAAACACCCTGAAGTCTTTCAAACAAAGAAATGGACGGCATGTTTTTGTACAGTGTGATGTTATTAATGTTTTGGATCGGTTAAACCCTTGAGAGATACAACTCCTGACCCTGACAAACCGTTACGAATTCTTATAAAACTCCGATAACAGAAAACCAAATAGACTTATTTTAGGACTATTAATACTTAGTCTCAGAAACTCCAGTAAGAGGTTTCTTTATGAACTACTTGATGATGAGAATTTATACTTGAATATTTTTACGGTGCAAAGTGTTGTTCATTTTATAGTGTGACAGAGGTCTCCAGCTTCACTAAAAGTTTCTAGTTTACATCTTGGATTTGTAAGTTTCATACTGCACCCTGTTTTCTAAACTCTCAAAATCCTTGCTATGTGTACATGTGTTAAACTGAGATTCAGGTGGAGCACACAGAAAAAGATGCACGTAGATTATCCTGCAAACTGGAGCTCAAACCTCCAAAGTTAACTAAATGTGTTTGAGTGGAGAAAGATATAAAGCGAGAATTTGTAGCTGTAAAAAGAGGATCTGCAGAAGTCGAAGTCAAAGCCGAAGTCATGACCAATCACATTCTGTAGTGCCTTGTTTCTGAAGCTGTGAACCTGTGGGCTCAGTAGTGGGCAAGGTCATGCTATTAACAGCATTTTTAAATTGGAAGTATTTGGATTATTTTTATTGTTGGTGAGAGACAGCATTTTTGAGTAGAGTTTGAGGACCAGTACTTTAGTTTAACCCTGTTTGGTTAGACTAGGGGTGTCAAACATAATGTCAAATAAATCAACCTGGCAAAGACTCCAATACTGGACAGCTTAGAAAATGTGGAGTGCATGGATTTTGAACTTTAACTATATTTTAAGTTTTACAGCTTTTCCTATTGCTTAAGACCCCGCATTGCCATCCATACAACACCAAAGTACAAGGAAATTAATTCATGAAAACCTTTTATTAATTAAGCACCAAAACCTTTTCTATAACTTTACATGTTTACCATGTAGTTTAAGTGGTTCAACCCACTTCACATCAAAGTGAGCTGTATGTGGCCAATGATGTGAAGTAAGTTTGACATTCCTGGGTTGGATTTCTTTTATACACCTGCCTTACATGCAAACCGAAGAACAGCATGTACACATCTTGTTCCAGCTTTGTGCCTCTTTCCAAACAGCTCTGTGTATGATTTATTACCCCACCTGCAGCATTGTTTAACTTGGGATTAGATCACAGTCTGTCAGACGCATGCAGTCTCTTTCTCCGTCGCCCTCACTTCACATCTTAGCAAAATATAAAAATATGCCTGTGTAGGTTTAGACTGTGATAACTAATAATCTGCCAGTGCTGACGCCAGGGACAGAGATTTAGACTGTCCACACAAACCAAAGCCAGCAGTCCATTAGCGCAGAATGCTAACAGTTGGCCAAACTCTGGGAAATCTCAGAACACTGTCAAGGTCCACGTGGAGACGACCGGGGCCAGTCGACCCAAAGCATGAAGCTCCTAAATCCCAGTCCTGTTTTTCTGGGTATCCGACTCAAAGGTAAACACGGTTCAAAGTAGCCAAATGAAGATAAGACCTAACCATGTTTTCGATTAATGTCAAGATGTATGTTTGGAGTTCTGGCAAAGTGTAATCGTTTGTGCACCCACTGGCAGGGTGGCCTGGTGTGTGTCAGTTTTTTCCAGATATTATGACAAACACCCTGCAATGAGAACATTTATTTAATGCCACCCATACCCTGCTGAAAAAGAATCGAGGAGATACGCCAGTTTGGAACTACTCTGATAGATTTACACTTTAGATACTTGATTGTTTTTGACCTGAACTAGTCTGTACTTCTGTGCACCTGAAAGTGTTCAAATGGCTTGAAGGGGAAGGAAATGGACACGCAATCATCCGTTCCTGAACCCTGACGTTGGAGGCGTCGCAGAGCGAGCAGAAGAGGAAGAAAAAGAAGGAGTTTCGATATTTCTCTATCAGCTGATTTCTAGAGTTTTAACATGGGATGAGCTCCTGACTCCAGTGAGTTAAGGTACTGTCTTCGTTATTTTTCTC
Organism: Simochromis diagramma; assembly: GCF_900408965.1. Taxonomy (NCBI): domain Eukaryota; kingdom Metazoa; phylum Chordata; class Actinopteri; order Cichliformes; family Cichlidae; genus Simochromis; species Simochromis diagramma. The sequence continues at coordinate 14,224,715 of NW_024387477.1, read as the reverse complement.
AATTATAAAACATTCATTATCATGGAGACTACAGAAAGCATTTTGAATAGCTCCTTTCAATAGGACAGTATCGCTGTTGCTGTATTAGACTATGATCACGCTGGATGCATTTCTTAAAGCGCAGCACCTTTTTTCCATTTCAAAGAACCACATCTCGATTTGGGTTTAAGATATGGTTTGTTTTTAGGAGTGTCTCTTGTCACACTCCAAGTTAAACAAGTCCCAACGTCAGTAACATCTCACACTGCGTCAGTGGAAATGATCTTTGTCTAAGCAAAGTTGTCAGTCTACTGATTTTACCTGCCATCTTTCCTCAGTGTAACCTGAGGAAACAGCTGGACAGGCATCTCTGTGACTTGAAATTAGGGCTTATATTTATATTTATATTTATCTCATTTACTTTTTACATGTATGCTGGAAGAAAAAAAAAAAATCCAGAATCAATTGGCAAGTAAATGTTGGTCTATGGTGTGTCATTTTCATCAGCTGGCCTTGTAACAGATTGCATGCTATTTCTCAAAGTGCAACATCATGAATGCTCTTTTGTGCCTCACCTTTTAATCTTACCTGAGGGCTTGAGAAACGAGGGCAAAAAAAAAAAATCCAGTCTGTTTCATGCAAAAAGCTTTTAAAGAACAATTTTGTGATTAAAATCTTGTATAACGTTGGGAAGTACCCACCGACACGAACATCTGAAGTCTTATAACACTGTAAACTTGAAAGAGGACGGCTTGTTTGTCACGTATACCTCTTACAATAGCTATCGCATCAGTGACAGCTCTGCTTTTGGACAATCTGGACTAGTTGAATGTTAATTAAAAGACCAGCGAGTCGCTCAGTGTACATGCAGTGTGGCTTAAGGACCCACCTTTAATGCAGAAAACATTTTGTGCAACAGCTCTGAAACATCCACACTGTGTGCCAACTGTAAGAGTAAACACTTTACAACCTGGATTCACTCAATCACCTGTCTAATAACAGTCATACTAATCAAGCCATGAAAGTCTCACTAAATTAAAGTGCTTGTCATTATTTTCCACCATGTTAGTAGTTTGTCACGTTTGGTGTCAGTGACTCTCAGGTTTGGGCCTGATGTCTTCCAAGAACACTTGTGGTGCTTTTTTTTCTTTGCTTTTTTTTTATAAAAGATATTTCCGTGCTTGTACATGTAGCACCTCTCTAAAGGAACTTCCTGTTTATGGCCAGTTGTATCCTGACTGAGATCCCAACCAGAGCTGGACCTGTGAGCTGAGACCCTTTAACCCTGGAGGGGCAGGGAGAAAGACGGGGAGAAAATGCGGTGCACTACCCTCACCACCCTGCTGGTGGGAGTCATGTTGTACCTGGTGATGGGAGCGTTTGTTTTTGTCACCCTGGAAAAGCCCACAGAGACCTTGGCACATGAAAAGCTGCTTGAAACCAAGAAAAAATTCCTCATGAGAAACGACTGCGTCAACGAGTCGGACTTTCACGAGCTTGTACAGGTATCAGTGGACACAGTACGTCACTATTATCCCACTCACACTCTGAAGCAGCTTTAAAATATGGTTTATTTACGGTGGCCCTGAGAGGCCAAATGGACTGCAACTTAAGTAAACACCAGCAATAACAAAAATGCTGCAAAAGCTCACAAAACACAACGGAATTAGGAAAAAACAAAACAGAAATATCTGGGGTCATATCACCTGTGTGGGATAGGTGGTCAAAGTAAGTAGCACTGAAGTATTTATATTTTTTAGGCTTACTCGATTTGTTTCCATGTAAATGAAGTTATGTCAGCACAGTTGAGCTGTTTTAAAGTGCACACTGTATAACATTAGTGAGTAAATATTTAGAAGTGTGCCGTCAGAAGGCCGAAGCTTCCAGTCTGTATTAGATTAACAGCAAATTAAAGATGCTGAATGTAAATGTAAATAACCAAATTGCTGTAGTAACATTATCGCTCAAACCAGATGGGCTTTTGTAACTTGAATGTTTTAATTTGAAATTGAGCTTCACAAAGTCTGAATTCGAGTGGAACATAATCCTCCAGACTACATGTATTTTTCTTAATCTCACATTAAACAAGGTGTTGAAACACGTCCTTTTAACGATCTTTTTTCTGATTGGCTGTCCCTTGGACAGAAGGGAAACAGAAGGTTTGAACAGCAGGATATATGGGGTGCAACAATACTCGTATCGATATTGAACCGTTTGATACAGTGCTTTCGGTTCGGTACGCATATGTATCGAACAATACAAAAAAAATTTTATTTTATCAACTTTTCTTCTGACGATGCTGTCTGTGTTGAGCGCTCAGTGGATCTGCGTGACTACTCCGCCTAGGCTGCACTGTCGAGCGCAGATCCACTGAGCAGAGCGCAAGCTAGCGAGACAGAAGTTAAGCTCGTTGCAACATGGCAACTGCCTCAACGCTACCCGAAATTGAACCTCCACCACCCTCATTGAGATCTGGCGTTTGGAACTATCTTGGTTTTCATGTGAAGCATGACCCTGATGGTAAGCGCGTCATGGACAAAAGTAAAACAGTATGTCGGATGTGCCACGCAATGCTCAATTGGTGGGAACTAGCACGTTAGCGCAGTTAGCTGGTTAACATACATATATATATATATATATATATATATATATATATGAGAGAGAGAGAGAGAGAGATTAGGGGTGCAACGATACACAAAATTCACGGTTCGGTTTGATACTTTTTTCGATACAAAAAAATGTTCATGCCTTTTTAATTTGTCATTTATTAAAATTATAAATATATATTTTAACTCAAAAGTACAGTTTTTAAATTTAATGTTGCTGAAACAACAAAATAATAAAATAAAAAAATCTGATTGAGGAATCACTCATCTTTGGAAAAGAGTTTATTACAGAGAAATGGCTCTTTCCAAAATAAAAGCTATACTATACGCTTCTTCTGGGCTATATTCTCAGCAGCATATTAAACATATTAGGTCCCCATAAGGAGAATCATGTGCTAACGGCTGTCTAAATGACTCAGGTAAAGTTTGTACCATGCGTGCTTGTTGTTTTTGTCTGCTTCCACTTGTCTTTGCACTAGGATGCTGTCGGAGTAAATGTGCAGTCATATTCGTTGTGTTCCCACTAGTGCTGTCAGCGTTAATCTTGTTGAAATGACGTTAACGCCACAACACGGCAAATCTTCGTTAACGCTCGGATTGCCCCGTGCGTGGGGCTAGACGGCCAACACGTTAACGAGCTAACTGCGCTAACACACTAGTTCCCACCCATGTAATTGAGCATTGCATGGCACATCCAACATACTGTTTTACTTTAGTCCATGACACGCTTACCTTCAGGGTCATACGTCACATGAAAACCAAAATAGTTCCAAACGCCAGATCTGAATGAGGTCCATGTTGCAAGGAGAGCTTAACTTCTGTCTCACTAGCTTGCCCTGCGCTCAACACAGACAGCATCGTCAGAAGGAAAGTTGATAAAAAAAAAAATTAAAAATTTGTATTGTTCGATACATATGCGTACCGAACCGAAAGCACTGTATCGAACGGTTCAATATCGATACGAGTATCGTTGCACCCCTAATAAATAAATAAATATACACACACACACACACACACACACACACACACACACACACACACACACACACACACACACACACACACACCTCTACCTCTCAGGCCAAGGTATTCTGTAGCACAGAGATATTCTCTTTAAGTTCCTACTGTTTACCACGTGCTGCTTTTATTTTCCAGATTTTACTTAATATCGTTCTTTATGTACGCTACGAGGTCCATGCATTATAAATACACCCATAATGTGAGTAAATAAAATGAACAAATAGATAAAACTTGGATGAAAAATTAAATTCCTTCAGGGTTTGATGTCTGCAGTCGAGGCAGGCCTGAATGTGAGCAGAGTTCCTGCCAACTTGACCAATCGCTGGGACATCGCGTCTGCCTGCTTCTTCTGTGGCACCATCATCACCACCATAGGTAAGTGACAGAGCTCACCTGCAGGGGAAACATTGCTCTCTGAGTGACAAAATGATCCACCTGATGCACTGTTGAGGTTCTCTTTTCTGAGAAAGTGTTACCTGCATTATTTTCACTGAAGCATTTAAATGTAGTTTGGTATCATCTAAATTTGCAAGGATTTAGCCTGCAGGTGTTTTTATGGCTTGATAAATGTCACACTAGAGCTTATTTATGTCCTTGTTTCAAAGACACGCTACTTAAAATGTGATCAAACTGTAGCTTATTTTTCTGGTCAACAAAGTATTCATGAATTGTAGAGGCACAGCTGATGAATATTTTCTAATACCCCCTACTAATTAAAATAATTACCCAAGGTCCCTCTTTAAATTGTTTGTGCATGTCAGCTTTTATAACTAGCGTCATGTCTTTTTGATTAATCCTTCAAACAGGCTTTGGGAACCTCTCACCTCGGACGACTTACGGCCAGTTGTTCTGCGTGTGCTACGCTTTGGTTGGCATCCCCATGTTTGGCATACTTCTCGCTGGAGTGGGCGACCACATGGGCACGGTGCTGCGGAGAGCTGTGGCCAAGATTGAGACGCTCTTCCTGGTGAGAATGGTCTGTCCTGCCCATCAGCCAAAACTTAGGAGTAAACAGCTTTAAACCTACAAGGCACAGACTTCTTATCAGTGCTCTACGCAGTAAACTGTTTGGTTCTCTCTAAGTTGCAAGTTAGAACCATGCAAGAACCAAATGTCTGGGCTCAGCTTTACAGATAAAGTGAAGAGCTTGGTCACTTGGTAGAAGCTCAGAATAGAGTCCTCAACATCGAAAGGAGCCAGTTTGGGCATCTGATTTTGGCAGCTCCTAAATGAGCTGCTTTGTACATGTCCGACTAGGCAGGGAACCCAGGCAGAGATTATGTTTGTCAGTTGGGCTGCAGAGTCCTACCAGAAAAGCTGAACTACTAAATAAAGCTGTTCTTGGAACCTTATTTCTCCACAAAAAATAAAATAAAAATCACAAAAACTGTCTTTGTAAGTGAATTTTCATATAAAACCCGCATTAGAGTCAGATCAGCTGAATCAGCACTTTAGCCACAGCTTAGAGCAACCGGACAGCAGCCTTATTCAAGGGTATCATGGTCACCATAGTCAAGTCATGTTGTACTTGTTTATTCTTTCAGGACTTTTCAAACAGATGGGTATTAAAGCTGCCCCACTGTTACATCTTCAGTCCATGACTTTAGTATAAAGAAAGAAAATAATCCTGAGATGCAGACATGTGATGAAGATGCCAGTGTGGACCAATAAAAAGCTGACAAATCTCAACATTCAGCCTGAATCCAGACAATTCTTTTTCCTTTTTGGTTTAATCTAGTTTAATTCTTGCACTTTTTTGTTACATGTATAGCTGTGTTGATCTTGATTTATTCTGCATCTGTATTGGCTTCTATCTTTCTCTCTGATAGAAACGCAAGGTCAGGCCCACGACTGTGCGTGTGACCTCAGCAGTTCTCTCCATCTTAATTGGCTGTCTGATCTTCCTCGCTGTGCCGACAGTCGTGTTTCAGAAAGTGGAAAACTGGAATTTCTTGGAGTCGCTCTATTTTGTGGTCATCACGCTCACCACTGTTGGCTTTGGAGACTATGTACCAGGTACAGACCAATACGCTGAACATGTAACCTGGTCTAGAGCAGATTATGTTCAGTGTTTCAGTTTAATGGTGGTGTTATGGGCATTTTCACAGATCCTTTTCCAAATGACAGTCTGTAAGTGTGATCCTCTGCTGAGGGAGTGCTTTTTAGCCCTCTGCCTTGAAAGTCTGATGGGGTATTCTCGTCACCTGGGCAGGTGCGCGGTGTGGACACCCAAGTTTGTGAATGCGATACCTCAAGTTAGATGATGTAGGCATTTCAAATTGATATCATAGTTGTATTGACGGAACAAATTTGAATAACAGGGCAAGTTTTCTGAAAAAAATGTGAATGCAATAACTTCAGAACTTCAGAAAAACTAGTTCATGCATTTATTGCTTCCAGGCTGGACTACTGTAATTCATTATTATCAGGATGTCCAAAAAACTCGCTGAAAAGTCTTCAGCTAATCCAAAATGCTGCAGCAAGAGTCCTGACAGGGACTAGAAAGAGAGAGCATATTTCTCCTGTTTTGGCTTCCCTTCATTGGCTTCCTGTTAAATCCAGAATTGAATTCAAAATCCTGCTCCTCACATACAAGGTCCTAAATAATCAGGATCTTATCTTAATGACCTTGTAGTACCATATCACCCTATTAGAGCACTTCGCTCTCGCTCTGCAGGCCTACTTGTTGTTCCTAGAGTATTTAAAAGTAGAATGGGAGGGAGAGCCTTCAGTTTTCAGGCCCCTCTTCTGTGGAACCAGCTTCCAGTTTGGATTCGGGAGACAGACACTATCTCTACTTTTAAGATTAGGCTTAAAACTTTCCTTTTTGCTAAAGCATATAGTTAGGGCTGGACCAGGTGACCCTGAATCCTCCCTTAGTTATGCTGCAATAGATGTAGGCTGCCGGGGGATTCCCATGATGCATTGAGTTTTTCCTTTCCAGTCACCTTTCTCACTCACTATGTATTAACAGACCTCTCTGCATTGAATCATATCTGTTATTAACCTCTGTCTCTCTTCCACAGCATGTCTTTATCCTGTCTTCCTTCTCTCACCCCAACCGGTCGCAGCAGATGGCCGCCCCTCCCTGAGCCTGGTTCTGCGGAGGTTTCTTCCTGTTAAAAGGGAGTTTTTCCTTCCCACTGTCGCCAAAGTGCTTGCTCATAGGGGGTCATATGATTGTTGGGTTTTTCTCTGTATCTATGAAGCGCCTTGAGGCGACTTTTGTTGTAATTTGGCGCTATATAAATAAAATTGAATTGAATTGAATAGAACGCCGCGACCTAGGCACCTCCGTGCCCTTTTATATGAAACCTCTAATTAACGCAAATATATGAATTGTTTTTCTGCTCTTTTCTTCGTCATTCTCACGATAAACTGCATATATTTGGGTTGTGGTCTGTTTCTGTCAGAGGCCAAACAGCCTGAACATATCACTCACTCACAATTTATATGACATTTATATACAAATAACCCAAAAACGAGGTTTATCTATCCACCCACAAAGTTACAGCTGTAGTCTCCCCCCCGCTGAGGTTTAATTAATGATGAATGGTCAACTTTGTACAGGACTGCCTCTTTCTGTCATTTCTGTTCTGTGAGGTTCACTGGAACATCACATTAAAAATTTAATCAACTTTCTCTGCATGGAGTTGGAGGTACTGAAGACAACAGCTTCTTCAAGCTTCTGGTGTTGTTGTGGATCGTGTTTGGTCTTGCCTACTTTGCCTCCATCCTCACCATGATAGGCAACTGGCTGAGGGTGCTGTCTAAAAGGACTCGTGCTGAGGTGGGAGACTCCAGAAATGTTATCTGAGAGACACCTAAACTTGTGTCAGTTCTTCTATGTTGTAAAGCTAATGTTAACCTGTGTCCCTGTCAGATGGAGGAGCTGAGGGCCCACGCAACAGACTGGACGCAGAGCATGTCCAAGGATTTCCGCATCCCAAATCCTCTGGAATTTAATGACCCCTTCCTCCTGCAGCGGCGGCGCTGGAAACGCAGCGAGCGCCGACGCATCCGCCGGGGAGCCCAGGGTACACTGGGATACTGGGTGCGAGGGGGACCTGAGAATGGACATCTGTCAAGTCACTGGGCTGGCCTGTCGAGCTCCATGAGTGAACTGCAGGACAATTCGTCCGGGGTGAGGGGAACTAACTCAAAGGCACAGGTGAGTGCAGCTGGAGGGGGAACGGTCCCCATATCAGCAGCAGGGTACAGGGCTGACCCTGCTGGGGTTCTGCAAGGGCAGGGCAGGTCATTTCCTCACCACCTGTCCCGCTCATTCTCCGTCCCCGTAACCCGCTCCGGTTCACAGCTGGATGTTGTAGGGGCACGTATGCAGGAAGGGTCACTCTCCGGATCAGAGTCTGCATTCGACTCCAGGTCAGATGGCTCCTCAGTCTCCTTCTCCTACATGGCACCCCACAAGTTCCAGCCGTGCCAAACCATCGGCAGCATGGAGGAGGGATCAGTAAGACTCGCACATATGGACACATCAGAGAGGAAAGATGAACTGATTCCAGCAGAGAACTATGAATCTGCACCAAACAATAGCCACAATCAGGCACCTGACCCTAGTCCTTCTTCTCGCTCCTCCCCTGTGCCCACATCCCTACCCGAAGTCCTCCTTCCCTCCCCTGACATCACCACAGCCCCCTCACCAAGCTGCCAGCTGCTCGACTTCTTCGGCGAGAACTTGGCGTACATTGACGAGTCCTCAGACACCCTGAGCGACCGCCCCCAGTCCACGAGCGAGGAGAAGAGGAGACGGCCCCGAAAGCCTAAGAAGAAGAGCATGAGGAGACAGCTATCACACAGGTGGAGCTCGCTGCAGGTGAGGAGGCCCAGCAGTGACATGCAGCCACCATCCCATCCTCCAACACCACCTCCAGCATCCTCTCTTTCAGACCTGTCTCTACCTGAGAACCAGACAGATGCAGCTCCTGCACTCTGACAAAAACCAGATGTGGCAGCCAACATCACAGCTGTGGTTCTACACTGCTGCTAGCTAGAAGAAACACGCCTCATGAATGCAGCTGTTGTTCTGGGGGTTTTTTCTTTTCTTTTTTTTTGGTGTTTATAGTTAGCCTCACAAAACCACCTCACCAATATTGCTTTGTTTCTTTAGTGTGACTAAAACGATATAAGCTGGGTTTGAGTTTCCAGGACGCTCTGACAAAGAGATAAATCTGCCTTTCAGTGAGGCTAATCGTGCAACTTTAAGTGGACCGCTCCTCTCATAAACAAGGTTCGGGACTGAGTGAGTCACATCATTACCAAGATGTCATTAAACATAATTATCTGCTTTGTTTTGAGCTGCTGAGCTCAGTGGATTCTCGGCACTGACTTGACATTAAATCTGAGATTTAATCTGGCTTTGTGAGGCTAACTTTTGAGGAGCGACTATAAGCTTTAAATTCAGTGCAGGGTTTACACACAGCAATTTACAGAAGCTGTCGGCTGCCTCGCCTGAAAAAAGACCACTTCCGTTAACATAAGAAAAAAAATCTTTTTATGAAATGCAGCCTTAAAAGGGAAAGACATCCGGGGATGTGTTTTGAACAGTAAACGACATGTATTTAAAGTGTGTGAGGTCGTCATGTGCTAACTAAATTGATCAAAAGACAAGATGCGCCAGGATCTGGGTGGCTTACCACCACGAAAATTCCCGGGTGAAAACCCTGCCGTGGGTGGAAAACCAAAACCACAACAACAGCACATCCGATTCAGAGCACGGCAGGGCCATTACTCTTCATCAGAACTGCACCATTGCACCATGGTGTGCTGTCATTCAGGTCCTTAAGTTGTCAGTCGTTTTAGGGATGATGGAAAGTGACTACTAAAGGATCTTCAGACTATTTTGTGTTTAAAAAGGGTTATAAAAGAAAATCAGATGATTAAACCTGATACAGTCACACCAAAGTCATTTAAGTTAAGTTTGCGCTGCGTACCAACTTTGCAATCAAGTGTCCTTAAATCACTGTTGGTAATATTCTGCTTGTGTCCACTTTTCCACTTGACAGCTACAGTTTTTAGGTTTAATTCTTTTTCTGAACAATAACAAGTTTTATATCCTGTGTAATAACCTTTCATGTCCCATTTTTTTGCCAGTTGATATCTCAGATGTATCTTACAGTGACGCATTAAAGAGACCTTTATTACACACTGTTACCAGACATTAAGTCTTTATCCTGTAACTGTGGAGTTTTCTTTCACTTTTAATGTCACTAAACTTTTTACACTTGGGTCTTCTACTTTATTAATCACAAATTTGCAAATTAGAACATGTATTAATAAAACACTTAGTGGTTTAACACTAAAAGCCTCACAGGGACCCAGAGTGTGTTTTGGTGTCTGAAAGCGAAAGAGATAAACTCTACAGGGTGCCTTTACATTGTGCAGTGCCTACATTGCTCATACGGTGATATATACCCAGTTTTTCATTCTTATTATCACCGTGGATATTATAAGTAAACTTTTTCCATCCTGGCTTTTTTAGGTAGTGACAGGATGGTGAGATGATACGCAGCACATGGCTCTAGGCAGAATCACCACCCAGGCTACAGCAGTGAGGACACAGCCTCTGTACATATGTCAGGCAGGTGATCTATGGGCGTGCCGATTTTAAACTGTGCTTTGGTGCAGAACCCTCAGTTCATCCACCGTCTGAAACAAATCAGTTTTAGTTCATCTTCCTTTAAGACGACTTTCTTCTGATTGACCGCAGCTCACAAACAAAAGGTTTGAATATCGGGTGGGTGGGGCTTCCGTGTTCACACCACGAGCTGTGTGCCTGAGATGCTCTCAATGATGTCATACAAAACAGAGAGCAGAAGAAAACTGAGAATGAGGTTTTACAGAGTTAGTTCTACAGTAAATACACTGACCTCATTATTTTAAACTTTGGTCATGATCAATATGAGCGTCCAATTTAATTTACGAAGGACTGTGTTTTTTAAACACTGCATTACATATGGACTGCGCTCTCATTCGCTTACATAATATATGTTAATTTCTTGTCTGTAAATCTCTAAAGGTTCATTATATTATATTCGGCACACGTTGCAGACAGAATAAGACGGGCACACAGTTGGCGCACTGTGCAGCAGCAGATGTGAAATGACCTGACCTGAAAGCCCTGAATGAACTCAGCTTTGGGTGAATGTGGTATAAATTGCCTCTTCCTGCTTACTCAGAAGCAGGAACTACTACACGAGGCTATCGTGGCATTTTGCCCTCCACCAGTGCCAAAATAAGTAACGGACAGAGTCTACACTCAAATTCAGGCTCCCACATATTCTGTCACTTGTTGACAGAAAGCTGGAAGTAGATGGCTCATAGTGGTGCGCTGACTATGAGCAATCAGCAGTAATGTCATTATGAGTCCTGAGTGATGACGGATGCTTTTTTAAATTATTTATTACTTTTCCTTTTTGTACAATAAAATGAAGGTGGACAGCAAGGATATTATTGGGCTTTATGCTAAATATGTACATAACTAAACATTAATTATGCACAGCAAAAGCCTTGAACTATCCCTTGTTTCTTTATATTTTGCTTCCAAGGGCCTGACCATTTTCAGAGAATAATTGTTTTTTTAAGGTACTTGGTGTTTTTCTGACAGGCTGCTATTAACATACTTTCTTCCCATGCCTCCAGCTGAGTTTATTAGAAATGCCAAAGATAACACAATTCGACAGGCGTAAGATGGGATTGTTACACCAGCAAGGTGATTCCAAAATATATCTCAGCAGTTTATCTTTGAGGAAAGAAAAAAGATTTTTCTATCTACAGCCCATAAACAGTATCTGAACGCCATATTCTTAAGAAACAAAAACAAACAAAAAAACTGGCACAGGACAAGCAAGGTGTAGCTGGACCTTCAGTTGATCCATCTACGGGTCACTGAAGCCTCATCAGAAACGGTATCAATGGAAGGATGGGCATCACATCTTCAAACATCTTTTTAAAAAACAAAACCCACAGGAAAGATAACTTTTTTTTTTTTTAAAAGATCAACTTTTGCATATAAATACTTGAAAAATAAATTTCAACTACATTAAAAAAAAAACAAACACACAGCTAAAAGCCTGTTAAAGGCTGTATTTTCGTATGTGATTTAACCCTGTTTTTAAAAATTAGTCTTAGCCTAAGCCTAGTTTTAGACTAAATACTTTTTAATTGTAAGTCTTTGTATTAGTTGAGGATTTGTTTTAATCCAAGGGTGATAAAGTGTTGTGAAAGCTGTAGATTTAGTGATTACTTACAAGGGGAAAAAATAGCTACTAAATATTTTCTTCTGTTTTATGAAATGTGGCCCACTTCACAAAAAACTCCTGTTGTAATAAATATGACTCCCACAGTCAACACCAGACAGACTGAAAGTCGAACTTAGCCACCCTGCTGTGCAGTTATTGAAAGAAAGCACAGAAACGACGCCCTCGTCTGTTAAAAACCAGAACAGCTAGGCCTCTGTGGGTTTGGCCTTACAGCTGTTTTGTCCCAGCAGGGCCTCAAGTACAGCTCTGCTCTCCAAATTTGACTGCTCGACGAATATGGCTTCAATAACGCCGAGGCCACAGATCGGTATCTTCTGTTTACTCCTGTGTCTCGTTGCCGCTCTGCTGCTTGTATAACTCTATATTTTGTGTTTATGGTGCCCTGTTGCCCCGAGAGCTGCGTTTTAATTTAACTGGCAGGAATAAATAGGAATGACTTCAATCTAAAGTCTCGTCCAGACCTGTCATGTGAGCTCAGACCATAAGGTGCTTGTGTGAATGAATTACTTTTTTAACAGGCTCTCTTACTTTTTGGTCAGCACGGGGAGGGTGAGCGAGCGTTTCCAGAGCCAGAACCATTAATCATGGCATATTTTGCTGCATGGAGGCAAAAATAGCAGAATATATGAATGTAGGGGTGTGCTGTACTCACACTCTTTTTCTATAGGTCAAAGGCAGGGTGTGTGTGTGTGCGTGTGTGTGTCAGTGGGTGTGTGTGGGCAGGGGTCGACATCCACAACAGACGTCCTTCTCAAGGACAGAGGGACTCAATGTGAGACGGAGCAAGGCGCTCTACCGTGGGATAAGTACAGGTTGGATTTAGCAAGGGGTAGTTAAGTGGAAAAGACTAACAGATGCTGGGGCTAGTTTACTCAGGGGGGAGGGAGGCTCACCACAGCTCGAGGACTGACACCCCAACACACACACACACACACACACATACACAGAGTGAAGCTGTTTCTCACTGCTGCTCAGAAAAACAATTTTATTGTAATGCCTCTAGAACAGTTTGTATCTCTTTAAGCTACTTTCACAGCTGGGATTTAAACCACACTGCATTAAAGGACATTAAAAGATCAGTTCACCAAAAACAGCTCCGTGCAGCAGCATCCAGCCATGCAGGCAGTTTTGGGTTTTAGATGCTTGCTTTTGAGAAACTGGATGAATCAAGGGCCTTTGACTGTGCGATAATTCATTTCTTACACTATATATCTCTATTTATAAAGTGTAAATAAAAAAAGCCGACTTCAGTTGGTTATTTTTTTTAATCTGATTAAACAGACTGCCAGCCTCTAGATAAATAAACAGCCTACTGAGCCAGAGAGTTGTGTGTGTGAGTAATGACACAAATTATAAATATAGCCTATATGTAGGCTAATAAACACATGGATGAATACACAGATTAAAGGAAAAAGCATTAGTGCTGTCAATGCTATTAATGCCTAACATTTAAACACATACAAAAAAAAAAAAAGAAAATGAGAAAAACAGACTTTTTAATTTATTTTTGCTCAAAAATATATTCTAATAAATTCTATTAAGAATGATTTCATTTTATTTTTCTTTATACTGTGAAGAGAGCAAATTAGCAAATCATTACAAGGACTGCTGCTGGGGAATTAATTATTAGGAAACTCTTGATTGAATTCTTCACCTTCACCATTTTTTATGTTTTTTTTTTTTTTCATTGTGGCATTGATCCTCTTACTTTTACTTTACTTTATAACGCCAAGTATGTCATATTTGATGAGATTTAGTAAGTTTTTCAGATGTCTGTATCATCAGTGTTATTCCCCCCTGAATAGAAACATTAAATAGCACAATAAATCTTTAATTACACAAAAAGTAGCAAATATGATACAAATGATATATATGTAAATTAGTATTTAATTTTTAATCAGACAGTTAAAAAATTAGAATTTTCTGGCAATTATTTCACAGGTCAGGCTTTAGAGCGTTATCGCTCACCACCCAAATGTCATGAAGATGCCACCTGACGACCTCCTCTGTACTCTTAATGATGCGTACAAATATACCTCACTATATATCAATAAAGATGAGGTTTGGCGACCATTAGAACAGGCTCTGGGTTTTCACTAACTTTTGATGCACACCTAGTCGTTTTGTTCTGGAAACGGCCTGAAATATGACAGAAACCGTTGGGTTCAGGAACAAGAAACAAGGAAAACCCTAAAACGGGTGTTTTAGGGTTAAAATGTCTCAGTTATTCTTCTGCTGAGTGTTGATCTTGTGGTCAGAGCAGGGTTATAAGTCATGTCTGGTAATATTTCTGGGAATTTAAAGTAGATTTCACGTTATACGAAACGGTCACATTCATACTCTTGATGTGTGATACCATTGATTTCCTTTCCAAACCGATACCAAGTAAAATTCATTGTGGCATCGACGATACTGATCTGATACTTTGTACAAAAAGTTAAAGTTAAAAAGTTAATTATAACTTCAAAATGATTACAGGACATCAGAATACTTGTTCTTATTGTTTAATTATAAAGAGTTATCATATAGAAATAAAAAACCTGACTGTGTGTGTTAATTGATGATGTTTAAACACATAGATCTTGACATTTAACATGTATATACTTGCCTGGACATTTCAACAAAAACATTCAACATTCACACTTCCCCTCATTCACAGTAGTCCTGTGCCACATCACAAATTTTGGTATCAGTCCAATACCAAATAAATACAGGGCCAGAATTGCAGATATCAGTACCAATAATTTTAAGTTATTCAGGCAGTTTATTGGGGGAGAGTAGTGTGCCATGACTTATGAGATGAATTCTCAATTTGCAAATTCTGAACACATTTTAATCAGCGCTATATCACTGCGATTGTTACTTTCCACAATAATTAGTTAACACAACACACCAGCTTTTCATGTGTTTTGAAACTGGGTTTTTGGAGACCTGGGATGTAAAATAATTAACACAGTTCAGTGGGCTACATACTAAACTTGAAAGAAGCAAAGTATTGTTACAATCATGCTAGTATCGTTTCAATACCAGAACCAGTGTTGGTATCGTTACTATCGATATTTGGATCGATCCACCCACCTCTAATTCTTACAGTTCACTCAAAAGACTCTGAAAACAGCTCACTTTGCTGTTTTAAGAAAATTTAAGGGGACCTGTTATGCTTATACTCCTTATACTCCTTATATCTCCTTATTATTTGTCATTTACACTGTTAAAGTGCTGGATGCTCACATCCAGAGTTTAAAACAGTGAGGTCAGAGTAGACTATATGAATAAAAATAGTGGGCCACACCTCTTAATCTTTGAGTTTACGTGTACAAAATCCAGCACATAGATATGCAGTCTGCCTTTATTAACATTCAGGGAAAAATGGGTCGCTCTAAAGAGGTCACTGAATTCCAGCGTGGTGCTGTAATTGGATGCCACCTCTAAAACGAGTCAAGTTTGTGAAATTTCTTCCCTCCAGCATTTTCCATGATCAACCGTAAGCGGTGTTACTGCAAACTGGAAACGTTTCGAAACCACAGCAGTTCAGCTATGAAGTTACAGACCACGCAAAGATCCAGACCGGGGTCAGCAAATGCTGAACCACCAACGTTTTGCTGACTCAATAACTGCAGAGCTCCAAACCTCCTCTGACATTATCACTGGCACAAAAAAAATTGTGCATCGGAAGTTTCTTGGCATTGATTTCCACGGCCGAGCAGCTCGTGTAGGTGTAATGTGTCGGTGGCTCAGTGCTTCTGTCCATATATCTATGTGCAAGTAATCCCTGTGAGCCAAAAGCCCAGCTTCACCCTGCACTAAAAACCAAGTTCCAGACATTTTTTTTTCTCATTTTGACTCTGCGTGATGTCACTGTGATAGAAGGGACAGTTCACTCCTGTAGGCACAGAAGCCCCACCCCTTTCCTGTTTAAACCCTCTATTCACGAGGGACAGCCAATCAGAAGACAGCTGTCTTAAAACAGCTTGTTTCATGCAAAATAAAGTTAGACCCAGTGTCAGATAAATAAGGATTATTTTTAACTGAGACTTATGCAAAGCTACTCTAGTAAAAGTGTAAAGCTGGGAATGAGCACAATGTGTAAACTTTGAAGTAAATAAATGGATTCGTTGAATAAAGCGTCGAAGAAAAAGCACTTAAGCCAACCTGGGGAGAGAAAAGTTTCATTTAATCCACCTGAAGTGAAACATTCAGATATCTATAAGCTGTCGTGTACACTTTTTTCTTTCTTTTCTTTTTATTACAACAGCACATCCTCAAAGTGTTGACCAGAATATTGTTTGAAGTATCCAGTTACACGATTTTATTGCAGGCGATATTTCCTGTGGCGTAACACCAGTGAGAGTATAAAAACCACTGGCCCGCTTAATACTTCTATAACTGATGTTGTTGTCACAGCCTCATACCTACTGGGACTGGACTGCCTCCTATTCAGCTAAAACTTTACTGTCAAGCAGGTTTTCAAAACACATGCATGCATACATTTAAGAAAAGTCACAGAGAGAAGATCTGCTGCAGATGGAGCTTTTTTTGTTGTCGTTTTCAGACACAATCACAATAAAATTCACAATAAAACCTCAGGAATGACTTCTGTGCTATCACGCATGACCTCACTAGCTACATTCACACACAAACAGTGCAGACGTGCACACACACACACGCGCGCCCAGTCGCTGTCTGTCTCGCTCTCACACACAAACCACCGGCATACCAGAGAGTCTATATTTAAAATGAGCCCTGGGGATGTTTTGTTTTTTTTATTTTATTTTATTTTCAGCTTTTAGACATTCTATCAAAAGTGGTCAACGTGAATACTCGGCTGTAGAGAGAGAGTGAGAGACTCTGAGCGATGATAAACATAGGTATGACAAAATACAACCTCAGCAATGAGTCAACAGCTTTTTACATAAAGATAATGAAGGCACATTCAGCAGAGGAGCATGAGAGTGCGATTATGAAATGTTTGAGCCAGACCCGAATAGTTACAAATTTGCTAAGGCTGCAAAATACCACCTTCCAAACTTGCAGCTTTTCCAAATACAGCCCTATCATCCCACGTCTCATTTTCAAAGCCTCTCTTTTCTCCCTCTCTCCTCCCACCACAAATCCCAGAACTTTGAGCACCAGAGAGAGAGGGAGAGAGAGAGAGCGCAACAGCGGAGATGAGGGGAGCGTTTAAATCTGGCGTTCCGTGAGTGGTCGGGTCGGTGTCTGGAAATCTTTCACATCCTGTTTACGGCAGGCAGATTTCAGCCCGGGACCGCAGAGAGCTGGCGGGTGCCTCTGCCTGGACACAGCTCCTCTCTCTCTTTTCTATCTGTTCCCGGCCTCCTTCGCTCAGATCTCAGTCAGCCTGCAAACCTTTCCACACCGCCTCCCTCTCATCAACACCTTCAAACCTAAAGCAAACACGTCAGCTTTGCCCCCGCTGCCCACGGCCGCAGGAGAACGACAGAGGGGGAATCAAACTCCTGATAAAAAGAATCCTTTTCATGCAGCAGGCGCACAGCAACCCCCATTTCATTTTAATATCAAAGTACGGGTTTAATAGAGCTGAGTTGCCGTATTTACAGTGTTCCAGTCAAACAGAAAGTTCCAGAGCGTGAAGAGCAGAAGTTTGGAAGCAAAATCCTGATACTGGAGTCATGTAGCATTAAAAAAATAACATCTCATGAGTCTGAGGTGCGAAGCTTAATGAACAGAGGATCAGTGTGTCCCCCCCTGAGAGAAGCAGTTTGTAGCTTTGGTCCTGAAATCAGTCCGTCTGCCTCCCTCAGCGGCACTTGCAGGATTTCACAACCATGTTGGAGAGCTGCTCAACACGCGGTGTGCGGCCTATGAAGTACATGATAGTGAGGGGCTCCAGGTCCTGAGGAACGCAGCAGGGTGTGGCGGAGGCCTCGGGGTTCAGCTTGTTGTAGAGGGGCAGAATCTGACCCGGGAACAGAAATGAGCAGATGTTAGAGCGATTTATCCAAAGTTTAGTGCTGCGAGTGATGAATGAACCTGCTGAAAAGTGTGAAGTTCAGCCCAAGTTTAAGCAGGGCTGAAAAATGAAGCCAATGTGGTAAGTGCCAGAAACGGCAGTCCATCTAATGGCCACAAACGAGCCAATCCCCACAGACTCTCATGCTTAAAAAGCTGTTTAGGTCTCTTTAAATAATTTACCTTTTGTAACATCTGCGCGGACATGATTTTTTTTTCCATAACTGACCTGTTTCATTGTATTAAGGATTGCAGTTACAGGTCTGAGTGACCAGTTAGTGCCTACTTAGCCTTACCTCTGCTAACTTGTTGGTGCCTTTTGGAGCATTTTTAATGCAAATAACTGACAAATAATATGAGTCTAATAAGAGTAATAAGTTTGTGCTCCAGTTTTAGGGAGTAAAATTCTACAACACTATTATTTTTTTAGCGCTAATTAGCATCTCTCTAGTATCTGTGTCTGAGTGCACCCATACAGTCTTTGAATGCACTTAAATGATGTTTGCTGGCATAAGTGACTAACACTCGGGTTAAAGATTGCGGTGGCCATCATGCTAAACCCAAAGCTTCAAATGTCCCAGTGGCTACCGCTATCTTTTAAATACAGTCTGTCGTCATTTTGCATGATTATTTTGGTACTTTTTAAAAATGTGTTGGCAAATCTGAAATGTTAGTTTGACATTTTGGGAAATTTGCTTATTTAGAGTTAGATGAGAGGTTCAATGGCACTCCTAATATCAGCATCTGGTTAGTTTAGCTAAACATAACAAAAGGTTGACTGATTCTGTTTACTGGTAAAAATGATATAAACAGCACATATAAAGCTAAATCAAGATAATTCAAAACTTCCTGTTTTATTCCAGTTTAAAAATAACTTTTAATGGTTGTTTTCCAGAGTCTCTACATTTCCCTCACTTATCCAACTTTTCAAGTTTAATTCCTACCAGGTCCGTTTTTTAGCTTTAAATCTTCATATTCAGACGTTAAAATGTAGCTTTCTGTGCATTTTATGTGGGGGAGCTCTAAGTAAATCTATAGCAATCAAATCAATTTTGACTTCTTTAAGTACATCCTGTCAGTTTCTCCAAAATACATGCACAGCAAAAGCAGCCAAACTGCCTTAAACTAAAGCCACATTTTGACAGCAGCAAAATGTTTAATTGCTGCAAACTTAAGTTAAAATAAATGTGAAATTCTACACATCTATATTAAAGTGAAGTACAAGAAAGGTGAGAGTCAGTGAGGCTACAGACCAAGCCCCTCGCTGAGTGAGACGGGCCAGCTGGGTTGCATAAACCTATGTGCTCTTTAACAGGCTTCTGTGAGGTGTCAGCCCATTTATGATGCTGGGGTTAACCAGTGGTGTTTAGCTGCCGCAAACAGCGCGCTCAGGGCTCACTTACGGGAAAATGTCGCCTGCATTTCAGACTTTCTGTACGTTAACGTCAAGCCGAGCGTTGATTGGAGTTCGGTCCAAACCAGAGTGTTTTAGCAGACGGGCTGAGGAGGAGCTGCTCAGATTTTTCTGACAATCACAGATGTTTTCTGTTTATATAATTTGGCCGTGTCTCAGCAGCGAGAAGTCTGTCACTGTTTCCATTCAAAATATTCAGCACTAAAGGTCATGAATCTCCAAATTGGAAAGAAATATATGTTGAAAAAAAGAACACATTTGTCCTACTGGAGAAGGTAATCCAAGTTATTAGTCTGAACTAGGATCTCATGAGATATTTGAAGCTGCTAATATCGAGGTATCCACACATGGACTCGGCTAATTAGTAACAAGCCCAAAAACTGCCTATACCAATTCTGTTCTATTAAGGGCACAGATTAAGTTTAATTCCAGCTACTATGCACTAGTGTAGCTTTGCATGATTCCCACTTCAAAATAATCCTTATTTACCTCATGCTGGGCCTCGGTGCAGCCGCTCCCAGCTGTTTTTGCTGTTCTCCCTTTAAGCCAGTGGTTCTCAAACTTTTCCTGGCATGCGCCTCTTTAACTTCACTCCACACACCCACATTGTTTTTCATTAATCATTAACAATAAATAAAAATGCGAGTTGAAAATAACAATCCCACCTGCAGTGGCTCTGTGCCCCACGGGTGTGGCCTGTCCCACAGTTTGAGAACCACCACTTTAACCCAGCTTTGTTCTGATTGGCTGTCCCTTGCAAACAGAAGCTTTAAACTGCAGGTGGGTGGGGCTTCTGTGCTTACATCCATAGCTGTATATTAGGAGTACCCCCTATATTTTGGTTCACAGAGATTACCTGCACATATACTGATCTTATTATCCAATTATTATTCATAATTTAACGGACATAAAGACATTTTTCCTTAGCAAAAGCAAAACATGTCAAATGTCAGCTGTTAACTAACCACAATTATTGATTATTAAAAGTCTTTATGGCAAAATTTATAAGAAAGAACAACAAAGATTAAACAGATTTGGTTAGTAGCCAGGTGACCTTTTGACCCCTGAGGCTCACCATGTTGTAGTGGTTGTTGGCGCTCCAGAGGTAAGGACAGTTGCCGGCACAGAAGTTGGCTTTGTAACCTTTTGGCTCGTGGATCCACTTCCAGTTGAGGTCACGCCTGAAGTCGATGTAGAGCGAGCGCAGGCAGCAGCCCTGGTCCGAGCCACTGAGACACACACACACACACAATATGTAGTTCAGCTCCCACCCTTCTCTTCAGTGTCATGGGAAAATTACCACAGGTCACCATCGAAGAACCAACCATCACATGGTAATAACTATGCAGGGCTGCCAGAGTTTTCCCCTGCAGCGTGAGGTAGTCTAAATAAAACGCTGCATGCCCGCTGGCCTGCAGTCTAAACACAGGGTCAGCGCTGTTAGTTTTGCCGCGCAATTGTCTGCAAAGTGGGTCACGAGGAAAAAAACAAAATGAAACCGAGTGCTCCCCACAACTAGATTTCAGAATTACAAAACTACAAATCTTGGAGGAGTGTCAGCGCTGTCAGTCAGTCGCACTAAACCACCACACGAGCGGCTGGTCGGCGGCCTACCGGGAGCAGGTTGAGGTGTCGATGGCGGCCGCCCTCTTCTTGCGGTTCTTCCTGGCCGGGTTATCCACTCTGTCGCTGGGCAGCAGGGTGAGGATGAGGTGCGGCGTCTTGGTGCTGAAGTCTGCCTGTCCTTTCACCTGACCAGGCTTCCTCATCTGACGGAGCCGCTCATCATCCACGCCTACAGAAGGAGGAATTTTTTTTTTTTTTTTAGGATGAAAAACTAAAACTTTCTGTCTTCCACCAGAGTCTGTGGGCGGACGTCGCTTTGTTTCAAAGCTAATGTGATTTAATTCCTATGGTTTGTGCAATACTCTAAGCATGGGAAATGCTTTCATTTTGCAGCAGCGACTGCTGCCCCTCCCAAAACTCCACGCTGTCTTTCTGCCAGGCCGAGGCATTTAGTTCACACTTTTTTTTAAGCATATTTTTTCAATCCAAATATATTTAAATTCCAAGTAAATGCACTGTTAAAAATGCAGAAAATTGTGTGCATGATGTTTTTAAAGTTAGTCAGCCAGCCCCGGTGTGAGTGCCAGAAAAAGTGTTTTTTCATACCCAGCAATAACTACTGAATCTGTCCGTGAAAGGCGCCGTCACCTCTTTGATTCTTACCCTCTAAAGACTCTGTTTTTCTAAGAAGGCAGCAGAAGTAATGTTCTTGTGCACATTTTGAATGTCATTGAACAAATATGACAGAAGTAATATGTAAACCAGATGTTTCCTACAGCAGAAACGATGGTCTGACTCTTTGTCTGACTTCATGGATCGTTTTTTTTTTGCTTCACTCTTTCTGAGCTACAGGAGCCAGAGCGCTCAAAACAAGCCCCTGCTTGTCTTACATCAGTATCGCAAGTTGAATTTCTTTTCCCCCACGTGTGCAAAAACCTGACTTGGCTCAGTTGAGAGTAAGTCCTGAGGAAAGTGCCATAATTTGGGGGCCTAAATGAAGCAACACAGACAGTCTGGTATTCAGTAGTATCACTGTGTGGAGGAACAGTTTTTCCATTATTCCTGTAAGATAGTGTGTGAGTGATTCATAAATCATTTTTGTTATTTATGTTCACTTTTTTGTGACCTGCTGGATTTTTTTTTTTATCTTATTTTTTTTTTGCTGCGCTCATAAATCTTCAACTCTTCCAAATCTGTGAACTTTGCATTTCGCAACTCAAAAGACTGCCAAGACACAACTGAAGTTTCTTAAGTCTTGCTGGCACGCTGGCTGTCTTGCTTAGTTGTTCTTGCGAAAAACAATCTCACGTAGCTGCAGTACAACTAACGATGAATCCCAAACAGCCATCCAAAAACGAGCATCTCCGCAAAGAGGCTTATTGTGCTGATTTTAAGGACATAATCAGTAACAAAATGAAGCAAACAAATGAAACAAGCCATTTTGGCTCTTCTCCTCCTCCTGATTCGCTGCCCCTCAGAAACGGTTGAACAGGGGGTGGGTGGGGCTTCTGTGTGGCTCGGAGGACCATATCAGGGACAGCATGTCTCATTGACGTCACTCAGAGGCATAAGTAGCAAAACTGAAACATTTAAATTAGACTGAAGCCTAAAATGTATTCTCACATGGCCTACGTCTGCATCTACCTTTTTAACAATTTATATGACAGAATAAGGAGCATCATCATCATCACTGGGTCCCTTTAATCTCAGTTCCTGGACTAGAGTGCTTTTAGCGGCATCTGCAGTGCACATAAATGCATGATTATAAAGTCTTTCTATCATAAAAGACTGCAACAGACCAGCAAACAGGGCCTCCAGCTCCTCGCTCTTGTTGGGAACGATGTTGTTGGTGGATGGGACGAAGGTGCAGCAGGGACAGTGGACGCCCAGCTTCAGGCCAAGATTATTCTCTATGGGAGGGAAGAAGGGAAAGAGATGTGCAAACACTGATGTATGGATCGCAGTGCAAGCTGGTAACGACTCGCTGGTGCTGAAGCTCACCTGGCTCTGACACCCAGTCCTTTACAGTCTCTGTGACCTCCATAGAGATCCAGGCTCCTTTTGCTTTTGGCTGAACGGTGCGCGAGTCGATGTAACGCTGAGTGGATGTGCTGTCTTCATCCGGCTTTAGCAGCTGAGACAACAAACACACAGAAGGAGCTAGATCCCCATGTCATCGATACATAAGAGATGTTTCTGTGTTGGGTTGAATTATAAATAACAATCTTCTGACTTTAAGATCAAATCAGACTGTCGCTCACTGAGAATAATGGATATACCTGATAGAGCTCCACTCTCTGCTCCGAGGCCCGGGCCTGTGGGTTGGGGGCTCTGAAGATCCTGAACTCAGCCTTGACCAGAGTGCTGTTAGTCAGGTCGACTCCGCTGACGTCAAAGTGGACGACTCTGTAGTGGGGGCTGGGTGCTGTTGGCTGCACTGCATCTTGAGGGAGCAAAACAAAGCACTGTGGATGACTAATGCTCCAACAACATCTCGTGCCTTCACACAATGCTGTATTTATACTATGGGTTAAAACTGCACTGTGGGACTGATTGTCTCGGACGTAATTATAGGTTTTGGTAAAGAGGCTAAATGTGTCGGGCTTATGTTTAATATATGGCTGATTGTTGTGCTCATGGGTTTCCTGTGTGAAACATCCCCAAACACCTAGACAGTTATACAATTATGCACCATGTAATATCAGCAGCACCATTAATCTTCAAATCTTCCAAATAAGATCCATCAACACACCGAGTTTTCTTTCCACAGCTGGTGGATCGACTCCATGAAAGTGCTCTGATGGGGCAGGAAAGCAGAGTGCATTACTGAGGGGCACATCTGGGGTAGTTTTTAGTTTTTAGAAGATGGGATGTGCAGTAGTACAGTGTCTCACAGCAGTAGCTACGATTTAAAACAGCCAGAAACTTCTTACTGACTACTACTACTAACACTTCTCCTTTTAGGTCCCCCTATTAAGCATGTGGTTTACAGCAGACTACAGTGTAGTTATTCTGTTGTATTTATCAAGAAATATAAATGCAGGTGTGAATGCCAATAAACTGTTAAACAGACACATTTTTTAAAAGAAACTATCATAATTACACAAAATGTCTTAAATGTACTTTACAAATGTGTTGATCCACCCCTCATTTCTCTATATGTACTTCCAAGGAGCCAGACTTTATGTATTTTTTTTTTTACAGTGGTCTTTTCTGGAGGTCTTTTTTTGGACACTTTTTTTCTCATCTCCAGTCCTTGTGCCTGACTGTTTTCAGAGAAATGTTTTTTTTAATATGTTGAGCCATTTAACACTGGCCTATGAATCATTCTAGTGTAAAAAAGGGACTTTAGTCAAGGGATGAACCAGTGCTGTGTCTACACATAACAGAGGACTTAGCGAATGGTATCTTAAATAGTATCTTTAGGCACTTTGTTACTACCAGCCTGACACAAAAATACATCGTTTAAATTTATAAAACATAACACAGTTTAACAGGCATAAAATAGTATTTTCGCAACAACAAGATGCTTTTCCAAAGAGCTATTAGTTGGCCTATCTCAGCAAGCTGTGCAGCGTGTCCTTGAAAAACTGAGGAAATTGGACAAGTGGAAGACAAAAGACAGCAGGTCTACAATCTGTCTGCAGGACAGGAAAAAATCCAGCCTGACGTAGGACCTGAGAAACGGACCTGGACCTTCGGTTGATCCATCTGCTGTTCACTGTAGACTGATTAGAAATAGTCTCAGTGGAAGGGTGGCTGTCAGGAAGTGATTTAAAGGAAGGGAAACATGGAAAAAAGGCTGAGTTATACAAAATTATGAAAGAACTGGACTGAAATTCAGTGGCAACAGGTCTCATGGAGTGATGGATCCAGATCAGACCTCAGCATAATTGAAGCAGCGTGGGATCATCCCAACAGACAACGGAGCAAAAGACAGCCAACATCCAAACACGATCTTCGAATGTCTTTCAAGGAGCCCTGAGAAGCTTACCTGAAGACTGCTTAAAGAAATAAAAAGAAAGCTTGACGAAAAGAGTTAAGAATAAAGTAGTCATACCAAATATTGATTTTCAAGCACATTAGAATAAATACTTTTTTTTCCCCAAGTAAAATATAAGGAACTGAAGGGTGGCTCAGGACTTTTGCACAGCACTATGAGTTACAGTAGTTGCCAAAATATATATATATATTAATTAAAAATGTCACACTTGCTGCTTTCAGCTCTTTTTGTGTTAGAATTTATTACAAATATTTATATCAACTGATAATAAATGGTGCACAGAGAACCTGCTATATACGTAGTTAAAGTTGATAAAAGCAGGTAGTTTATAAAGCTTAGTTAGGAGACTGAACTATTAAACCAAACAGGTTAATCAAAGACAGACTCACAAAATCAGATACAATATTCAAGAACTACTAATCCATCAGCAGTCAGAAAATCGTTTTGTTTTTTAACTCAGATAATTATCAGTCACTGCTGCTATGATATGGGTGGAGGGACTGTTCAGTCTGTTCAGGATGCAGGACCTGAGGAGGTTCAAATAAATCTCTCATGAGGGGAAAACATGCACCTGATTTGCTATTTAAGAGTTTAAAAAAATGAAAATAAAACATGGCAACATTGTTACTTTTTCACTGTAATTCACTGAGATTCAATTACATAATTAATGCTCAACAACAGCGAATAGAGGCCTCTGTGTTTGTTTTACCCGGATGGGATTGGATATTCAGACGTTTCAAACTAGTACATACTTTCATTCTTCTAAAGTGACCACTGGGGACCCCGGGCCACACATTGAGAACCCCTGTCAGGACTCACTTGTGTCGGTGCGGGGGGGCAGCATGTCGATCCTCTGCACCTCTTTGGCGTAGTAGTCCTCCTCGCTGCTTTCGCGCTCGCACGCGGACTCGGCCTGGCGCGCGCGCTCCTTCAGCAGCTCCCGCGTGCTGTTGTACAGCAGCAAGACCTCCGGGGGCACCGAGCTCGGTGGTGGCACGTCGTCGTCGTCATCTGGAGGGCTGCGGATGCGGAGCTTGCTGAGGATCTGACCGCGCACCGCCTCGATGCGTCGAGACTTCTGCGCGTCCAGGTTGATGGACTGGCAGGTGTTGAAGCCCTCCACCAGGAATACACCGGAGAACCGGAGCAGCAGCACCAGCGCGAGACGGGGAAGCCACATTGTCCGGGGAGGTGCGAGGACGGAGATAATTCAGCGCAGTGGGCTCTGACCAACAAGCTGCGTCTCCAAGCCAAGCGCGCAGAAACGTGTGCGTAAAATGATTTAAACTGCGAGACTGAGGGTGAAAACCGAGCCTTCCTAACTTAGATCAATAAACTATTTTGAAAAATCCAGCTCTAATGTGTTAGTTTGGTCAAAACCGCATCGTGTAAAAAAGGAAAACCGCATCTGCTGATTTCACACTTCTGATTTTGTAGTTTTATAACATTTTCATAGACGCGCCAAGCACCAAACACACAAGGACGCATTATTTATTCTTTAAAATCTACATTTAACTTAGTGCATCTAAGAAAAAACGGCTGTTTTAATTTAAAAAGAAAAATATAAAACTGCAACAAAACACTGTAAAAATGTAAAAATGAAGTGATTGGAAATTTCTCGTGACTCTTCGGGTCCAGTCTGGTGCGCTCGGAGAGCTCTGGTGTCCCTTGCCGCCGTGCGCGCGCTCTCTTCGTGTATAAGTGGCGTTTTTTAACGAAAGTCTGTCCGGAAAGTTAAAACGTTATCTCCGTTTTCCGCCGTCCATCCTCGGATACGCGAACAGCTTTCAGGAGAACAGAGTCGTCACAAGAGCTCAGCCCATGTCGCAAATCCTTCAAACAACAACTTGAGCGGAGCAGTTTACCGAAAGCAACAGAGCTCCCGTGCCTTCACCCCCGAAACACCCATGTGTGGAGCAAAAGACTGTCCCATATCCGCTTCCAGAGAATCTAGCTACAACTTGGAAAACCTAGTGAGGTCCTCCCATTCCCCGTTATAGGTAAACAGTGAGCGGGCTGTACTGAAACGTAGAAAAAAATGTGATTTATGTTGGAAAAAACACGGTGGGCCTGTTAAACCCCTCATATAAACATCTAAACACGGAAAAAGTCAGACGACGTAAAAAGACTTGACGCAGAAAACATAAGAAAGAAGTCCTTGTGCTGTGAGTTTAAAAAAAAAGAGAGGAAACTTAACAGTGACCTGCAGATCCCAAATTAAATGAGCTCCAGCCTGGTGAACGCTGGGCTGAAAGCTCTGCTGAAGACACACAGACCTGCTGCAGGATGTGACTCCATTATTCTGCAGATCCTCTGTGAGAAACTCTGAGACTGAGACAGAGAGAGAAGGAGGCTGGAAGGGAGGGAGGGATGGTGGTGGTGGTGATGGTGGGGCGGGATGCCACCAGAGTGAATGCAGTGTATTATTATGTAGGTAAAAACCATCTTCCTCCCTCCAGAAGAGGCACACACACATAGCTGCACATTTTGCAATTATTTTCTCCACAAAAATTCACCACCCTCTCCCCGCAACTAAACCGCTCCAGAGGAATAGCTCGGCATTTGAGGAACTAAATCTTTACGTTACCTTCGCTTGATATGTGTAAAATAGCCAAATCATACATGTTTATAGTGTACACCTGCCACTTTGTTAGATACACGGTGTTAGTACCATGCTAGACCACCTTTTGTCTGCAGAGCTGCCTTAATTCTTCAGGGCAAAGATTCAACAAGGTGCTGGAAACCTTATTCAGAGATTTTGGTCCATGTTGACGTGACAGCATCACACAGTTGCTGCTGATTTGTCAGTTGCACATCCATAATATGAATCCTGTTCCAGGACATCCCAAAAGTGCTGTGTTGTATTGAGATCTGGTGACCGGGGAGGGAATTTGAGTACAGAGAAGTCGTCAAGAAAACAGTTTGTGATCCTTCTGGAAGCAGCCATCAGAAGATGGGTTGTAAACAGATGGACATGGTCAGAAACAATACTCAGGGATGCTGTAATGTCTACATAACATTCAAAGTGCCCAAAGTGTGCCAATAGAAAACCCTCAACACTATTACACCAGCAGCAGCAGCCTAAACTGTTGATACACAGCAGGATGGATCCATGCTTTCACATCGTCTCCAACAAAGTCTGACCCTTTCATCCAAAGGTTGCAGCAGAAATGAGACCTATCAGAGCAAACGTTTTTCTCCGTCTTCCATTGTCCAATTTTTTTGAACTCATTTTATTCATAGTCTAATTTTTCTCTGTTTATAGATGCTCCCTTGCATACCTGGGTTGTAATGAGTAGTTATTTGGGTTTTTGTTGCCTTTCTGTCAGCTCGAAGGAGTATGGCTATATTCTTCTGACATCAACAAGGTGTTCTCACCCACAGAACTACTGCTCATTGGATATTTTCTCTTTTTAAGATCATTCTGTGTAAACTCTGGAGGTGGTTGTTTGTTTGGAGAAAATCCCAGCAGATCCAAAGTTTCTGAAATACTCAGACCAGCCCTAAAACCACGCCATGTTCAAAGCCACTTAAATAACCTTTCTTCCTCATTCTTTCATATTAAATGAATTGTATTTCTGTGATTCACTAAATAACTATTTGCATTAACAAACAGCTGAACAGGTGTACCTAAAGACGTGAGTGCATGCAAGGAGTTAAATGTCAGTATTACATCTGTGACTCCCACAGAGTGAAACATCACTGGGCTCTGACGCCTTCAATCAATTATTCCTAAAAACCTGTGAAAATGCAGTAAAGTCAAGAAGCCCTGCGTACAGCTGTATCAAAAATACTAAAAGGGAAATGCAAAGTTTAGATTAGAAAAGCGGTGATCAACCACTTCAGTACTCTCAAGCTACGTCTCTAGAAACCCACAGATCCCGACAATCAATAATCCAACAATAAAAACTGTAAATTTAAGAGTTTCAGCGCTCCTGTTGATGGCCATTTGTCACCTGCCAGTAGAGCCAGATGAGAGTGGTATCGATTTCTGCTAAAAGGCCCATTTCCCAAACTGTGAAACCTCTTTTAAATATTTATGCAACATGAAAATGCTGATTTCAAAATGCAGCTTTAGGCTAGGTGTGATTTCAGGCTTTGACTTGTTCATGCAGACTTTAAAGGCTTACTCCGAATTTTATTAAATCACTCCAAAGGCAGTCGATCCCCCGCTTTAAAAAAAAAATCTTTATCTCTTTAAGCTTTCAATCTAGCGCCTTACATTTCTCTCTGTTCCTCTTCGGTCTTATTGTTAATTACAGCTCCTAACTCAGAGAGGACTATTAATCTGTCAGGGGTGGCTTTTATTGCTGCTCTGCTGCCATCCCATTATACCGTTATTATAGTTGCGGGTGGAGGCCTGTAATTGCTGTAAGTAGAAGGGAAAGGTAGGAGAGACTCAGGCTGCCTTTAGGCTTCTGGTCAGGGCAACCTCCCCCTTCGTCGTCTGTCCTGGCAGTGTTTCTAAAAATGATAACAGCGCCTTCGAACAAACAGGCTCCTGCTCTAACTTGACTGCTTGCCGCTTCACATCAGAAAGAAGACGATGAAAGACGCCCAATTAGTCAACATGGCACTCAAATCCTCCTGTCAGCGATCTTACAAAGATCAGACATATCACGGACCATCTCAGATCAGAGGAGCATGCCCAGGTGGGGTGTTTTCTCTGTCTGTGTCTGACTCTGTGTGTGTGTGTGTGTGCGTGCGTGCGTGCATGAGAGCTGTAATATGTGGCTTCAAGGACAAAAAAAAAAAAAAAAATAGAAAGACTTCCTCAAAAACAACCTCCAGCCTGCCTCCCTGCCGTTTCTGCCTCTTTTTCCTCAAAGCCAAATATAGACAAGCCACTGCCACGTCATCTGGCCCTTAGCAGAACGCAGGATGGGGTTCAGAGCCAGCCTCTCAGGGTTATATTTTAGCATATAACTGAATCCATATTTCCCACTAATGACTCTGGCTGTCATGAAAATCTGGACAGTTTTATTGAAAAAGGAAAAGAAAAAAGAAAAGACAAGTAAAAACAAGAAAGGAGTCAAAACAGTTACAAAAATAAATACAAATAAAAGCACTGGGGGTTACTCTCAGGGAACGTTTCCATCTGTTAATCGTCAACTCTTCTCCACTGGCGGCACCGGCTGTTCAGATGCCACAACTACAACCAAACCAGTGGCCCGTTTTCCAACTCTGGCCAGAGTCCAGCCTGTCTCTGAATGCACGCAGTCCAGAGTCAGAAACACAGTTTAGGGGTGAGAAGGTGAATGGGAACCGCGGCGGTGCCATCTACACCTCGTCTTCATTCAACAGCATGTTGGGGATTCCTTTGGAGATCGGGAACTCCCGTCCTGATTCAGGGCACTGCAGACAGCCCTCTATCACCTCCACCTACAACGCAACAGACAAGAAGTCACCACTAGGTGGCACCATAGTGCAAAATCCGCACACATTATCGCGCTCTTAAAAATTGAAAATTGACATCTTGGAGCCATTTACCTCTAACAGCACTCGGTGCACTTTCTTCAGGAAGTCTTCCTTTTTCTCGTAGTCCTGCACCAGCTCGCCTGGCAGGTCCTGCCGATGACCCAGCTGCAGAGAGAAAAAGGATCGCATCGGGTGTTTACGTTACAACATGCACCCCACAAAGTCCTGTGACGCTTTATGGATCAATTAGATTGATGCAGTATCGCCAGGTTGACAACAACCTCATACATAAAAGCCAGCGTCATAAAAAATAACCTTATTCAGCCTGTGGTCACATGAAGAGGGAGAAGAAATCCACACACACTCAAAACAACCTCCCTTATTATTCATCTGAAGAAGCAAGCGTGCCGAGCACTGATGCTACTTTTAAGGCAAAGGGTGCTCACTGAATATTAGTTCTCCTTTTCTTTTTATGCCACTTTGAATCGTTTTCTTAACCACTCATCCAGCTCAGGTTCACTGGAGCCCATCCCAACAAACAGAGTGAGGGGCAGGACACAACCTGAACAGGTAACCAGTCCATTAAACATTCATTCGTTCACACTAGGGCTGCCACGATTTGTCGACTAGTCACGATTACGTCGATTATCAAAATTGTCGACGACTGATTTAATAGTCGACGTGTCGTTGCGCTTTGTAGATCGCAAAGACGCAGAAGTAGCAGATTTAAGAGTGTCATAACGGCTGAAAAGAAGATTGGCAACTTTACAGATGCCAGCTCGCCGTAAACCCCGAGAAGAAGCCTGTGTCCCGAATTCAGAGCGCGGCCCACTTAGTTTCAACATGGCAGTAGCTAGTTGTTTTATATTACTCTTTATTCTTTCGGGTCACAAATAACGTTTATTATTTCCAGGCGAGATGTAGCTGTGTAAACCTCAAATATGGCTCAGTTATAGGACACCACATATTTCAAAAGCGCTCCGACGTTTTCGGAGAGTCGTTACCCCTAGCTCGATACTAGCGGGGCTGGCCGCACGAACACGATCCGCAATTGTTTCGCCGCTTCGCGACTCAGGTTTATTATATGAGTCACTTAGTTAAATAAAAAATTTTTCTGCTTTTTTTTTTTTTTTTTTTTTTTTAGTCCTGAGTAATCGTTTGGCTGAGATTAAAGTTATACACAGTGAACAAGTCGCAGAAGCTGATTATCAGAAGGTGAGATCGGAGATTACTCCGTGTCCTGTATATCTTTAGCTAGCAAGGATTTCCTTTACCAACAACTGCAAATTTCCTATTGAATAAATATCATCTGTCTTATTTTAGTTAGCCCTAAAGCTTAAAGCTGTAAATGATATTATATAAAGCAGATGCGCTGGTGCATAGCTGTAGTTTTACGTTGGATGATGATTGATTCCGACAATCGCTAATATCGGTGACTATGCTATAAATTCGTTTGTGCAGCTAGTGTCAACTCGCACCCCATACAGTTTCACAAAATGCAGTCTGTGATGTACTCACTTCTCCGCTGCCTGGACCAGAGCGCCCCACTCCAGTTGATCCATCGCTGACAACTCCCCTCGTCACCTTCACCTGTGGCTCACAAAGAGAACGCAGAGTTTAATGTTCATCTAACCTATTCAAACACGCACCGTGAGTCCACAAATTGAACCATTAATCATATAGATGAGAAACTTTAATGTTGCGCATTATATACTGTTTCATGAAAGACACAGAACATACCGTCTTAACATCCCTGAAAATCCAATTTCTGTTGTGCTTTTTTACATTTAACTGTAATGAAAGAAAGGAGTTTAGGGGACAGCAGCAGTAACTATCAACCACTCTGTCGTGTGTACCAGGAAAAGAATATTTTTAATTAATCGTTACTACTTAAAATCTTACACTGGATTTCACAAGAATAAAATTGGAATTAAGCTTTATTGTCACTGAAGCAGAGGTTAGTGACATTAGGAGTGCTGCCCTGCCATCTGCTGCATAAAAATGTAGATACAGTCACACACGATTCACATAAGCAGAAATCAGACAACGTGATAAAATGCTCAGTGTAAAGTGCATTTCAGTGATTCAGCAACTGTTACAGCGTGTAATGGCAATTTTATTTGTACAGCACATTTCATTTTATATATAAAGATAAAAACATAAAACCTGCGTAGGCTTACAAAGGCTTAACGCCAATTAAGTGTAAACTCGTGTGAACAAAATAAAATTTGTGTATGTATGTACCTGTAACTGATCTCAGATCAGCTGATGTAAAAGTATGAAGGCTCTGCAAAAGAAACTCATTGAGTCTGGATGTGTGGTGATGAAGCTGCAGTATCAACTATAAAAACTTAAATAACAGACTTCATTTCGTGCCAATACTTCTGACTGTAGAAGACCCAGTAGTGATCTTATAGTGCCATTTCATCCCATGCCAGCACCTGGCTCTCAGAGCGCAGGCTGACTTCCGGTTCCTGGAGTTTGCAGAAGAAAAAACGGCAGAGCCTTCAGCACTATACTGACTACCTTTACGATTAGGGCTTCAAACCTCTCATCATCATGAAGATTATAGCTGGAGCTGGATCAGGTTATGCTGCAATAGGCTCAGATTATTTCCACTCTACACACATTTTATCCCACTAATTGATGTCATTAAGTTTTGTTTTCTCTCTCTCTGATAGTGTGGGTTTTGTCCTCGTCTCTCTGTACTCTCCTATTATTACTCTCCTCTTACTCCTGACCCTGCTAACTCTTCCTGGATTCGTGTTGGTAATTAAACTGTTCTTAATTTTTGACTTATAACAATATCAAGCCTTACCAAGCCTATCAAGTTACTTTTCCATATTCTTATCGAGGTAAAAGCGCTCCCTGAGTCTGACATTAAAAATGTCTTTTTTTAATAAGACATTTCTTTATTTTATATATGACCCCTTCATAAATTATGTCGATTAGAGCCTATTTACCAAAATAGCAAAGATATGAGCCATAAAAACCGCAGAGAAACAACAGATGGCTTCCCTTCCCTGAGCCTGGATCTCCCAACTAAAAGGGAGTTCTTCCTTCCCACTGTTGCCAAATGCAGCTCAGAGGGAAAACATCTGATTGTTTAGGGTTTCTCTCTAATCCTTCAGGTCTTAGCCTTACAGTAAAAAGCGAACTGTTAACTGCTGCTGCATAAATCAACCCTAAACACTAGAACTCGGCGTTAGCACGAACGTGTGTCGCGATAAGCTCGGTGAGCTCTGGTGTTTTAGAATTAGCTTCTGTCCAGGTGTTCGCGGTTACCTTGATGAGCAGTGGGTATCCCTTGGTGACCCCTTTCACGTGAGACGTCAACATGTTGTGCGTGAGGAGCTTCATGTTTACAAACAGGCGCTAAAAAGCCAGAAAACTGCAAACACTCTAACAGCTACACGTAAACCACGCTGCGGAGTTTACATGTGCACCGGAAGTGACGGCGGTACGTCGCATAAAAGATTCCCAAAGCTTCCGTTGATTCCTAGTGGCTTTTAATTTATTATTAGGGGTAATTTTTTAAATAAAGGCACATTTTCCGTACCACAAAAATACTAAAACAAATAATTACACAAAAATGTTTCCAAAATATGTAATATATAAAGTAGCTTCTGAACACCCCTCTTTTTTGCTTTTTCTCTTGTTCCTACTTCTGCAGTAACAAACTGCAGGTCAAATTACAAAGTAAGTTATAAATCCACCTTTTCTTTTCTTTTTTCTTTTTTTCCATGTTTGTTGTAACGATCCAACCAGTTTAAATGTGTTTAAATAATATTAACGTATTTTAATATATATATATATATATATTGCATAACAGTAATTTTGCACTGCAAGTTTCTGGAAAATCCGTTTTTGGCAGCGAAATTTATATATCCTTTATTTTGTAGATTTCGGTAACACCCATTTAGCCTGGGACAGGAGGAGACAAAGCAGAGAGATGACCAAGAGGAAGGGACATGAACACCATGGGTAGAAGGTCTACACATGGTGACCTTTGGTCTACTTCCACTTCCACAAAGTTTCAAACCGTTTGTGTGTTTGTTTTTCTTAAACACATAGTAGAAAATTACAAAGTTTCTCTGTCTTTTGTAATTTTTGAAGTCTAAATTTTCCTCCAAATATAGAATCACCCATTATTATGTATTTAGTGTAAAAATTAAAGTGCGATTTTTTTTTTGTAATAGCCGTTACCTCACGCAACATGCACAACAATTATCAGAGAAAGAAGTAATAAAATAGATTAAAAAGTTAAAAAAGTAAATAAATATATGTAAATACACTATTCTCAGTATATTTTATAAAAATATTATCAATACTCAGGATGTGCAATATAATTATTGATGCACCAGTACATACTTACAGGTTTTATTACTGCACCAGCTCACGATTGAGTTACTTTCAGTCTTAACTTTTTTTAAACAAGTGAAGATACAATACCGGCCATCATTTTGGATGCAAGTAATTACAAGTAAGTTCCTGAAATGCCACAGTATACAAACTGTACAGCAACAACACTGCTTAAATTACCAATAGATACAATAAATAAATAATAATAACAATAATAAGAATCATAATAATTAAAAATACAATAAATAAAGGCAGACAGCTGTTCGGTTTTTATACTCAAATTTTTTTAATTTTTCTATTAATTTTGTATAATCCTCATCTTTGTATTATACAGGTCATTCATACAGTTTATGATATAGTAAATAGTAATTACACGCAAGAGGTGTAACAAGCATCAACCTGTCACCTTCACAGACGTGCATCATGCGCGCAAACACATTTTCTCATCCTCACACATTCACAGACAGACAGACACACACACACACACACACACACACACACACACACACAGAGACAGGGACACGCGTCCCTCACACTGATTAAAAACAAACAAAAAAAGAAAATGTAAAACATTTTTAACCCTAATTTTTCCATCCTCCATTTTCACCAGATTCACATACCTCCTTACTCTTACTCTGAAAACAAATATGACAATACTTATGCTTTAACAAAATAATAATAATAATATTAAAAAAAACTAAGAAGAAGAGACAATTACAAAATCAATGCAGAAAGGCAACTAAAGATGTGGGCAGAGGACTTCTGAGGACATAGTGGGCTAATTGAGATCCAAGGATCTGACATTTAACAGGAGAGCTGCAGTGACGTCAGCTTGGAAAAACGTTCATCTTCGTGAAGCTCGAGCAGAATCCAATATGCTACAAAATTTAGAGACTTCATGTGACCCGTTGTTTCTGTTCAGTCAGGTATGCCACTGTATGTGCTGAGCTTTGAGTAGGGGATGAGGTACAGATCCGAGGAAGGCAACACAAACTAGTTAAAAAGGACACTGTAAGGTTTATGGCACGAATAACAGCACTGAGGGTAGCGGGTGCATAGTGGGAGTCACAGCTAAACCAATCACACAGCTTTGTACCATCTGCAAGGGTGTTAAGCAAAGGACACTTGATCAAAATATTTTCAGTTTCCATTATGAGCACAAAGAGAGCAAAACTAACACATGGCAACCCCCCTCCAAAGACAGGTACCCCCCACTCATCTGCAGAAAGCTCATTAAAGTGAAGCTGCTCTCAGTTATAAACATCCCTTCTCAGCGCTCCGTGCAACTCGTGCTTGAAATCGCTGCTTCAAATTACAAACAGCTTCAAGCATCACAGTTCAGAGCACACAAATGAGTGAAGAAACACAGAGCGTGATAATCTTACCTGCCCCCTCTACCCGGGTCACACTGAAAATGAAGCCGGCAGAAAGTGACGGCGATATGTTTGCACTGACGTTAAGAAGAAAAACACTAGTGTGTTACAGAGAGCGGGAAAACGAGCGAATGCCGAACAGAAAAATGAAGTCTTGCACGTCTATGTATGTGGGAGCAACATTAAACACTGTGCGTCAGGAACTGCAGCAGTAGTTAGTCATTTTTTTTTTAATTTCTTCTTCTTTCCTTTTCTCTTTTTTGCATTGGAGCACACGCTGACTCTTTTTAGACACAACACACATGCAGCTACTCACACAACCCATGGATTCCCACAGAATAGACTTTCCCAGATCATAATCTCATACTCTCGTATACACGTACGCGCACACACACACTTTCCCTCACACACAGACACAAAAAGCTGTCCTCATTCTTGGCCGTCCTCTGTGCGCCACTTGAGGAAATCTTCTTTCCGGGCGTCCGGTTTGATCTGGTTTCTCATGCCACCCAGCAGATTGGAGGTGGCTTCAGAGGCCACTATTAAAGGTCGGACTACAGTGGGC
Organism: Simochromis diagramma; assembly: GCF_900408965.1. NCBI lineage: Eukaryota > Metazoa > Chordata > Actinopteri > Cichliformes > Cichlidae > Simochromis > Simochromis diagramma. The sequence continues at coordinate 14,188,136 of NW_024387477.1, read as the reverse complement.
GGGATCTGCCGCAGGACGCCGCCCACGGCTCCGGGGAGACCTTTCTGTTCGTGGCCGCGGGATGCTACATCGCACAACTGTTGGGCCGTGTCAATCACTCCCTGGAGAGCAAAGAGAGCAGACAGTTTAGTCTAAAAATTTAGGGTTTCAACCCCCTTTGCATTCTTGCATGTGGAAGTTTCTACAAGGCCTTTTAACATATATTTAACCTCTTCTACCAACATAGATGTAGCTGCAGATATTTTCTTTTCATCCTCAGCCCTGGTTAACCCTGGCCTCTAACCCACGAACTCTTTCTACATTTTAAGAGCGTCTATTTGGGCACGTACCTCTCTGACGGTGTCGTAGGCCTTGGCCACTCCTTCCCTAAGGTCTGCAGGCTGGGCGACTCTTCGAGGTCGACTAGAGATGGCCCGGCCCTCGGTGATGGCGTAGCGATTCAGAGGAGGCGTTGGAGACAAGATGTCGTACACGGTCTCTGCTGTAGCCTGTCACAGAGGTACACAGACACCAGAAGAGTTATTGGCATATTAGGAATGTGTGTGCTTTACCTTCAGGCTTTTAACGTCTGTGTAACTAAGAGTCATGATCTGCACTCAGAGTACCTGGATAGCCTGCACCAGCCTGTTGCTAAGCTCCAGAGCAGCAGATGCTGTGGAGGTACCAAAGGACGCTGCCCCCCTCTGGAGACCTCGAATGATGCGTCCATCCTTCCTGTACTGCTCTATAGGCAGCCAGAACAAATCCCTCACTCCGTGGACTGGATAGGATGAAGGAGAGAGGAAGTATGAACCACAATCCAAGCAACAATGGAAAGCAGCTGTAAAAATGTTTGCAGAAAACAAAAGCAACTTACACAGCTGGACGACTGAGTGCATGGGTCCGACACCTCCCAGGATGCCGGGCAGCTGATTCTTCCTGATGTCCGTCAGCCACTCTGTGACGGCGTACTGAATCACTTTGTCGACCCCGAGGAGACTGGAACATGCAGAAAGTCTCAGAAAGTCAAACTACTAACAGCAAATTTAGGGCAAATTACTGAAAAATAACTGAAAGGTTTGCTTGTTGGTTTGTTTGTTTTTACCCGTGTCTGCAGCAGAGCCTCTTCAGTTTCAGCTCGGAGCAGTTTAATTGGGCCAGACCGATCAGAATCCCTGCAAACGTCCCCTGAGGAACAACAAGTGTGAAAACGCATCATTTAAACCCTTCAGCTTTTTGTTTGAATTAGTAGACAGGATCTCTGAATGACCACTCACTTGTTCAATGACGACGTGCTTGCCATGATAGTCGAGCCAAATAGGCACTTCAGATGTGAAACGAAACTCCCTGAAAAGGGTGGAGACAAGAAGCGGGAAACTTTATCAATCATTGAAACTTTTAGTCTTTGAGTTACTCTATTTAAGCTAATTTGTTAGAGGTGATTTTTCTTTTTTGGAATCTGTAACATAGGAGTTTCCTAGCTAGTAACTTACATCATCTTTACAGTATTCTCTGCTCTTTCTTTTTTATTCTGTTTCTCTAGATTTCTCACTCTCTTTTCAGTCACTACATACCGGAAGTAGATTGGCTGGTCAGAGGAGGCGCTGGAGCCGGCAGAAGAGGAACTCTGCTCACTGTAGGTAGTTTCCACAGAAGCTGTGAGGTCGGGTCCAAGACTACCTGCAGCAGCAGCCATCTCTAGATCCTCAGACCCCTTCTGGGAGAAATCTGCTTTCACTGAAAACAGAGAAATTACAACAGGTCACAAATCTAGCATGCTAAAAATTCACCTCAGTCATCATTTAAATGTACTCTGTAGCTAATTAAAATTCATCGTGCCACAACGATGAACAAGAAAAAGGCTACAACTCCATAAAAATCAGCTCGGCAGATCCGACATCAAAGAAATGAATGATAAAAGACCTGGCAGAGCTCACCTTCAGCTGCAGGATCCACAGGCAGGTAAGGATTAACAGAGGAAGCTAGATTACTAAAAAAGTCTTTCAGGAAAAACAGTGCGTCCTACACAACAAACAGAAAAAAATAAGAAAAGACGTGAAGACTTTATGGGAGCAGTACAAACAGCAGAATGAATGGTACTGAATGAATTTTGAGCTACAAAGAAACATCTGTGGAGTGTGAAACGGCTCATTTATGATGATCAAACAGATTTAATACATCTGTACTCAAAATAATTTCTGCAGTAAGAGTTGTTTTGTTTGTGCCACCACCTCATGGACGAGCTTCAAGAGCAGCTCTCAGTATTCAGTCCCAAAAGTTACCTGGTCGATGTTGAGTCTCAGCGGCAGCAGGCTGACCCGGAGACAGCACTCTGGTCCCCCGAGGCCAGACTCAGGACACACCTGCAGGGCCTTCACAGTCAACTACAAAAATGACACACCACATGAGTACTATCATTCAAAGTCTGTTCATCATATCCCTAACTGCATTAAAGCTAAGCTAAATAGAAAGTGCACAAAGTAAGTAAAGATTTACAACATCAGGATGGTTTGACTCCAAGTCAGATGCTGTGCACGACAGAAAATTCAGTTTCTAATCAAAGACCCTCCGTCTCTCTGTCTCACCATGTTGGAGTGGGCTCGGCGGGGCATGCTCTCACTAGTGTAGAGGTAGAGGAATTTGTTGATTTGTGAGGAGGCCAGTCGGTCTCGAACTTCCAGCTCCTGGACGATGAACACCTGCCTGGAGAGCGGCTGCTCACCACCGGGACCGACCCCGACCACAGGTGCTGCTGACCCCTCCCCATCCTGCCCCGCTACTGCCACCGGGTAGGACTCATGCTGGAACGACACCTGGAGGACAAAACAGGAGACACGTGTTGAGACAGAGGTACAGTGATATATGTCTGTATGCCAATATGTATTTAAAAAAACGTACATTTTCAAACCAGTGATATCAGTGCATTAGTGTACCTTGGTGAGCTGTATCTCCATCAGCAGGCTGTGCTGACGGCCGATGCCTCCAGCCGAGCGCCAAGAGTTCTGCGGTCGAGAGGAGGGGGCGGAGCGAGAAGGTGACCCACGGACGCCAGCGGGCACTGAACGACCTCTGCAGAGAGGTGCACCCACCCACACACACACACAGGAGAACAAAAACAAAAAACTATAAATCTGACAAACTATGTACACAAAAGTTTCAAAAACCTTGTATGGACTGGACCAATCACCATACTAATGTTTCAGTTATTTAATATTTATATAATTAATTATATGATAACCATCGGTGTCTGTGCATGAAAGAATCCATGTGCATTGTTACCTGTTGACGTTCTGAGCATGCAGAGACATAGGCCTGCCTCCAAAGTCTTTTCCCCCGTAAAGGTGCCAGACCACCGAGATCTCCCGTAAAACTACCCTACTCTGAGGCACTGGGAAGCGACTCGGGGCTCGGAGCAGGTCTGAGCTGCCACGTGGCCGGGAAAAATGGCTGTCCTTCACTCTAATGGGCCCCTCGCACAGCACTGTTACCGTGGGCTCCCCATCCCGGGGCTGTAATAAACACACATGTAGACATTTTGTGAGTGAGCGCAGAGTCTGAAATGGGTTCATGAATGAGAGGTGACAGGGAAGTGAAAGCTAAGAGGGGACCCTCACAGGGATGCCCATGCCGGGAGCCTCCAGGATACAGAAGTCGTCATTGTCGGTGGAGCCCTCGGAGCCTTCCTCTGACATCATATCTGCCTGCGCCTCTGTCGCTGTGGCAACCAGCCCGTCAAGCTCCCCCTGAAGGACAGAGGGGCCGTGCTTTGAGGCTTCATCGGGGAACAGGTAGACGGAGACGGGGGAGCTTCTCGGCATTGAAGGTGAACCTGGATGAAAGCAGACAGAATCAGATGTAAATATTTAGCAAACTGGTACTCTATACAGACCATAATACCTCCTGTTATACAAAGAATGCCACCGTTCCCACTAAAGAATTTTTGGGGTTTTCAGACACTCAAACAATATCATTTAAAAAAAAAAAAAAAAAAAGGAACTGAATTAAGTTTTTAAGCCATCTCCTGTGTGTAAAGTGAAGCATGTCTACACACATGGGAACAGGATAATTTTACCTAACTATAGTCTGTCAGGATGATCCCAGGGGTTATAAACAGAGCAACTCTGCAGTACCTGGTTCTAAACTTTCTTCTCTGTGGCTCTTCTCCGTGTCGATTAAGGCGTCAGCCAGGTCGTACTGGTTGATCTCGGCGGTTTCAGCGGGAGGACAGGGCAGCATAGACGCTGGACTTTCTGACAGCTAATAACATAACGACACAACAACATTGGTATGTTGGACCATTTTATCACATCTTTAAAGTAAACATCATACACTCCACATTTCACCAGCCTTACTGGTAATTTCTGTCCAGCGATTTCAGTGGGCGAGGTGTGCCGTGGCGGCGGGTGCAGGTCGCCCTGAGAGACCAGGTACTGCAGCAGATTGACGAGGGCAGCACAGGAATCTGCACAGGTGTGCAGATGGACCACATTGTTGGAACAACGGAGCTCAAAGAGCGGCTGGGACTGCAGAATAAAGAGAGGACGATGGCAGTGGGGACACAAGAGGGAAGATCATAAGAGAGATGAGAGAACTTTTGTCAAAAATGTTAACAAAATGTGTAATGGTACAGAAATAAAGAGTTTTATTGTGGGCAGAGTTTATTCAGAAACTTCATTAAATCAAATCCTTTTAACCTCTAACATCTTTTAATCCTTAAAATGTATAATTTTTTTTATTTACGTATTAACTTAATTTTTCATTGTGAAACCTCAATCTATACATAAAAGAGAAAAAAAATCACAACTTTTAAAAGTCATGTTTATAGAAATACTATAAAGGGGAAAAGGATAGGTGGGGTATAAGAAATGCATATATTTGTATGCATTAGAAATAGTTTATTTCTAATTTATTACCAGATATTAATGTTGTACATATCTACTTTTTTTGTGTATCTCATTTTAAATTTATAGTAAATTAATACAAGAAAGAAAATAAAAGAGATTCCTTTTCATGACATATTTTCTACTTTACATTTTCTCAAATACATCATCCATATCCCCATCCTTCATTTTACTTTCTGGGTGTTTTCCCATAAATGTATCTACTAATTCTATTATTTACATCAGAGGGATTTAGGTTTTTTTTCTGCCGTTCGATATGTTCTTCAGTGAGTCAATAATTCTCAATTAAGACTGAAGGGAGTTTTCTTCCCCAATATAATTCATTGTGCCTTTAAATATTCTACAAACTTAAAAACTTCTAGTCAAAAATCTATTTAAAAATGTATACTGCATGCAATTTCTCCAGCACAGAAAACCTGAGCTTGGCATAATCAAGAACATGGACGGGTACTTGTATATATAGGTTTTCTATTCTAACTAAGCACTCAATGCACTTCCTTACTACCAGCCTCATTCACACACACACACACACACACGCTTTTTAAACCGATCATTCACACACACTCCTGGATGCTTCACGGAGACTAAAGAAAACTGAAGATCAAGCTACCGACCTTCTGATTGGTAGACGACCCGGTCTACCCTCCTGAGCCACAGCCGCTGCTGATGAGGTTGTTTGTTTATTATGGCTGCATTATTATGCTTTGTTGATGCCTTGTTTATCTGAATATTTAACTTACTTGTAATGACTCTTATCCATCTTTTTTTTTTCTTGTTCTTTCTTTCTTTCGTTTGTTTGTCTGTATTGCCTGGGGATCTAAAAATATTTTTGTCTAATTACAGCCCATAAAAACTTTAAAACCTTAATAAAAAGGAAAACAATAATTAAAAAAGGGCAAACAGAGCAAATACACCCAAATAAAGACCGAGAATAGACATTTAGAGCATTTTTTAATTGATTTTAAACAGACATTTTTCATATTATACCCTGAATATGTCCTCACTGACCTGGTTATAGGACAATTGCATCGGTGAGGAGGGAGGCCCTGTTTACTGTGGCTGGTTTTGGTTTCCTGCCCAGCTGAAATGGATTATAGTCCTAAATTGCTACCTGGAGCTTTTTATCGTATTTAAACTTCATTATAACAAACAAAATATTTATAAACATGTAGCCTGTGCTTGTTAGTGGTTTGTGAAGATAATTGCGCTAAATTGTGATGTTTTATTTATGCTCACATATTTTGCTGGCAGCAGTAATCTTTTTCTTTTTTTTTTCTTGCTGTGGTTCACGGCTGCTGAGGGTGAAGGAGACAAAGGTAAGTAAACACACGGTGGGCACTCACCAGCTTTCCCGTATCACTGCCTTTCCATGTGGTGATGGCGAGCTCCAGCAGGTCAATGTCCAGGACACACACGTAGTCTGTGTGACACAAACACGCGGTGGTTTTATTAGGAAACTGCTTATTTTGTAGTCATTTCAACACATTTTTTTTGTTTATTTTACTAACAATAACTGCGGGACAGGCCCTTAAACTGGCAAACCAGTTTTCAGAATGCCTGTTTTTGGAAAAAGTACATATTAAGTAACCTTTCTATTGGCCATTCAGCTTCCCAATATTATAGTGGATGTAGCTGTTCTTTTCAGCATAAAGATGACCTTTTAGGCCCAGTTCCAGTCATATTTTTATTTTCTATTCTTGGACCCTACTGGAGCATAATTAACAGTTCAAAATCTTAATCTTTATGTTAAACTGAGCTTCAATAAAGAAACAAACCATTTTAACCCCCTTTTCCACCCTTCAAGATTACTTTCTTCTGATTGGCTGAGGGTACTACCTCCCTTTAACATCATACTTTTTTGTGATCCACCACTTTAAAGGCCAAAACCATTCAGAGGGTGGTAAATTACTCTTAAACAGCTCTAATATCAGTCTCACAGGCCTCATGTTAAAAATACTAGACCGCCAAACTTGGGATAACCATTTTCACTGTTCAGTCATCTGTCATTCTGAACAGCACGGCCAATGATTCGGTCCCCTGTTAGTTTCTGATATCGCAAGACACTGATTAGTTTATTGCATGCAAGATAAGAAAAGACAATGCTACTTCTCATCTAAGCTTCACTGGAGTTCCTCAGCACACAGTCCTGAATAACTCTAACAGATAAAATCCAAAAAGGAAACCCAAACCAAACCCCTGTTTTTACACAGCTCCAAAAGGCATCTGAAGTCCCTTACCTCTCCTCAAGTCCACTGTTTCAGTCTCACATTTGTCAGAGAGGTAGAGAGCAGAATCATCCAGGATGAATCTGACCGCAACATAACAAAAATGAACAAAGGTCTCCCAACGATTCATACACTGTGACAAAAACTGACAGCGACGTTTTTGATTATCGTTTTAATGGACAATCTTTATGTCGAGTACCTGAGGTGGAAGGTGGCAGTGTCAACAATGATATTACTGGACAGAGAGAAGGACTCCGCTGTGAATAACACTCGCAGGGGCAGATACAGGGGTCTGAGAAACAAGATATGAAACAAGGGTGTAAAACGAGAAAAAAACAAAACAAAATCCATGTCCACATTATTTTACAAAACCTCTCTTTTGGGTGTATACCTATAGTCAACAGCACAGGTAGCGAGGTGCGTGTGGAGGACAGTGATGACGGCCGGCGCGGTGTATCCCAGAATAGGATCGTCGATGACATCCAGGAAGTCAACCAGCTGGAACAGTTTGCAGGTCATGAAGTAAATTTAGACTTTATCCACTTTATTTGACTTCTTTGTGTAGAGTGCGCTTTTTATTTTTCTCTTCAGTCCAAATGGTTTAACTACCGGTTTAATTACCACATTTACACGTTCTGCAGGATAAAGCTCATTATAGTTATGTAATTTTCCATCTTAAATCATATTTTTTTCCTGTCTACGGTGTAACAACATATACTTATTTATTATTTCTGGGAGCAAGAAGATGTTTTTGGCAGAGCCGGTAATAGACTAATAGCAGCTGCCACCACACTCGCAGCCGTTTTCAGCTGTCTGGATTTTTTATTCATTTCCTGTACAGAAACATTTGCAGTGCAATTAATCTGACCTGTATAATCAATCTGTGAAGTCCAAGTTTTTTTTTTTCTTTCCCCCACACATCTCCTCTAAACCACATCTACATCAGTGATTACAGCACTTTCTAAATCGCCTGCAACCTCCCTGATGCAGCAATTTAAATGTTTTTTCTTAATGTATAATCGTGAATTATATGTTAACTGCACAAGATAGTGGCTATAAAATAATAACAGCATCAGTGTTTAGACTGATGGTGCAGAAAATGAAGAAAATGAGGGCTTAATTGTGCTTCCAAAACTAGAGTAAGACAGAGCCTGTGTTTTCCTGGTAGCTATTTTCAGCCATTTTCACACAGATTAGAGAAATGCTGGGAGAACCAGAGTAACTGTGGAAACTCAACACAGCAAAAGAAGCGTCCTGTTGTTGTAAGAGCCAATAAAAGCAAAGAGGGAGAGTGATAGAAGAATAAAACTCTTTCACGATGGAAGGAGCTCTGGGACTATAGCGGAGTCTAAACTGACATTTAGCTGGCATTATTTCTACTCAAGAAAGAAAAACTTGCAGTCTGAGCAGGGAATGTTTTTAGAACTGAAAGCAGTCATTTCTTTATGATAGTGTCCCAGAAGGGAGGGCAGGAGAGAAGATGTTTACTCCAAGTACTTGGAAAAATGGCTCACTAAAAAAAATAAATACAATAATAATGTGTTAGTCTAGTTTCCATTCAGTCCTTTTTAACCAGTTCAAAAATAAAAGAAAAAAGAAATCTGTGCAGATTTCTTTTTGTAGAATGTAGAATGCCAAAAACCAGCAAGTGTAGGAAGAAAAAGATATTTCCTGAATTGCAAAACAGCAAATCTGACATTTTTTCTCTATGACAGCTGAAATTTCTAATCCAAATACTTCAAAATTGAATAGCAAAAACATCCATTCATTTTCTTAACGAAATGTCCAATTCAGGATTCAGGGTTGCAGCAGTGCTGGAGCCTGTCCTGCTGTCAAAGGGGTGAGATGCAGGTAGACCCTGGTCAGGTCGCCAGTCCATGGCAGGGCTAACCCAGAGAACAAGAAGACAAATTCATGCTCATTTTCACACCTGTTGCCATTTTCGAATCACCAATTAGCCTCACATGCATGTCTTTGGACTGCAAAAGGAAGCCGCACGACCTGGAGAGAACTTATTAAGGCATGCAGAGAGCATGGAAACTCCACACAAAAAGCCTACAGAAGCTTGTTTCCCCCCCACAGAAAAATATATATTTTTTGCCATCCGCAAGTCAAAATTCTGACTTCCTCAGAAGTTTTTTTTAAACATTTTTGTTTGATTTAGACAGAAAAAGATAGACAGGAAAGAGACTGGGAGGGGTAACAACACATAACAAAGAGCCGCAGCAAAGGCTGCTGCATGGATATGGGATATGGTCGCCTGCTTAACCAGTGAGCTAGCTCTCTAGATTTCAAATTCAGCAAAATGCTATTTTGTTTTCAGTGGCTTCCATATCAGCTAGCTGGTGGATTCAGACTGAGGACCTTTTTGCTGTTAGGAGACAAACCATTGCACCGCTGTGCCTCTTTAGCGCGATTCATTCAGCTTCTTACCTGCTCGTGCCAACTGTGGTTAGTCTGCGTCATGTAATGTCGCATGGTGGCACCTTGAAGGCGAAGGGCAACGAGGAACTCCTGTGAAGAGAACAAGAAATAAAAAACCAAAACAACAACAATAACAATCATCATCATCACTATCAGGTATATGAGGACATGCCTTGACATTTCTCTGAGGGTCCAGTGTGATTTTGATGGCTGTGGATAACATCTGCACCTCTCCCTCCCTGCCGCTCACACTGCTCACTCCCACCTCTGTGGGGTAGATGGTGAGGTCCAGGTGCTTTGGGGGCATGAAGCTGGGCATTTCCAACCGCTGCGGGATGGGGGTGTCCTTCAAGACAGCTGTGTTTGTGTGGCATATGAAAAAGTTAACTGCATACTTAGTGCATAACACACACCATGCTGAAACTAAATGTCTTTAAATAACACAATGCGCACCTCGATGGTAGAGCTCCACTCGTCTGCTCTCCAGACACAGGAAACTGAGATTGGGGTCATTTTGGTGCTGCGCTACACTGAATATCTTCCCCCCTTCCAGATCAAGCACGAGCTCTCCGTGACTCTGGTCCTCCTGAATCAATAACATCAGTGTCAGCAGAACAATACATGACAGATACACAGTAAACAATGGAAAAGCATTTTACACATCTTCATGATGATAGTAACTATGAATAGATTTCGATAAATACATGTGGTTGGATATCTGATTACAACTACTTTATAGTCATTAAATCTTCATCTCCTGACTTGAAAGGCTAAAAATAAGAAGTTCCAACACATTGTAGTTTAAGAGAAACAATCTTGGAAGGTTTTAATAATTAGTATCTGATGCAGTTAAAATCCACAAAATTCACTGTCTTCTGGCCACCTTCTTGTCTGTCCTGGCTTGGAGGCGACCCTTCCCGATAATCACAGTGAGGGAGAGAAGGCTCAGATTGTGGTTGGGACGAGGAGCCATCGGATGCGACTTTCCAGATGATTCACTGGCCAAGTAGTACTGACACTCGTCCTCTTCTGAGTCAGAGTCTACAGCAGAGAGAGAGCACGAGAGAAGACGAAGGAAAAAACATTTTGTCTGTTTAATTTTAGTCATCAGTGAAGGAAAAATTCTCCAAACATAATAAAATACTTAATATAAGATGACCTGAGAGGTTATTATGTCTAATAAATCTACAATATGTTCAAGTTTTCCATCAAATGAGCCAAACTTACCCAGTCTAAAGGCCGACTTGCAGAGCTGGAACTCGTCCTGGTGATGGCGACTGTGGTCGGGGCTGTGGGCTGAGGGGGGAGGAGGCGGGGGAGGCTCCCACATCAACAGATCATTATTGATCCTTGTGGACAGAGGGACGGGTGAGGGGAAATTACTGTTAGTTCTGAGGCAGGATTTAAGACCAAAATAAGGATGAAAATAGGAACAAAGCTGGAAGAGGTATTAATATAACGAGCAAAGTCCGTTTGACACGAGCACCTCAAAGACGGAGAATTGCGTTAACAGTACAGCTCCGAGACGCTCAGAGGGAAATGAAGGAGCTCGTTCTGGGTTATGTGGTGGAAGAAATACTACCAGTATGAACTCGCTACACAATCAGCTAAAGTCGGTACACTCGGGCTGGACTCCCTCTGCACATATAACCAGCGCTCATGAGCAAACTGTAGGAGCAAGTTTATCTCTGGTGATGCAAAACTTTAATGAGTTACGTTCATCTATAAGTAATGATGCAACATAATTTTTTATCAGCAGTAACATGTTATGTATTAAGTTACTTTTAAATGTTTCCAGCACTGGACACTATTAACACCTAAAGCCAGCAGAATCTTTTGTGTGTCAAGGCAGGTAGAGTGCATCTGTAAGACTTTATAAGAGTCGTTTGTATTTTGAATATTAAACTTAAGAGTTTAAAAAAAGTAGAGTCCATATTTTTTAAGGACACCTGGATTATTCTAAACTGGGAGGGCAAGCAGTGGTCTTGTGATACTTTTTACATACCTGTTATAGATGCTCTGGAAGGCCTGTTTGCTGGGGAGCAGGATATAAGCTAGTGGCATGCTGATGTCCACAGCACACTGACACTGAGCGACACACTGCTCCTGAAACTGACGCATCTCCTCTGGGTCGGCTGGAATCACCATCTGAAACACACAGGGAGGAGAGGTGAGGCGAGGAGGAACATGGATGGCTGGGGTGGTTTATAAACTGGGATGTGTCATGTTTTTGTGTGTGCCAGCACACCTCCTCAGTCTCAAACATGGTGCGGTTGGAGGAAAAAGGAGAGCTCGTTTTGTCGTTGAATTCACAGTGACTTTCAAAGAAGGCGGCACCAAGGTCCCTGATGAGGCCCGGGTTCATGCCACTCAGACCAGCTGCTGGGCCCTGAGCCTCACCTCCACGCACACGCACTGATATCCTGTTCACAAAGACGTGAGGAAAGCTGACTATGAGTGATGAGAAAGAATAATGAAGAAAATCAGCTTTGCCTTCAGTTGTCTCACGAGTGTTGCTACTCCTTATCGGTACTGAAAGAACCAGACTCCTGAACAGTGAAGTTAAAATTAAAACATGTAGTTCAGCATCTCAAATTTCGTGAATTACACATATTGTCTTTTGGCTTCTGTATCTGAAAAAAAGGGCTGGTGAATATTTGAAGAGAAGACAATTTGGTCACAGCCTCAAAAGGAGGAAATGCTAATTCAGTTTATTAAAGATCTTGACATTTTTATTATATTTTACAATCTTCCCATAGCTGAAAACACATTTATTGTGTTCTTCTGATGGTCTTCTTGAGCATCATAAGATGGAGTCTGTGACTCCTTTTATGAATCACTGATCCACTGATGATCAGAAGGACTAACCTGGGCAGAGTGTCCCGGTTCTTCCTCACTCTGATACAAGGGAAAGAGCCTCCCTCCCAGCCCTCATATGACCCTGGTGAGACACAAGACATTGGGAAATTAAACTGAGTTCTAAATATCAGACTAAAGGAATTATTAACTAAACTATAATCTTAGAAACCAAGCCGGTAAAAACACAACTTGGATGGGTACATCAATATAAAACGCCAGATATGAAAATGTCTGCATTCATTATAAAAGACACTTGTATATAACATAACTTTATGTACAGAAAGACACAGGGTCTCTTTTTTTTTTTAATATAGCGCTAATTTAAAATTAAAGTTACAGTTTATTGTTTCCAGAAGTCCCTAATAACTAAATTTAACACTAAAAGTACATCGGACTGTCTTTGCTAAACAGTGGTCAGTAATCTAGTCATCTAGCTTTGGTTCCTCCTGTCATGAATCTTCACTGAGAAGCAACAACTACTTGTGTGTGTTCCCACCGTGCAGGTCGGTGAAGGAGGCCTCCAGCAGCTGGGTGAGGCAGGGGGCCCACGGCTGTCCCGGTGTAGTCTGCTCACTTTGCAGGTCTGGGGCCTCCTGGTGCTTCAGCTCAAACTCTGTCATCTCCAACACCAAGGTTTCCTGCCGCACCGCCCTCTGGGTTGGAGGCCGACGCTTTGGGAGGGGCTGCAGATCAGGTATGGGGAAACGAAGTCTGAGGACGGCGTGAGGCGACAGGAGGGTGAAGGAGGAGCTGAGCTCGGTGCTGTGAGTCTAAGAGGGCAGTAGGAGGAAAAACATGTGAACATGGATTTTAGGAAGCATTTCAACCATAGAGCTTCAGAAAGTAAAAAGTTATGACTCTGAACAAAGCTGCTAATGTTATGTTCTATCTGAATGCTTTTCTGCTCACGGTCTTTTGGAGGCTGAGCCTCAGTGGCTTGTATTACCAACATATTACTATAATTATAAACTCTATAGCCTTTAATGATGTCAAGATTAAGTATCCCCTCAGATCCAGTAACCATGAGGGATTTTTTTAACAGCAGGTCTCTCTGTATGGTCTGGACCTAAGACACGATACACAGTTCGTACTCTCTGGGTGACCTCATTTATTTTTTTCACAGAATAAATCTATTCCACTGACCTGCACGAGTCCTGGTCCAGGCGTCTGATTGGGACAGTAGCTGAAGGCTTTGCTGAGGCTCTCCAGGCGGCTGAGGATGTCCAAATCCAGTTCGGCACTAAGCTCAGCCAGCTCCACTCGCACAACGCTGCTCCGCCGCAACACCTGCTGCTTGCCCTGCAGAAACACATGAACACACAACAGGTTAAAGAAAAAAGAAATTGTTGCTATGCTCACATCAGTTTTTGACATAATGTTTGGTTGATTACGCATGTTTATGTTTGAATAGCTAAAGTAAACTGTAAGGCTTTTAGCGGTCAATCCTTCTGAAGAGCTTCACAAAAATCTGCATATATAATACTGGAAATGTTACAGTACAGATTTTTCAGGATACAGCTATTAAATATTAAAAAAATTACTTGAACTTTTGAATATTTTAAGACATAAAAAGTTAAAGGGTAAAGTTTTGTTTTGTCACAAATATCTAATTTTATATAATATGACATGGAAAAAAAAAAAAAAAGAGGGAAAATCTTTCTTAAAACTGTAAGAAACACATACTTAATGCTTTTCTTTTTAAGCTATCAAAATGTCCTTCCTGGAGTTCACATTTTCATGCAACTGCTTCTTGTCCCGTGTATGATCTCCATTGCAAACACTAATTTCGGCTATGACTCTGAGTCAAACCTATACTGTTTTAACCTCAGCTGGCACTGGGAAAAATACATAGAAATCATTTTGGTGCCAATCTCTAACCATAAATATAACTTATATTTGTTTACAGTAAAACTCATTACGGAACCATTAAACCATTTCTGAAAATATTTCTGAGCACACTGTGGTTTGGTGATTAAAAGGTGAATTGCACTTTATTATCAGAAGATATACTTTTAACTTTTACTTTACCTGATACACTGCTTTTAAAAGGTATATTTTGTAAACGATGATGGGTGAACAGAACAGGAAGTCTTGAACTGAATAACCACCATCAGGGTATCCTGGCTCCAATGTGAACCCAGAATAATTTGCAATTTGAGAGGCTAAGTCAGCGGACTACTCGATGGCTAAAAAGACTGGGCCGTGTGTTTAGAAACGCTTACCTTACGCAGGCGTTTTTCAGTGAGGCTGTAGTGTAACTGGGCACACGGTCTGGCTGCAGCTCCAACTGTGAACAGACCAGCTTTCTGGAACTGAAGCAGCTGAAAAGAGAAGCCCACAGGAGAGTTAAGACTGGATTTGTAGTTTTTCCCTTGGGGTGGTAAAGAAGCAACAAACGTACCACTTCCAGACAATAGGGAAAGGTCATCTTAAATGTGAAATTCTTATCTGACATTTTCAACTCTAATTTAAGTCACTTTTCCTTTATTTTACAATAACTTTAGTCTGAACAGCCATTTCTCAAAACCTTAAATATTGATGTTTGTTAAGTATTTGGATGCTCTCATGAAATAACTTACTCTGGACTGTGCAAACACTGACTTTAATGTGAATGCTTCACAAAATTAAATTCTTAGCACGGACACAAGTTTGTTTAAAAGCTCGACAGACTGACAGAGAGATGATCTACCTCACAGTACTCCGGCTTTCCGTCCTCCCAGAGGCACTCTAACATCTCCAGTCTGCTGAAGGAAAGGTCAGAGGTCACAGCCCTGTTTTGGCGTCTCCCACTCCGCATCTCACAGGCGACCTGCACCGCTGCTCCTGTTAATCTGCAGTGAGAACGATAAAGAGAAACAAACTCTTGGTCTCAGTGGGAAAACTTGACCAATTGTGTGTGAATGCAATTTGAGAGAGAGGGCGGAAGCAGGACCAACAAAAAGTCGGAAAGAAGGAGAAAAAACCCTCCCAAAACATCTGCATCCTCCTCAATACCTACAGACTAACTTCATTAATGTTTGTAGTACTTAAGAAATATATAACTACCATCTAATGATCAGTCACAAGCACCTGATTATGAAAGTGTATTTTTCTATCTCCTTCCATACAAAACCACAACAAAGACGATGTGTGCATTTTTTAACCTGAGATTTGAGTGTGGGCAGGCTTTGGCGAATCCGCCTCTCAGTTGATGGAAGTCTCTTTCACTGAACATGCTGTCCTTGAAGGCGGTCAGCTCCTTGAAAAACACCTTAGACACCTGAGCCAATGACGAGGCTCCGTCAGCACTGGAGGGTTGTGGATCCTCCTGCAGAAGGGTTAGAGTGAGTCCGCCAAGGGTCAGTCGCAGCAACGCGTCAGGCTTCAGCTGCTCTGCCTGGCCGCTGTGTGATCGTCCTGCAAAGATGAGAGTTCAGCATAGAGACAAAGCATGGCCAGGCTTTCTTGCTTAATATAAGGATATAAGTAAATTTAATTTGCTTTACATTTAGTTGTCATAGTGTTAAGACACTGCTTCTATTACTAAGTGCAATCATGACACTTGTTATATTAGACCTCCTGATTCTTCTATAGGCACAAATGCCAGGACTCCCTTATTTTAACACCATCTTCTGGCACCCTTCTCTTTTGCTGTTTCTCCCAGAAAAGTCCAGCAACTTTCTTGAAAATCTAACTTTTTTTTAATGTGTACATATATATATCAGACATGCAAGCTTTTTGTGGTCATCTAAAGTTGCAAGACTGCCCATTAAACACAGCCTACATGCAAACTTGTCAACCCGATTCAGGGTGTATGTCTGCAGGTAGACCAATTAGATGCTCCCTGACTTAGTTATTTTTACTTCACCACTTCAGCTCCTTTTATAGCAAAGGCAAAATGAAGAGTAAGACTTGAAAATACTGAAAAATCAATAACTTTGTGGCTTTTGTGAAGCTGAAAAGATTCGAGCTTCCTGAATTAATAGCAGCACATTTTTTCTGAAGTATTCAGGTAGAGCGTGAGCTTCAACCAAACTGTTCAGTCCTCTGGCCGGACAATGTACAACTGTGTACTTTCACCAAAATCATTTTACACATATCCCACCCGTCCCTCTTCCCAACATAAACCCATTACTTAGCACTCCACATTACCTCTACTGCGGCCGCTGGCCTGGGGTAGACTAGATAGACAGCCAGCAACAGGATATCTCCTGGGACAATTCATGACGCCCTGGCAGGAAAAGTCAAAGTGAGAACAAGAAGATTTACAAATTCCTGTTTAATGCATGCTATTCTTCAACATACATAACTTTGTGCTTGCAATTGGTGCTAAAACACATTTTTGCATTTGTTAACAACTGTGAAACGCCCAAAATAAAATAAATGAAATAATTGTTTAAAAATAAAATAAAAAAAAAAAAATCATATTAGATATTTTTTATACTTTTCATGGCATGAGCACACAATACAAATACAGATCAACCAGAAGTTTATTCTGACAGTTTTTGGACCTTAGAACGACCAGGCATCTGTTAGAAATTTAAACATGCGCACACACACACACACACACACACACACACACACACACACACTGTGTACCTGTGCAGACAGCGGCTGTGTGAAGCTGGCTAGACTGTGTGTGGAAGACTCCATGTCGCTTTCTGACAGCTCACTGCCGGAGCGGACAGATGTCACACTGCTCGTCATCCCAGCAGGACCCATAGAGTAAAACATTTCTGCAGGAAGACACATACAGACACACTGAGTGATTAATTACTGAAATGTAAACAAACACTTCTTCACGTCATGTTCCTGTAAGAAAAGGAGCAGCAGTTTTACACACCTTCAGGAATAGGACATAAAATTAAAATACCAGACTACTCTCTGTGGCTCACACAATCAAACACCAGACTGGTGTCCTGTATCTTTTTTTAAATGACACTATCAAAGAAAACTGTGTATTAATTGCGAGCTAAGATATTGGGAACAAACACCATTTACTATCCCCCCCCCCAAAAAAAAAAAAATCAACTCATGCTTCACAATTTACTTGGCTTTTTCTTTTTAATTAAATATGCAGATTCTTAAAGTCCTCCTGATGTTAGGATGCATTTGAAGCAGACACAGTATAAGAGGTCTTGTACTGATCCGTGTACCTCCATTCTCCATGCCGGTGACAAACGACTCGAGGTCAGGCTCAGTTTCCCACTCATCGTCTCTGGGACTGGAGCCGAGCTGCTTACCGAGGTCTTCCTCAATCATTCGCATGTCATCCGAGTCTAACGGACGACTGTGCACTCTGCCGCACTTGGTCTCTGGCTCTGAGTAATAGAGGAGCGAATATCTGATTAAAATGGTTCAAAAGAAAACAGACCGTGTGTATAACCTCACATTTAGGAGGCGTTTAAAAACATCTGTGACATTATTGTTTAGCTCCAGGCTGCAGCGGGAGAAGCCAGACTAGTGTACGGTAGGTGTTTAAGGACAGAGACGTTATCACATTATGGGGCTGTACAATGTACTGCTTGAATTTGTGAGCCCGTACTACTTTATGGTTCAGAGGATCATACATTTCAGGTGCAATATTATGAGCGAGGGCAATACTTTTTAACCTACATGACCATAAAGGGGAAACAGAGAAAACTTTAATTTTAAAATCATTTATTTATGTTACTATACCCCCAATTACCTAACTATGCTTCAACCAGTCTCCTGCTTTCACCTAGAGTCAGCTGACAAAAATGCCATTCTTTAACTTATAAAAGGTACAGACTATTTTAGGTCATGGCATAATCATAAAACTGGCCATGAATTAGTTTATATCACACTGCCCGTTTTTCTGTACCAGTGTCTATACAGAGGGCTGCCAGCAGGTCTGTCAGATGGGTTATTTGATCAGGAGACAGCAGCATGTGGACACAGCCCACTTTCCCATCCAACTCCAGCTAAGAATCAGAGAGAAAGAAAAGAGAGAGAAGTCAGCCTGAGACAGTAGTTGTGTTTTTGCATTTCTTGGTGTGCATGAGAGAGCTTCGTGCACCTTTGGTCCGGGCAGCATGTCGTTCTGTTTGATCTTGACGGTGGTCTCAATGAAACCGGAGCAGCTTCCTATAAGGAGCGGCTGAGATAGAGGGGCAGCTTGTGGCTTGGCCTTCTCCCCTTCCTCCTCCTCCTTATCATCGTCGCCTTCACCTTCCTCTCCCTCACTAGCCATGGCTGAATCTGTGTGTTCCTCCTCAGGAGTACCCTGTCAAATGAAGACAAATGAAGACAGAGATGAAAGTCAGGAACATTTTCTTCTTCACACAATGCCACTTGTAAATTATAATTCAGTTCTAAAGAAAAAGCAGATCCACACCACTTTGTCCTCCCTAGGTATCACATACCATTATTATGGAAGTTGTACTTTAATACATTATTTTCTGACAACACTTCACATAAGAAAAGACAAATCATCCTGTTTGTAAAGCTGTAACCTAAAAAGTATCCTTCTGAAGTCAGACATTTTTAAAAAGCTGCAGACTTTCTCCAGTCAGATTGTCTGAACTGATCTTACAGTCTCAGTTTAAACATCAGCAGATCATGTCTGTGTCATATCTGCAACGTGTCCCCAAAGCTGTCCACATTTGTTAGTCTGATTACTTGTATTCCAAATGAAAACTAAAAATGTTGCAAAAAAAAAAAAAAAAATCTAAAGGTAAAAGAAATAAAGAAAATAAAATAGAAAAGATACAGAAATCTGAGGCAGCGTGGTCTCCATCACCTGTACTATGCCATTGCTATCATAGAACAGCTGAACAGCGCTCAGCTGGAGGATCTTGTGCAGGAAGGCGGGTGGCTGGTGGATGTCGACAGGCACGGCAGTCTGGCTGGCTGGATCGCGCACTGCCTCGTCGAAATACTCCAGCCTGGAACAACATGGCAAAATCAGAAATGTACACCATTTATTGCTAACAGCAAATTTAAGTGAGAAGAAAATAACGGTGGACACAGAGGAAGACATTACACCTGCAAACTGGTTTCAATGTGACAAAACATCAGTCGTGTAATTAATGGTATGCTGATAACCAACGTAATATTCTGACCAGAAATACACACTTACACAATCAGTGCCTTCAGCACCAGGACAGCTGAAGCAGAAGCTCCTGTTTAACAAACACTGCATGTGTAACATGCCTCACTTGACCTGAATCAGTTCTGCCCTTGTGGCCTCTGATCACAGATCAGCAAAGCTCAACCTGCGCAGCTTTGTCAATATGCCAGGAAAACAGAGTCATCAGTCTCACAGCAAAATGCCAATAACGTCATGACACATGAGGGACACAGAAAGACGTGTGCAGGGCATTGAGGTTTAAAAAAAATGAGCATACTGTAATGCAAGTCTATTTAAAGTAATCTTTACCTTCCTTTTCAGATAATAACTTGCGATTGTCAAATTTAATATTAGCAACTATAGTTTAAATAATTTAAAAAGTATCCTGATGCATTCTCAATCATCCAGGAAAGTAAATCTCCAAAAGTTGAATCTGTTCATCTGGACGTAGCGTTGTCGAGACTGAAGAAGTCACTTGGATGAGTGACGAAACGTTTCTCCCACAAAAACGCTACGTCCAGATGAACAGATTCAACTTTTGGAAATTTAAAAAGTACTGTGATTTATCCCATTTAAAGTCCAGCCAGCCTAAAAGTAGCCTGAGAGCTAAAAACACTTTCTTGATTATGACAATTTTCTCCTGTCTTCTTAGGCTTGGATTAAGGATTTTTTAAAGTTATAAGATCTGTCTGAAAATATAAAATTGGGGGTCATTTGTAATAATAAAACAGAAAGAGTATATTATGCTTTAAACTAGGTTTAGTGCATTTTATTTAACCATGCTTGACTACTGCAGTTGGAAATGGTTCCAATGTTATGTCAACAATGTAGCACGAATACATCAAACTATTAGGAACAGCTCTCTCTATATATAATTCTGGTGTTTCATACGCAGCATCAGTGACTCATCAGTGTCCATAGTCATCAATGAATGTCACGGTCACAGACACTCTATTATTGACAACACCTCAAGCACAGGCCGCAGTTATCTGTAGCCACTGTTCAGCCGAATACTGGTAATGTTACAGTTAGATGGAAGGTTAAAATATGACACTATTGGTGAACACATTTGGAGCTTTCTTGAAGCTGCGGATTACGATCATAGGGCCTGATTTCTGACTTCTGTGGGGAATCTTTGTAGAACCTACGACGTAACTCTGGAAGCGGCCGACGCTGTTGCCACCACTTATCCTTGTGCTGGTGCACTATGTGTTAATAACCTTGTGGTTGTGTCCCAGTCTTTCATGTGCCTGGGCATACGCTCTTTGTTGTGGTCAGTTTTGTCCGTCAAGTTTTGCTTGTTCATTCCTCCACATCCATTCTGACCGTTTCAGCTATCACCTTCTGTGAAATTGCTGACATTTTTGAGTCCTTAAACTGGTGCTATGATTATTATTCTGTCACTGATAAATGCAAATCTAGGGAAAAAGTCGCCAGAAGTGCACAGGAGGTATCAACAGTACTGAACAGACCAATCACACCGGCTGTGTTGTACCGACACACATCAAAGTGCACGCCAGGTTACAACGTAGGGTTTCAGAGGGGTTTGCAGCTACAGCATAGCTACGGCTTAATTTTCCACTTAAGCATCAATTCCAAGTAAGCCTACTATTATTTCATTTGCAAATTTCAGGAATTTCTAGTGAACGTAAATGTAGAAAAATAAACACACAAACACATATTGCTCCCTTTAATACACTGAATGAAGACAATGTGACTCTAAAAGGCAAGTAAAGTTACTGTCAGATGAACTACTGAAGCACAAGTTATACATTTATGTGTTTAAAAGTGTTTCAATTACTACTGGAAATGTTGTTACTACTCTAACTGTAGTATCAATGGGGCTGTAACTGTAAGTATGTAAAATAACCTTCAGTGAAAACCAGGTCTAGTTTTTCCTGTTTGCAGCTCATATTCCGTTAGGAAAAAGGAAGCAGGAACTCACCTTTTAATGTGCACTTCTAAGGCGACGCCTGTTTCCAGGTCCAAGGGCTGGTGCTCGATGCGGACGATAGTGTCTAGAAAGGTGACTTTAATGCGACGAAGGACTGAAAAACAGACGACAAAACAGATATGCAAAGATCCATTAGCACCGATCTCTTACATGAGTTCTGCTTTGCTCTGAGTGGTGGGATCTAATTTGTACATTAACAGTGTCTCTACTGTCTCCCTGAAGCACATCTGCTTAGTCAAAGCTGAATGAAGGTAAATTCTGATTTGTCAAAGTCAGAGCTAACCGTTGTAAACAAGAGGCTCTAATTCACCTCCCTTTAAAACAGTGGATATCAAACTATGTTGGAGGCCCCAGTGGTGGGGAATAAAGCCAATTCAGATGGGGCATGAACAACCATGGAAAAATGTGAAGGGAAACAAAGTTGAACTGACATGTTTTCCTGTAAGGAAATTAAAAGTTTTGGAAGCAAAAGATTTGAACAGCAGCTTGGTGGAATTACAGAGCTGTGTACCCAAGATGTCAATATTAAGGATATGACCTCTCATTGGCATCAAAGCCAAGAGCCAAGTAAGGAACAGAAAGTACTGCCTGAAACTGATCAAACAGAGAAAGAATTACCTGTGCAAACAATAGCCTCCTTATCTGAAACATCAATCATATTTAATATGAGCAGTAACAGTAAAGTACATTATGGAAAAGAAGTAGAAGTATAATGGGGGCACTGTAAAGTTACTGGGAAATAAAAAAATATATATATCCATGACCAAACATTAATGCCGTTTGATAGCACATTATAAATGTCGAACAACTCACTGGTACTGTGTAACACTATATGTATATATATATGTATGAAGTGTTGTTCAATTATAAAAAAATAAATTAAAAAACACAGAGTAATGGTCTTGAGCCACCTTTAATGTCTCTATGCTTCCAAGGAGCCAGAATTTCCTCTAATTATTAAAGTGGTCTTGAGCAATAGTTCTCCAGGCCTTCTAAACGCTTGTTACTAGCAGCCTGTTTCAAAAGCACATAATTTTCTTCCCCTTCATAGAGTCTTTAGTTTGACTCACATAAAATGATACTTTTGCACCAACAAGGTGATTTCCAAATCCTCTGAAAAGTTGGCATATCACACCATGTGGTGCAGTGTGTCTTAAAAACAAACAAAACAAAAAAACAAATACGGAAACGATAAGTAGTGGATAAAAGAAGTAACAGGCCTAAAAATAATCTACAGCAGATGAACAGTATCTCAAAGTTCAAAGTTGTGTCTTTAAGAAATTAGGCAAAAATCTAGCAAAGTGCTGACAGAGGAGCGGAGAGATACATCTGGACCTTCAGTTGATCCATCTATTGTTTAACAAAGCCTCATCAGAAATGGTCTCAGTGGAAGGATGGTTGTTAAGAAGCCATTGTTGAAGGAAAACACAAGAACTTGACTGTCACTAGAATCAGTAACGAGTCTTACAGAGTAATTTTCAATTCACTGTCAGTATATCCGGAAGAGATCAAGAGAGAGGTACTAATGTAAATGTTTACAGCAGGGGTGGGGAACTCCATGCCTCAAGGGCCTAGGTCAACACCCCTGAATCAAATGATTAGTTCATTACCAGGCCTCTGGAGAACTTCAAGACATGTTGAAGAGGTAATTTAGCCATTTAAATCAGCCGTGTTGGATCAAGGACACATCTAAAACCTGTAGGACACCAGCCCTTGAGGCCTGGAGTTCCCCACCCGTGGTTTATAGCCATCACAGTTGAGAGTCATGGTTTGGGGTGCATTTGAGCTGGTGGTGTTGGAGATCTTTTCAGAATTGATGAAATTTTGAATTCAGAAAAGTACTGTGAGATTTTCATCCACCATGCAATACTATCTGGAACACATCTGATTGGCAATAGCTTGATTTTTCATCATGCCAGTGATGCCAAACATACTGACCATGTAGTAACGGCATACCTGGATAGAACCCCCCCATCAAATATAATCAATTATAAACAAGGGTCTTGAACTCCAGGCCTCGAGGGCCGGTATCCTGCAGGTTTTAGATGTGTCCTTGATCCAACACAGCTGATTTAAATGGCTAAATGACCTCCTCAACATGTCTTGAAGTTCTCCAGAGGCCTGGAAATGAACTAATAATTTGATTCAGGTGTGTTGACCCAGGGTGCTATCTAAAACCTGTCCTGACAGGTTTTAGATAGCTGACGGTATCCTTGAGGCCTGGAGTTCGAGACCCCTGCCCTAGAGCAGCAACCTCAACATTATTGAAGCAGTGTGGGGTCGTCTTAAGAGAGAACAGAGCAAAAAGCCAGCCAAAGAATCACTTTGAATGTCCTTTAAGAACCCTAGACAACTATTCCTGAAGATTACTTAAAGAAATTATCAGAAAGCTTGCCTGAGAGAGTTCAGGGTGTGATGAAGAAGGTGTTCAAACCCAATATTAACTTTCAAACTAATTATTAATGTATTTTTCTTATATACTTTATTTTCACATATGTTTGGACGTGTTTCAATAAATAGTAGCAACTAGCATCTCACTTTCCTCACAGAATAGAAAATGAGGGGTGGCTCACTGGCCTTTTGGACAGTACTATAGGCCAAAAGAATACTTATCAGTAATGGAGTAAAGGGTAACTACATAAACAAACAACTAAATAAACATAAAAAAGAACCGCACCAATGTGGAGAAATTGTAAATTAAGGTGGCCAACTGTGAGCAGATCACAGGTTTTTAAATCTGTTCCATTTCAAATTTACCCAATATATTTTTTTTTTCTCATTAGTTACACAAACCTATAAGCATGCTGGATGCAAATGAACAGATTCCCCATCTCTCACAATAATATAATCTCCTGAGTAAATCCAGTCTGCAGGAAGCCAGAGGACGTCACTTAGCAGGGATGGGCCGCCCAGAATAGATAGAACAAGTGTGCAGTGAAACTGTTGACCTGTAGCATGCCCTATATTATATTTATGTAAACCTCCAGAATCCTGTTTTCTTTTTCTTTTCTTTTTCCAAAGAAACATCTACATCGCTGAGGAGCCTCTGATTTAGGTAACATCAGGAGGTTTGGTAAAGATGAAAAAAAGCCCCTTTCAACCCCCAAAGTAGGAAATGAACCGTGGGATGATGGGTAACAGCCAGGAGTAACTGAGCAATGATAATATACAGAAGAAGGCTGTCACAGAGATGGCTTTCTGTTTGGAATGAGGTGGAGGGATAATCGGGGCGATAGATCATAAATAGTTAAAAATATAGAGTTTAAACTATAATTCGTTGAAATGTCAAAGCTGAGACATGTCAACACCACCATGAGGCCAGCAATGATGATTTCTCTCTTTCTTACAGAAAACAATACAAAACAACAACAAGAACTTTGGCTAGTTTTATGGTTCTTTTCCATGCAAAATAAAATATGAGAGTATCAATAAGTGTTATGTGTTTTGAAACAAAGTGAGCGTTAAAGTTCATCCCTCTGTGTGTTTATGTTGGTCACTGAACCATCTGATACACACAGTATCTGGTACACATGAAGTACAGCTTATTGTAAGTTGCAGTCAACCTACCTTAATTTCTCCCCGTCTGGCCTCGGGTGATATGTGTCACAGTTTCTTCATCTGCAAGTGTGCTAGGGTCAACTTGTGTCTGGGTTGCGTTAAGTGTATCAACAGACAATGAGCGAGACGCTTCATGCAAAAAATCTGCATGCCTGCCTTTTTTATGGACTCGACCCAACTACGCATGCGCCCTTCAGAGGACTATTACAGGAATAAGCACTGGTCAGTGGTGTCTGCACCTGTCTGTGTCTGCAACAAAGACTAATCCCCACCTTACTGCACTCTGTTTTGTTTGATGCCCCTCTCACACACACAGTGACAACAGGGGAGATAAGGGTGATGAGAGAAACGAGTGTGACTTTAAATACATGTAACACATGAAACACTCAAAGCAAAAAAGAGCAGATAAATTAGGTCAATAAAGTAAATATAATTTTATGACTTTATATTTTTATTTGTACATTTTTATCACTTTGGTTTCTTGGGGGAAGAGGTTTCCTGGGGAATGGATGGAAAGTACTTTACTCCAAAGTGATCATAACTGTGATGGTTTGTGGGAGTTCTTGAGAACGCTTGACTTTTCCCCCGTTGCTGTGGAAGTTCTTTTGTCTGCACGCCAACTATCACATTTAGACAAGTGACAATCTGCATGCAGACAAACTGCTTTCACTCACCCGTCTCAATAGTCTGTGCAAACATCTCAAGCCCCTCCAGTGGGGCAGGGGGCTCCTCTGAAGCCTCAGGGGGGTCCTTTAGGCACTCCTGAGCCAGCTGCATGCTGGAGGTCATGCTGGACGACCAACCTTGCGAGTCCCAGCCCCCACCTGATGGCAAAAGAGGGAGCACTGAGTGATTTCTGTACTTTAGCTATTTCAGCATTGGCTATTTACCATTCTTTTAATTTCTTTTTTTTTAGTGAGATGATGTCTAAGTTACACATATGAGACAAGATTTAGCCTGAGCTAAATGTGGACCTGAAAGGATTCACAAATTAGCATCATTAGTTTAATATCTGTCAGACTCAAACATATGAAAGTATATGGCAGAATTATTGCAGTCCTTGTTCACATAAATAGTACCAAATGAATGTTTTCTTATCCTGTTTACATCTTCTACAGTGTCCTTGAAGATAAATGATGCAATCTTAATAATTATACTGATTTTGTCAAACTGGGTTTGCACGTTAAGAAATGATAAGAACATGAGTTGCTGGCTGAGGCGTGTTCGGTGTCTCAATGAAAAGAACATATACTTTAAGCGAACTTACTGGTCCGGTACTTGGGTCGGCATGTTATCTGAAGACCAGAAACCTCTAAGGTGCAGTGATCAGTCAAGAGAGCCTGCCAAGGGATGGTCACCGTTATGCTGCTCACAAAGCCATCTACTATCTCCAGAGGGGCCCCCAGGGACTCCAAAAGCTCATTGACCGCCTGTTGTAAAGAGGAGGCAGTTAGTAAGCAGCTGCTAAGAAGTAAAAGTAAAAGAAGTAAAAGTAAAAGAAAAAATTGAAATATGCGGTTTCACATTTGCCTCATCACTCTGGGTGTCATATAAAGCTGAGGAAGTGCATAGTTAGTGTGCCATGGGCATATATATTTATGCTAAATGCAGACAGAGGTAAACCTAAACTCGTGAGCTAGTGGTGCGTTTCCTGAGAGTGGATTTCCTCGAAGAAATGTGACCTAGGCTGGGAGATTGTTGTTGAATTCAAGCGCAGTTGCGAAATAGTCGAGGGAGCACGAGTCCGACAAAAACACTTGATGGCTGCTGCTCGCGTGCCAAGATCACCTTCTCCTCACGGTTAAAAACTCACCCAAACATCGAGGTTGATATCCTTGATGACACCGCTGCCGTTGTACAAGTCCAAGCCCAGCTGATCGAGGCTCAATCGCTCCTGCAAAAAGTGACCGAGGTAGTGCTGTAAAAGGTACCGACAGGCCCGCTTCTTGATTGAGCCCGACCAGGGGAAAAACCAGCGAGACATAGGGCCAGAGAGAGCGGGGAGAGGGAGCGAAGAGGTGGTGGAGGAGAACGAGTGCGAGTACAGTCCTCTGGAAACTGCATAACAGACTAAAACAAAGTGTGCAAAAACAAGGAATGAGCCACAGCTAGCTACAAGGGGCTAAGGAAGGGGTATACCGTAACTCTAGTTCTCCCTACACAAAAACTACAAAATCCTTTGTGTCAGGACCCAAGAAGCTCCCACGATACTTTTCGAGACTTTACTCCAGCTGACGGTATCCGTCTCAACTCATATTTTCGCCAGCTTTGTGTCGAACCGCAGCGATAAGTCCTCTTCGCGTATCCCTTGTTTCGGGGTTGTTTATTGTTATCATTCGCCAACTGATGGAACGTCCGTGCGTAACTCGTCACACTGACGTAGACAAAAACCGGAAAAGGAACGTATCTATCCAGGCGCCATTTTTAGAAGGTCAGCGTTTTTATTGTAACACACTGATTTTATATTTTTCTTCCAGAGTTTTGAACATTTACATATAACTGTATGGAAGGCAAGGCGATATGGAGGATCAGAAATCACAAATCTTATCCTTTTAAAAAAAATATCACATTTTTTTAAATTCCGCTTCAGTGTGTGTACCTTTGTATGTAAAAAATAATAATAAAATTGGAAAAAAAGATAATGTGTGCGTTCTCCCCGATTGTCTCCATTTATTTTTCTTGCAGATCGTTTTCACTTGTTCTTTAACCTTAAAATTTGTTTTGGTCAATTAAACTGGTTGTATCTAACAAGAGTTCTGTAACTCCAAACTTATTTTTTTTTATTCAACTTTGTGGTTTTATCTTAACTATATTTAATATTATAAACATCACAAGTCTTAGTATCATAGGTAAGGCAAATGTACAGCATATATTAAATCTACCACCCTAAAGCAAACACAAACTTAAGGCCAGCTTCCCTCAGCTGCTCCCTTCAATAACACTTTGTCTAAACAGTCTGCTCTCCCTCCATTTCGCATGCTCCCACCACATCAGACTACTCTGTCTCCAAACTGCTCAACCCGAGCTGTCTCTGATATACAAGAAAAATAATCAATTTAAATTAGCCCAAACTTCAATCTGGACAGCCATAAAGATGTAGGAACTAAAGCAGCACTGTAAAAAGTTCCATACTATATTTTTTATGTCAACTTTTCCCACACATATTTGCGTGGATAAAACTTAAAGTCATCCATGAGCAGCACCATTGATCTATTTTTTTCCCCCCAATGAAACTTAACAATTTTTCATCTTTCAATAAGTCACAGTTTCTCAGTTATTTAAAATATTTTGACATTTATACTGTAAACTGAAATATAGTCAAATTATTGGGCAGTTCCCCCTCACTTTTCCACTCTTTTCTAATGTAACCTTGAAGAAAATTTATCAGTTGTGACAAAATATATTTTATTGTTAAACATAAACAAACAAAATCAAGATGAGCACATGAATACAATGGACCAATGGCCATATGTCTTTATTCCTATAAAAACTGTGTAGTGATATCTATACAAATGACCAAAAACTAAGGTTACAATAACCAAAAACAGTAGCAGAATGACATTTGGCTGTTAAAACAGTTAACACAAGTAGACTTGATCTACTTCATTCATAATTAAACAAAAGTGAGCGAATAAAAGAACAAAAGCCATAAATAAAAGTAACTGCGCTTTAGTTTATTTCACAGATATTTGATTCCACTCTTTATTTTATGAAAGCTACGTCAGGAATCTTTCCTTCAGCCTGGAAAGAGAAAACAAAAGGAGATATTTCAAAGCCATGGCCTCACAATAGTGTTTCTATGTTGATTTATAGACAGAACAATTATCATTATTATTATACAATTTAAGTTACCTTCAACTGAGTAAAGATCTGCGCTGCTCTGCTGAAGTCCCATTCATTGTCTTGTAGACACCTGTTAAAGATGTATGTTTAGATGTTTAAATACACAATCATACACAAGACCACAAAAAGATATGAGCAGGAAACAAAACGCACTTCTGTGACCACTCCAGGTTCATGCCAGACTTCTGTGAGAAAGCTGTGAGCATCTCTTGCTGCTGTGCAGTGAGGGTGGGGACAGGGCTGGAAGATGGAGTCGGGGCAGGAGCCACGAAGGCTCGGCGGATCTCCTCTGTTGTGGCCATTCGAATGAAAAGCTGGTCGTTGACAATGCACAACCTGTCACAAAAGAACCACACACAGAAAACATAAGGATATCTGGATGTTTCTGTTATACACAGGAGAAGCTAAACGTCCTTTTTGTTTGTTGGTACAATTTCTGATTAGGTTCATCTGCAATACAGTCTGCTGTCAGGCTCTAGCAGGAGACGCACGCATGTAATATGTTTGATATATTTAACTTGACCGTTATGACTCTCTGACTCTAACACAGCGTGTTACCAATTTCATGAAATACACATTTTTCTCTAGTGATTGGTGGGTGCCAAGTTGTTGCAGACTGGTCTCAAGACGCAGACTGAAGCATAACAATAAACAAACACTTCGTTATGCACCACGGGAAGATCATATAAACCACCGGGAGCTCAGTAAAACTCACCCAGAATTTCCTGCTGGGACTGTGATGAAAACTCGAGAGAAGGCCATTGTGGATTCTCGCGATTTCCCATCAACAACAACTGAAACAGACAACAGACAGACAAATTAGTAAAGAAATCAACAGGTATGCCCCTTTGTTCAGGACCAATTCTAAAACTCTGACTAAAACAGCTCACCTTCTTTAAAGACTCCACTCACTGTGAATGACAGTAGTGTATTCTGTAAACGGAAAACATGTTTTGAGAGAATTAGAACAATAAATTGCTTCAGAGGAAAACGTCAAGGTGGATGACAGAATGAAAACCCACCGTGTAGGTGTTCACATCAATCGTAAAGGAGGCGATGTCGTGCTGAGTCTTTGGTAGCTCATTGAGGAAAGCCACCACGTTCAGTCGTGTATGCTTCAGCAGTCGAAAGCGTATCGCTAAAGAAGTCAAAATTTCGAGAGGGAAAACATGAGGAGACGTCTCAAATCCCGACAACCTCAATTTAGACAGTGAAAGATACTCACTGGAGTCTTTGACTCTCTTCAGGTTTCGACTGTCTTTGTAATACTCTCCCAGACTGCTCCTAAACAGCAGAGGGACAAACAGACTCAATGTTAGGGGAGGACACAGAAAGAGCAACCCATGCAAACATCTTGTCAATGAAAAGCTTAATTCTGCTTTGTTGATGAAAACACCCAAAATATATTAATCAGAGTAGTAAGTTATCTACAAATGTGCTTTTGTGTCCTCACCTGGAGGGGTTCTGGGTGGAGTAAGGTGTTGTGATTGATAATGATGCTCCATCATGATAGGCATCCAGGAGCGGCTGTCTATCCCCCGAATCATAGATACTGTAGTACCTGCAACACAGTCACAAGCCATGAAGTTAGTTTCTGTGTTTGTCCTTTTCCCCAAAAAATTATTTCCTTAAAAGCTAATTAAAATTAACAAATAAAAACACTAATTGTTCAGTGGGCACATTATCAGTGCACCAACTCTAAAAAAAATTTCAGGGTTTTCCTCATTACTAAAAAAGGAAAAGGAGAAACTTACTGTTGCAAGAACCGAAGGATGTGCGCCTTGATCTCATCGGAGCCAAAACAGCTGCCCTGGAAAGTCACACAGGAAAACATTTGTACAACGCAGATTAAACTAATTTAGTTAACAGTAATATAGACACAATGCTGAATATCAGTGAGTAAAACTATACATTCAGCTAACCTTGCAGGGGGGAATAGTGGTGGGCGTTTCCACATCAAATCCAATCGGTGGAGGGAGGTCATGACCATCCTAAAGTGAAACACACAAAATTATCGTAAAAGTTTGGTTTAACATCAATAAAGCAATACAAAAACTAAAATATGGAGATGTGCGTATCATATGAAAGATAATGACCATTTTAGGGTTTCCCAGGGAACACATGAAACAAAACTACTCTGATCATTTTTCCCATTTTGGCCGAAAACAATAGAAATGAAGAACACCAACAGATTCTTCAGAACGTGACATTTATTGGAATATTCAAAAGGATTTTATAGCATCTTTAGGTAAAAGAACAACTAAATAAAGGAGAATGACTTCAAAGATAGTGAATTTTGAGATATAAATGTGGGAACCTACCAGTCTGAGAAGCCGGGGAAACCTCTGGCGCACAGCACTGGTATGGGAACAAAAACCAAGAGCAGGAACGTTATCGTCACAATCCATACCCATACACACACAAATAATGTTCATTACTGTGGGTATAACTGACAGTCACACCTGCTGATCCACTTAATGTCATTTTGTGCCTTTCAGTTGAATTTTTAGGACACTACACTTTGAGGATGAAATTAAAATGTTTCATTACAACCAGTGTCACAAAGGATTTAATCTTCTGTGTGTACAAGGAAATCCACAAATCAACTTAGCGTTTTCGTCCTTCTCATATTTTTTGCTGTGCTCTTTTGAAGTTTCCCGCACTGAAGTGTACTTACCAGCTGGTATACTCACCCTCTCCCCCATTTTGGTGACATACACAGATCTGACATGGAGCAGCAACACAAGCACACTTTTCTAGGAGCGCACACATACTAACATGCAAAGTCCCATGATTTACGAGACCACACCAGGATCCAGCAAACACATTAATTCTGAAGTATTAAAATAAAGAGATTATGCATTGCTGGGAGAGAGGTGGTTACAAAATCCCTGGCCAAGATGTTGGGGAACAGATGAGTCTACGTCACCAAGAAAACAAAACAGGTGAAGTACAGTTCAGTGACATACTAGCACAAGTAGCCTAACATTCAGAAGACAGTCACTATTCATCATTTGGGTGATTTTCATCAGCGTCTGTGCCCACGATTATCAGCAATTAAAGCAGACCTGAGAAGAGAGCCGAACGGCAACGACAGGAGGTCTCTAAGAGAGCTTAGCCTAGCAGTCCCGCCGCTCATTCTGTACCCATCCCCTGCTGCTAAAGTACGAAATTTACCAGCTAACTTTCTCACTCTGAAGAGTAAATAAACTTTCTCTAAGCTTTTTTTTTTTTTTCCAGTAAAATTTGGGACCAAGCCTCTGGTTAAAGAGGCGTAATCATGACGTAGAGTGATAATCATCTAATAATAATTGAGCTTTTTCGTACTGGTCACAGCCATCAGAAACTGGAAGAGGAAGTGTTTTCATGTTGGGGTTTTTTCTGAACCGATTTCCAGTTCAGAACATATTTTCTTCAGAGGTTTTGTCAGGGATATTTGCCAAACTCTCCACTTCATTCACAGACAATCAGAGGCCCATTTTAGGCAAAAGAGATCAGACTTAGTGGGAGTGTTCTCTCTCTTTGGCTCATCACTGGTCATTGATAATGACATTTCCCCCTCCGCCTCATCCCAGCGGCTTTACCCTTGAAGTCCCGTCTTCTTCACTTCATCTCATCAGTGAGTCTGAGCTCACAGGGACTGAGGCCGAGTAATCGTGACTGTGCCTGCCTTAGGTTGTCCCAGGGTTTCGAGGTGGGATCTTACCCGTCATGGGCTATCCAGCCTTCCATACTCGCCTGATATGGGGGCCAAGTGGGCAGGGGTGCTATGAGGGGAGGGGACACACTGGCTGTGGAAATTTTCTTTGTTTCATCCAAAATTTGTCGAGATGAAAATGGCTTGCCCACTCTCCAACAGAGAGTCTACACTTTTACAGTACTGCTCAAAATCTCATTATGGATCCCTGTTTTTGAAATAAATCAGATGTGAAATGCTCACTTTTTTTTTGCTTTTTGTTACCGTTTTTTTTTTTTTTTTTTTTTTTTTTTTTTTTTAATAAATAGCATGCTTCTTATCATCTGCAGTGTGACAGTATTTTTACAGCAGCTTATGGGATAAGTAACCACAATGTCAGCAGGGGAATACTAGGCAGAGCGCCGCCTAGAGTGACAACACACAAAGATGAGACCAAAGCTTGAAAGGAAGTGCCACAGAGAAGCTGAACAACCGTCAGAAAGAAGAAGTAGTGCTGTTCACACTGCAGAGGGTTTAAGCAAGCTGAAAGGAAAATAAATTTTAACACTGTGCAAATTTACTGTGGTCAGATGTCCTCTCAGCAACTTTTGAAAGTAAGAAATGATTAGTTTGCAGTGCGAAAAAGAAACGTTAATCATTGAGTGGGAAAAACACATTCAAACCGCCCCCCCAAAAAAACAACGACAACAACAAAAAAAAAACCCAAAACATTTAAATACCCACAGATCCTTGATTATTTAACGCACAGCACATAGCCGAATACTTGTGTATGTCACTACAAGTGTATAGGTATAGGCACAACTGCGTGGATATTTAAAAGTCTGTATGCAAGTAAATCTGTACATAAATGACAAATATTAATCAGTTATCATTTCCATTTAGGGCGTTTTTAATATTCCTCAACACAGTGACAAGATCAGAAAGCTTATGGTGTGTTGAAGTCAACTGGTACGTCTCCTTCAACTTTAAAAAAAAAAAAAAAAAAAAGATAATATCTGCGAGTTACAGTGTTTCACTCACAGAAAACACAAGTTGTTAAAGTTTTTATGAGTTGGCTCTGCTTGGTCCAAGCGTTCATCCTCAACTCCTGAGCAAAATGGTTTGTTACTTTACAGCCATCTTAAACACAAACACAGGTAACTGATCTTGTTTTGTAGCATCCTGCATCATACTCAGACAGCCACACACAGTCACTGAATTATTTCTGTAAGAATTACTTTTTCAATCTCGTGAATCGCTGACTGACCTAATGTATGAGGCCTGGTCCTTGAAGACGTCACACAGAGGGTTTCGAGTTAGCCACAGCTCCACCAGCTTCAGGCCTTTCACCTTGTCCAGCTCCCGATCAGACTTTAGCTGGAGAACCACACAGAATCAGGATTTTTTTTTTTTTTATTTTTTTTTTTTAAATTGCACAAACATACACACGCAACGTGCAAAGGACCACTAGGTCATGTCTGTTTATACTTCTACAAACTGAGTAGTCAGTCTCACCTCATTTTGAGAAAGATTGAGCGTTTTCAAATTGGGCACCTTGGTAACCAATTCAGCCAGTTCATCCAGTTTGTGAATACGGTTGTTACTCAGGTTTAAGGACGTCAGCTGGCAAAATGAGACACAAAATGACAATGAGCACACTTAAACATGTTCCATTACTTTATAGCAGCTACAGTAGATTGTAGAAGTGCCTGTGCTTCTGTCACTGCACTAATGTTACCTCAGGAATGTTTTCTTCAATGATCTTGATGACAGCTTCCATGTTAGTCTTCCTGTTCAGGATCACTTCAATGTTTTGGGACACCAGGTCTGTCATGCAAGATAAAATTAGCAATAAAACACTACACAAACATGTTAAAGTGTTGTTTTACATGGCAGTAAATAAAGTTCTGCAAGGTACAGTTTCACAGGAGGATTGATTTGACTCTTGGTGTAAAACATCACAGGAAGCCATTTAGAACAGGCATTCAATCGCCATTTCGCAGAGATGCAAGTATTATAATAACAATAATAATCATCATCATCATCATTTCTGTAAGGCTGGTCAGAAACTTACTTATAAGTATGAACCGTGTGATCCTGGTAGCAAATGTATGTAAAAATTTTTTTAAAAGATGCGTATAATCACCTGGGTCTGTTCGAATGTTGTTCAAGTCGAGTGCTTGCTGGGAGGCATCGAAACGTTTTGCCATGCATTGCTGTCAGATAAAAAGAAGAATCAACACATTAGCCTCCAAAACACCAAAAATGGTCACAATGGCAAAATAATTCTCCTCTGAACTCTCTCCACCACTCAGGTCAGATCACTTCTGTTGAATCAAATGCAAAAAGAGTTTACCAATTTAATAAAATGAATGCAGCGAAGCAGCCACCACTTTACCCGTTTGCTCAATGCGTCCAAATATAACAACACAAATAATAAACATATGGTACAGTCATATAAAAATTTCAAAAATTTATAAATATTTTATTAAGGTTCTACTAACGCTCCTAATCACTCCCCATAGTTGCAGCTTTACTCTGAAAACACCTGACTGGGACAATACACATTTACAGTTATTATAAGTAGGGTTTGGCTAGAATATAGCAGCTATTGGTAGTTCAGTGGTCTGCTTGCTTGAGAATTTAACATGTATTTCCCAAAAGCACCAGAAGGTGGTGCTTTCTTCCTTTTTGTTGTGTTGAGTGGATAGCTGTACACTCATCAGTAAGTCATTTTATTGTTGATGTTAACTCATTCACTGCCAGCCATTGGCAGTGAATGAGTTAAACCCATTGACTCATTCACTGCAATTGACGGCTATAGACGTCAATGGCAGTGAATGAGTTAAGTTCATCATAACAAAGTCCTGAACATTGTGGTTGGTTAGTTTGGGGCGCTTTGCCTTTATGGTTGTGAAACTGAGATGTCGTCATTTTAAATCATACTGTCTTACTACATTTAGCAGTAACGGGTGAAATGTGTATTTAGTCAACTTTGTTTTCTGCAATTTCATTCTAAAAATGTCTCTACAAACAAGACAAGCACCATACTTGGCATTTTTTGACAGGGAGTCAGGTTGAGACGATCGGTTAAAAATGCAGGCTAAAGGCCGCCTGTCTCCAACTTCTTAGAGACATGACAAACTTTCACTTTCACTCATGACATGTGCATCACTAAAATGAAAATGCTTTGCTTTGAGGTTCTATAATTCTGTGACCTAAACTAGTAAACTGCATTTAAACGAACGTGCTATTAACATCACTAATAAACAGTTAATATATGTAAGAACGACACTTTAACAGTGTACTTAGTACTAGAACACCATTAGTTTGAGCAACAGACTCTCACAATGATTAGAGAAACTCAAAGACATTTTGAACATTACTTATGAGGCTTTTAGCCACAATCACTGCCCCCACTCAGGTGCTTCCTACCTTCAGGTGCTCCAGGTGTTCAGGCTTCAGGTCAGAGAGGAGGAATGACGGTGGAGCACTTTTGTTGACGTGCACTTCGACCTTGAAGAAACACAGATGGAAAATGACAAATCAATAACTTAAGATTAAGATTGTTTGATTAATGGTTATTCATTATCTTGTTTTCACATTCAAGTAGGTGGATAAACACTCAGTAGCAGCACACCAATGATCTGTGACCTTAAGGCAACAGCACAGCAGAGTACAATAGGCGTGAACAGTACACATGACACAAAAACCTATCGATATTATTACACCAACATACCTTATAACCATCGGTGTCTGTGATCTTATGTGAACACTTGTGTAAAGCACTGGCAACAGAGGAGTCATCCACATAGAAATGGACCCTGTTATGGTCCACATGGTACTGGATAAAGAGGGCAAGACAAGAAAGAAAAAGATAATACAATTAAAATCGCCTTAGACTTAACTTACAAATTTTACTACATGGGTACTGCAGATATTTTCTGAATAATTGTATAGGCACAAAGAATTACATCATTTATTTTATCAGAACACAACATACAGAAACTGTTAAAAAAAGCTTACTCATACATTTGCTACTTCAAGAAATACATAAAAAGGTATTAAATCTGTTTATAACTAGTAATTATAAGTGCTTAAATGCACCTGTATAGGGTGGTACGGAACGGAACAAATGTTCTGGAGAGCTGGGAGTAGCCACTTCTTGTCATATTTTCTTCCATGTGGAATCTGCCAAACATACAAGAAACAAAATATAATTTCTTTATAGATTACAAAGTGGTTTCTTTGACTTCCTGGGGTGACCGTAATGATACACACCGTTACTTTGTACCAGCCCGATTGGTTTTTCCCTCCTCCGCCACCTCGTTCTCCTCCTCTGAAGGGACCACCCCCTCCACCTCTGCCTCCACCTTTGCCTTGTCGCCTGTCTCTGTCAAACCGTCCATCTAATTTCCTAAAAGGTCTTCCGTATGGGTTACTAGGGAGAACACAACAAGGCAGTATATATTCAGGCATATGGCCACACAGGGAAAAGAATCAATGCAATTTTTAAGTTCTATTTCTCAGTATTCTGTCTTTGTACAAGCAGTTTATTTATCTATTATCATCATTGCAAATCATGCCATCTGCCAAAGATTAAGTCACAATTCTGGCATGTGAGGCGCTTTGATAAACTACCAGTTTGTTGTGCCTATCTAGATTTTTGCAATCTGGTGTGTGCAGAGCAGAAGGGCTAAAGGTACCAGTAGGTCGGTCTCAACATGCATTGCAGTGACTCATCAATCATATATCTCGAGATAGCAATAAGGAGATTCCTGATAAAAACCTCTGTAATTGCGTTGTTTGCCATTCTGACTTGTGTTCTGATTCTAGTTCAAAACCATTTCCATCATTTAGGGGTAGACTGCAGCAAGTGTGGTTATGATATGCACAAGCAATCACCAGTGTGCCAACAACAATCATTACAGGACTTTGCATCAGGTCGACAGGAGTCAGGTTTCAAAATTACACGGATAAATGCTCTGTATTTTTCCTTACATTCAGTGTTGCTTTAACCTTTTGTCAAGGCCCAACACAGCTTTCACACTCGCAGTTCTTATTGTAGTAGACTTAAAATAAATAAAGAAATAATTACCCTACCCCCAGTGTTTGTGAAATAGTCACACGCATGTACTGGCAGAGCATGAGACACAGACAGGCAAACTTATTAAAACACTGCTTTACAGTGGCCTCCCTTTTTATTACCTGGAATATTCTCCTTCATCAACCAGTTTTTCATTCAAGATGTGGAAACTAGAAAAAAAAAAGTCACACTGGACGCAGGACACGAGCTGATATTTTAATAATTTCATGTTATAATTTTTAGCTGACTAACAAAATCACTTATTTTTTCTCAGTTCACTTTTACCGTTTCAGTCCTGTTCACTTTTCCTGTGGTACTATTCATGTCAGCAAAGGAACAGAAGTGAAAATGGCCTGGTGCTCTACTTTCTCATCCTGTGCGGGCTATTCAAGATGTAACACCTTTCCTACAGCTTCACATGAAATCCACATCAAACACCTAAGACCTTGCTGTTCACGTGTTACTCACCTTACAAGAAAATTATACATTGTGCAAATGTTCTTTTCAGTTTAAAGCCATTAATTGTTTACTTAGACTAAAGTATTACTGTGAGAAGTTTATCAGACAAACTCTAGCAAATGCATTCAATGAAAGTGTAACTTATTACACTTACAATCTGTTCTGGGAGCTGCTGTCCTGACAGCCATCACTCATAGTTACATCTCCATCAGTATCTTCAAGCCTCGACCGTGGTCCAGGACCTCCAAACCCTCCTGAGTGGTTTCCACGCTGGCGGTCTCTGCGAGACCTGTCATACCGACCTTTGTGAGGGCCTCTGCCTTTACGGTTGCGAAACTGTGGTGCGGTTCTGTCATCATGCTCTGTAACGGAGAAAGTAAGTTAGCTCACAACCTAAATATCACATCTCAGCTACAAAATACAAGCAATAATAACCCCCCAAAAGGCATAGGTTATGAGTTAAATTAAATCAGCTACTGTACATGGACTAGATAAGACTGAAAAGAGCTCAAATACAGATTGCAATGTAAACATTAAAGGAAGCTTACAATTTTAAATACGCACTCTGTAGCAGATTTTAATTAAGCCTACACTTTTGCAAATTATGCTCATTTTAAAAAGTCCTTTAAATATCCAAGACAAGCCCTGGTCTTGTTGATCTCTGCAGTAACTCTCTGGACTCATTTTACCAGCGAAATAATAGAAATATTCATGGCGTGGTACTGGGTAAACATGTGTCACAAAATGACACCTCCGAGATGCCTTCGACATATTTTTACCTCCGTGAACCATGAAATCGGTTCTTCTGACCTCTCTCCTCACCATAAAGTCTCCAAGATCTGTGGAAAGGTCGTTAAAAGTGCAGTAAGTTTAAACCTGCAGTGAACGTGGCTTCTTACCGTTGTAGTAATGCCCGCCGTCCGCCATATTTCTCCAATAGTGTTGGATAACAACCACAACCCAGAGTAAAACAAAAAACAACAATGCTACTAGTGGTGGTTTCTTTTCTTTGTTTCACGGCACTCAAAGCCAAGGCTGTCGGAGAAACTCCAACATTCCGAGTGGACCAGCGGAAACAAAGGCGACCGCGACGTGACTGTCGGCTCGTAACTAGCAGCTTAGCTTAGCTTCCCCTGCCGAGCCCAAACGAAAAGACAAAGCCGGAAACACAACTGGGTTCTCTTCCGGGGCAAGAAAAGGGAGCGGACAGTTGAAACAAACTACGGTGGGATTATGGTCAAGTAAAAAAAAAAAAAAAAAAACAATGTACAAATCAGGTTTTGCTAGCGTTAGCTTCGACTTACTTTTGCGTATATATGCGCAAAACCTATAGCGCGAAGCTTGATGTAGGATATCCGACCACTTAAATCACACACGAACCTCTTTAAAAGGCTCACCAACTTCTGTATTTCCACAAAGATGAGGGATAAAACACAGACAGCTGTCTTTTAAGTTAGCCAACGGGCCGGTTTGTTGTTGTTTTTTCAAAGCTGCGCCAGTATGCAAATGTGTTTTTAAAAAAACTACAGCGGTTTCAAAGGGTATACAAAATGGGGTTGTCTCGTTTAGCAACACTTCTAAAAACTATATTGTTTGAATTTGAAAATAATAATTTCAACATCATGTAACACTGAGACCTTTGATAAAAACAGAATCACATAAGATTCATTTAGATGTGTCATTTCCTAAACCTACAGAAGTTTTTATTCTAATTTCAGCGCTGCACAAATCATATCTCAGTATGTTGTTTTGACCAGCTGTCAGTAATCCTCCAAATAACTGTAAAGTTCCCGTGACATGTGCACAAAAGACTGATTTTTAAAAGTAAGAAAAAAAACCCAGGTCATATTAATGACTCACTTCTATTGTTTGTGCCACTGAAGCATAAAACCAGGAGCACTTTCAATGCAGGAAGGTGCAGCTGGAAGCAATAACAATAATGATGTCCCAATAAGCCCTGACAGTGAACCAGCACGGTTTAATACTAGCAGAAATATCACAAAATGTCATAATAAGCTCTTAATATTTTATTCTGGAATTGTCCAGAGGTGCTTTTTTTGTACAAACAGTGCACTTTAATATGGCCTATCAGGATTTAAAAAGGAGTATAATTTGATAATATTTCGCTCAAAGAAACTTTAGGATAGGGTCAGCTGTACAAACTGTGTTTTATCGCAAATCGTGACCATCCTGGTTCTTAGTAACCAAACTGCAACTGAATATATATTTAATTAATATAAAAACATATGCATTTAAAATATTAGCCTGAAGGCTTCCGTTAGCATCACACCATTTAATTCTCTGACCAGGTAAACAATAGCTACACCTTCCTCCTCGGTAGCATGCTTATTTATTTTGTAAATTTTCAATGTTAAGGCAATATCATTCACAATGTCTGTTTAAAACACGAAGCATAAGCAGGTGTAAGCGATTAGACGGTAATGTAAACCCGGGCTAAACGAAGCCGAGAGAATAATAGGAGTCAGACTTACCATCATTCACCACATGTGTCACCACGGCCAGGTTGCGGTAGTTCCTCTGAAACATGATCACTTGGTCCTCTCAAGACCACTTAAACTCCCAGAAAAAAACTTACTTTCTCCTTGAAAAACTCCTTTTCAAAACAGCACCAGATTCTTTGTCAGCCTTCTTGAGCGAAATTTGAAGTTTATGCTTTTTTTCTTTTTGGGCAACTTTGTGAGCAGAAGCTAAGGTTAGCTTGCAGCTAGCAGTATCGTTCACGTTGGCTGCCCAGGACCAGTTTCAACATTTACCACTAATTTCTTTTTCTTTTTTTTTTACCACCTTATTGGTTTTTTTCCCCCATAAAAGTACCGAAAACGTGTCGTTTTAGCTCCTGTCAGTCGGTCTCTCCCGCTCACTTGTCTCCTGAAGCGCCAACAACATGGCGCCACCTGGCGAAACGAAGCTCTAACCGTCTAATTACTGCAGCCTGAGCGCTTAAACTGCCACAATATTAGCATACTTTAAAAAAATATATTTAGGCAAATGTAAAATTTTGTATTTTTATGGCATTTTTTAAAATAGATATTTGGCTTAAATAGTTTTATTATTAACAAAGTAATTAACTTAATGTAATTCAGGCATCTATTTGTCAATCAAACACAAATTATTATTAGGTTGTTAAACAATAACAAAAGGGGAAAAATTTAATTTTTCTGCTGTATTTCCTGTTGTTAACTAAAAAAAAATCCAAAATTAAGTCATTGTCATTTTTAACAATAGTCCGTAATAACAGCTCCAAAACATTATTGCAAACTTCTGCATCATAATTTGTGGTCTCTGTTTTAGACTTGTCATATTTTAATGCCAAATGTGTTTTCAATAGATGGAGCCTTTAATTACTAAAACTATAAATTTTCATCTTGACAGTCTACAACCACTAAAATGCTAATTATGATGTCTTAATGTTGGAGGAATATTGTCTCTTGGGCCAGATATTTCTATGTTTCTATGTTTCTCAATGTCAGTGAGAAACAAAAACATATTGTTATAGCCTAGAGTTCAGATCACCGATGATGTGTTAGACCTCACAGGGTTAATAATTGTAATTGTTTTACTGCTTACTTTTCAGTTATTATTATTTGCCTTACTTTAAATTAAACACTCAGCATTATGTTAACAATACTTCAGATTTGCAAAAATCATATCTTTCAGTCTTCTTCTTTCGGCTGCTCCCTTTAGGGATTCCCACCGTGGAAATCTGTCTCCATCTCACTCAACCCTTTGCGTCCTCATCTGTCACACCAACCCTCCTCCATTAATATTTTCCTCCTATTTTTTTCCACTATCCCTCCTCTGCACATGTCCAAACCATGTCAGCCCTGCCTCTATAACTTTGTCTCTCTGATGTGCTCATTTCTAATCCTGTCCATCCTTCAGCTCTGCCACCTCTAGCTGCACCTCCTGTATTTTTGTCAGTGCTAGTGTCTTGTAAACCTTCCTTTTCACTCTCACTGTTCTCTTTCTGTCACAAATCACCCCTGATACTCTTCTCCACTCACTCCACGCTGCCTGGACTCTCTCCTCTCTTGTGCCCCATCTGTTGCTTTGGATGGTTGACCCGAGATATTTAAACATCCACCTTCACCACCTCTGTTCCTTGCAGCTTCACTTTTAGATGTGTTTTCACCTCTCCATGCTCTCTTCGGCCTGCCTCCTTCTCTCACTTCAGATCATAATGTGTAAGAGGTCAGGCTGATGAGGTCAGGCAGGAGTCTCTGTGGACTCCTGCCTGACCTCATCAGTCCACCTGCCCATCACCACATCAAATAAGAAGGGGCTCAGAGCCGATCCTTCCCCACCTTAAACTCATCCGTCACTTCAGCTGAACACTTCACCACTGCCTCATGCAGTGTAATACATATATGCACATTCTGCACATTCACTACTGCACATTCACCCAATGTATATACTATATATATACAATGTTCATCCTCTACCCCCCCCCCCCCATTTTTGCACATGTCGAGGAGCGTGTCAGGTTACATTTCACTGTGTGTTATACTTGTATAACTATGCATGTGACAAATAAAGAACCTTGAACCTTGACATATATGCTTTTTGGCTGCACCAATCCATCTCACTGAAATATTTCACTCAACCTGCTTTTTGCAATGATCGAATGGATTTGACTGCCCTGAGATTTCAGCTGTTAAACTCTCACTGCCATTTAGCATTTTATTTATTTATCTACTTTTTTGCATATCACTTGGATGTCTGCAACTCATTGATCATTTTATATAAGATGATGATAATAGTGACATGGATATATAAAAACCCAACAGAAAGAAGCATTCTTATTTTAATTTTATATATATATATGTGAGGTTATTTATAGGCTATAAAACTGTGAAAAACATTTCAGCTGCATCATGTGTAAGTAATCTAAATACAAACAATATAATAATACAATACAAACATTGTGGCTGTGTTTTCTTCATCGGTATAGCTTAATCTGTACTTAATCCATGTTTTTTACATATACTGTCTTAAAAAAAAGATAGAGCACGAGGCTGTTCAGTCGATGTGCGCATAATGAGATACCTTAAATGAGCTTATGTTGCAACAAAGGTAAGCTGTTTTAGGTTATGCAGACCAACCACATTAAAACAAGACAGGAGCATTTGTAAACAGATCTCCAGCAGAGTCATTCCCAACCCATGCCTCTTCACTGGGCAAGCCCCTGATCTGTAGATGATCCTTGGATTGTCCGTCTTTTGCGAATGAGAAAACAAAAAGGTCTTTGTAACATAGTAGTTTTAACTGTCAGAGTATGTACATACCGGATGCACAACCACATATCTATGGATTTTCGGTACACTGAAGTCCCTTTTTCCTCCTCCTTAGCCCCTGAAGACACAATCTCCATTAACAAATCAAGTCTCTTCCAGTGAATGAAACCATTCCGAAGTAACACCAGTCGATTTGTCCATCTCATCCACTTACAATTGTGTAACGACTGTCAAAAATGCACATTCACGGGCTTATTTGCTCCTCCTCACAGCTCTCCTCCTGCTGCCAGGAGGCCACACTGATGGCCTGGGCTAAAGATGCGACGAGAGAGGACAGACCGATGAGGTAGCCGTCCTCCCTGCTACCCTCAGACCACGGGACGTTGTGTCGGAGCTCCTGCGAGTCAGGCAGAGGCGTCGTCTTTCCGAAGTCTATCATCCATACACTGGCCTTGCTGTGGTCGTGGACAAAGAGAAGCGAGCTGCCAATCACCTGATCGATTAAAAACCATAAAGGTATTGTAAGAGTGGCTATGATGAATTCATGTGTTTTTTATTTATCGTACAATTGAACAAGATTCATCTCTACGTGTAGACTAACCTCATGAGTTCTGAAAAATGGCGAATTCTTTAGTGCGTCACTCAGGGCCAGGAGTCTGGAGTGGTACGCTCTCTGAGAACACACATGGGTGGAGATGTTTAGCAACAGAAAATGGTGAAGCTATGATAACTGAAACGTTAAATGGGATCTATTATGCTTTTCCTTGTTTTCACTGTTACAACAGTGGATGCTCATCTTAGACACGGCCAAAGCTTTCAGATAACCAGGTCAGTGTATGTGCAGCCAATTGGGCTGTAGGCTGCACTCAGTGTCACTATCCCTGGGTCTCTTCACGGTTCTGAGTTTTTAGAGTTTTAGTTTCATTTTGGGTTTAAGTATGCTTTAGGTTTGAGTTGTTTCTCATTTTGCTTGAGTAGTTTGTGTGCCTGTTTACGAGATTTTCAAGTTTACTTATTTTGCGTTTTGACTTTTTATTAGAGTCCTAGTTCAGCTGGGTGTACACTGCAAGAACTTTGCACTTCTCTACACTTTTCCCTACGACCATGACAGGTCACAGCAGATGTAAGTCCTCACCAGGTTTAGCTCCACTTAGGGTTTCTTTATCCCCACTTTTTCCACTTGCTTGCTCATTAAGGATTGCATTCATTATCAGTTTTGAAGTTGCCAGTTCTGTTTTCTGTTATCAAACAATTTTTTTCTTACTATGACATGATTCCAGTGCGTTTTCTAAAGGAAAAGTTTTACATGTTAGCAGAACTGACCAGAGTGTGCAGCTGGCTCCTGGTGAAGTAAAGCAGTGCCTCAGTGACCTGAGCTAAAGTCTGAATCTTCCTGAAGTCCCGCTGGATGCTACCATCCTCCATCTGACTCACAGAGACAGAAACAGATACTTTATCAGACGGATACTTTTAATAAACATAAACAGTGCAGTTCCTTCCCTGGCCTTCACTCCTACCATAATGCCCTCTATCCTGAAGCCCAGCGTGGACGTAGAACTGATTGAATCCCTCCACTGAAGGTAGCGCC
Organism: Simochromis diagramma; assembly: GCF_900408965.1. Lineage (NCBI taxonomy): Eukaryota > Metazoa > Chordata > Actinopteri > Cichliformes > Cichlidae > Simochromis > Simochromis diagramma. Next base: position 14,143,257 of record NW_024387477.1, on the reverse strand, counting down.
ATTTGGTGACTCCCTTCTGTGCATGTTCCTCTGCTGACGGAGCAGAAGGGTCCATTTTCACCATCTTCTGGTACATATCACTTCGCAGAGGAGCTTTGACACGAGCTTTGACCAGTTCATCCTCTTGGTAGGTTCTAGCAAAGAAAATGTAGATATTTAGTTTTGACAAAGGGGTCATTCAAACTTTGTAAACAAAAACACCAATATCAGACTGGAAATAATGGTGTGATATACCACAGTGAGTGAAATTCAAGGGGAGGTTTAATTTCCTGGCCCTGAGCAGAAAGTGTGGTGTTTAGATGCTGAGGTCTCACAAGGTAAGACTCAATTCATTCCTTGTGGACACAAAGACGTATCTGAACCATTCAAAACGACAGTTCCCCTATCCGTCTGCTGACAGGGATCGCTCTTAATGACCAGAAGCTCAGGACCAGGTACAAACTGGATGTTCACGTTTTAATGTTTTGTCATTTTTTCGGGATTCGATATAAAAATAACCTTCCATGAGCAGATGTTAGTCATCATAGCAAGAACATGATATAAACAATTTATTCCCAAATACCCTTTCTATACATTAAAACCAGTGTAGCGTATTATTCATAAAATCTGAAATCTTGACATTTTCTCTCCTAGAAAACTCACTAAGCCCTTCATGTAGCTGAATGTTAATATTCTGCAATCAAGACTTGATGAGTCACCTGTGAGGGACGCCTTACCTGACTCCCATCTTGCAGTCCATGATGACGGGCCTCTTCAGGCCACATAGCAGATCCTCCAGGCGGATATAGCAGAGCTCCCCTCTTGTTACCAAGCCATGATACTGTGGGACAAAGGGTCTCAGCGCGTCTCTCATCAGGCAATCCAGGCAGTTTGCTTCCACTTCACTGTATAGTTTCAGCACCTCACCTCCTTTACTGACCTGGAAGTTACCTGATGACATCAGCAAACATCAAGAAGAGATGAAATTATTGTTCCCATACAATCAATAAGGCAATAAGTGAAGGAAGCAGAGTGATGGGTACTGCCTAAGTTCAGCATAGTGAACTTTTTCAAGACTGACACCTCAGTAAAGGTAATACTGAGCTTCACTGTCTCCTGGTTTTAACCATCCACTGTTCAATGACTAGCCCACGTCCTAATAATCTTTTGAAACACAAACTAAAACAATGACTAAGTCCGTGAAGAGCTGACGTAATGTGCAGTCACATGGATATTTACATATGAGTCAATGTGAGTTAATGCGGGCAAGCAGTGGTGATGACATACAGTACATCCTATAGTGACTTCAGTTCATATTTACAAGTCAAAAATGTCCTCTTGGAAAGCTTTGCAATCATGTAAACACCAATGTGTTAGACAGCATCATAGCTAGCATCATTTGGAAATGTGTTCACGCTGATTTCTGAAAGCCTGCACGTGTCTGTGTGGAAGAAACTGTAACACACATGCCTTGATGTCCAGCCAGCTGGACCCAGGAGCTCTGCCGGCTCATAGACCAGTGCATCATGGTCAGGAAGGTTTTCCAGGAGCGGCACTGAGGCATAAAAAGAAAAGCATGTTACGTGAGAGGAGCATTCCTGTCTAGTAGTTATCCAACAACTATTATCTCTAAGGCCAGTTCAGGGTGTGGAGAATACCTTCCATTTCTTTGTTAATAGGTAGGTTACCTATGTGTAAAGGACAAAGACAAACACCTGCAGGGAGTTTGGAGTGCCGAATTTACCTACAACAGGAATAGCAGCATGCATGCAAAAAGAAGCAGGGTAAGCCGGTTTGTTAGTGTGAAGGGCTAAACTTGCTTTGTCACAGTAGGAAAAACAGAGATGTCATTAATAAAATTAACAGAAACTGGTTTGTTTTAAGCGGCAAGTACGTGTGTTTTTACGCACGTTTGCTACCGTGAAATGTCAAAACATTCACAGTGAAATCATAGCTATGGACGCACGTTGAACTTTAATTCTCTGTGATTTGGAAATGGTTCATTTGTACATTTCTTTTGACAAAAGCATAAAATGACTACATAAAATTCTTTGATTTCCCACTTCGGGGAGCCATGTAGTCACGTGGCCTTAACAAACTCTGAAAAATGTACTCCAACAAACAGAACATTCCTCAGCAGTTACGATCTACTTTGTATATACACAAAACAGTCTCTAACAGACACAGAGGTAGCCAATGAAAAACCTAAACCCAAAAGCAGCTGAAGCTGAGCCAAGCATGTTCAGTAGTGCACTGTTACAAAATGACCGGCTTGCAGTTTGGAGGAAATGTCTCTATTACATCATATTTAAGCTCCTCCAATCATACACGCTTCCATATTAAACGTTACCATGCTGGTTTAAAATGTTTTGTAGGCCTGCTACAGCCGACTGTCTGCTATTCAGTGTCTGACAATGCAAACACACTGTGTTTAGAGCGTGCTTCCTATCATCCTCCCTCTGTTCGCTCTTTACTCTCATATCTGCAGCAGCAGCAGCAGCCAGGCATGCAAACACCATTCAAATCTGACTTTGTCAAAGTCCTCTTTCAAGCCCATGCAAATCAGTAGGACCACAGGTGCACAGAACAGTTGAGAAACATGGTTTTACTTTACTTCCATGGAAAACCAGAGCAGCCAGACGCATGAGCCAATGCTAGTGTATCAGCCAGGACCCCCCTCCCCCCAAAAAATGAGAACATACTTTAAAGCTGCATCTGTGTATAATGTGTTGTTCTCAGATATTCTCACCTTCCTGAATGTCTTCCTCTTTGACCCAGCATCCTCTCCTTCACTGAAGACCTCGTCGCTCTCTGCGGAGGAAAGGTTGAGGGAAGAGGAGGAGGAGGTGGAGGAGTGCAGAAGCTTGGAGAGGATAGGATGTGGGGAGGACCACTGTTGTGTTGTGGACCCCTCTGTCACTCCTGGCAGTTCCTCCTCATCATTCCTTTTTGGGGTCTCCCTGCTGCTCTTTGTATCTCCTTCTACTGCTGAAATAGTCGATCTCCCATCTTCGTCTTCCTCCTCTTCTTTCCTCACTTTCTCAAAGCTGGAGTTTCTACCTCTCCAGTGTTTTCCCTCAGCATTTGCACATCCTTCATCATCATCATCATCATTAAATTCCTCTTTTTTTTCAGTCTCCTCCACCCTTCTTTTCCCACTCCACCTTCCTCTCTCGGAGCTGTCTGCGTCGACCTCAAAGCTCCCCCCCGACCTCTCCTTCCTCCTAAGTTTCCATTTTGCCTTTAGCCAGTCCCTTGGAGATCTTGTAGTCAGCTCTTCATTTCGTTCTGTGCTTTGAAGTTCTTCTGTTATGTCTTCCTTCACATTTGTGGCATTTGACTGACAAGCCATGTCTGAATTGTGCTGATCATCCGAGTCCTCGTCCTCTCCCAGTCCACCTATGCACTGACTATAAGGGGGGAAGCTTTTTGTTGACTGGAGACTGGGTCTGGATCTTAATTTGACCACCCTGCAGCTGCTCGACGGTCTTTCACTGATCAACAGATGTTGATGCGTTTTATCCGATAAGGTGGAAAAGCAGTCATTCTCTACAATTTGCTCATTCTCTATCTCCATCTTTATCCCCTCTGTGTGGTTGTCATCTGTAGTGTCCATCTTTGTGTCGGATGTGAGCCCAACATGTGCTTGTACAACAGCAAAATCTTTACAACAGATGCACAGTTTTGAACACGTTTGAGGAAATGCATTCAAAGAGTCTAAAAATCACTAGAACGACAACATTTTTTTTAAATGACAGAAATTGAAAAAAAAAGAAGAAGCAGCATTAAATGCTCACGTGTATCTAACTTACCTAACCCGTGTCCTCCACCTGCAAGTTTTCAGTTACACAAAGCTGTGTGCCTGTCAGTGAGCCACATCCCGTTCTCATTCTCTCTGCTGGTGCCAAATTTTGCATGCAGTGACGCTGTTAAGTTTCCAGAGCTTTATTCAGGGACAGCTGCTGGAATTTGGCCAAGAGTGCCACTGGCAAGAGGACATCCAGGAATACGGTGTCCTCCCTCCAATAATGAATGTGTTTTACAGTGTTCTACTTGAAATAATTACACAGCATTCGAGTGAATAAATGCAAAAAAAAGTATTATTTGTGTAATAAGAAAAAGATGCAAATTTTGCTTTGTTGTTTTTCAGAATTTCTTTTCATCATACAACAAAAGAAACAGCTCCACAGTCCAACATTTCACAGCTTAATGAAAACAGAAATTCTAGACAGTTATTATGTAGAATAGATTTCATGTATATTGTTATAAGTACATATTACTTTGAAATAAACCCATTGACTACTTTGTTAGGAAAGCCTCAACTGCTCATTTTCACAATTATCTAATCAGCCAATCACATAGCAACAACTCAGTGCATTTATGCATGGTAAGGGATGGTCAACACAACCTGCTGAAGCTCACACACTGGATTTCTGCGTCAGACTTGCTTAAAATGCCACACCCTATAGAGCATTGTTGCTGACCATATTGACCCATTTGTGACCATAGTATACCCATCTTCTGATCATTGCTTCCAGCAGGATAGCACGCCGTATCACAAAGATCACATAATCTTAAAATAGTTTCTTGGACATAACAATGAATTCACTGTACTCAAATGGCCTCCACAGTGACTAAACCTCAATCCAATTAAGTATATTTGGGATGTGCTGGAACGGGAGATTTACAACTGTGTGATGCTAGCATGTCAATAAAGCACAAAATCTCAGAAGGATGTGTACGATATCTTGTTGGATTAAGGCAGCTCTGAAAAGAGATCCAATCTGGAACTAGCAAAGTGTAACCAATAAACTTTCCAATAAGTGCGTGTTGATGGATGTAATTGTCCCAAGCTAAGGAGACACGGTGTGGATTTTTATTTATTTATTTTTTGCAACTATTGCTTAAAAAACTTGCAGTGGGGTAACCGTTTGGCTCACTGTGTTGAGCAGACAACCAATATTCTGAAAGGCTACTGCAGGAGCTGGGGTTTGAGTCTGTCTTGGGCCATTTCTGGCCCCCAGCTTCGTGCTGCTGATGTTTCTGCTGTTTTATGTGTGGATTTAAAGAAGTTATCCGTTGAGTTGATCTGTGAAGTTTTTGTTTGTAAAATTTGAGCTCTGCTTTAAACGTATTTGTCTTCATACTCAGTTGTCCGCTGGAGTTTCCCCACATTGTTTCGATTCTGGTTAGAGCCAGTTCAGGCTGTTATGTGAAAGGAGTAGCAAACACCAGTGTATAAAAGTGATTTTCGCATTAAATAGTCCTCATTTCTTAGAACAAGAATGCTCAGTTTGAAAAAAAGGTCTTTTTTTAATGGTAATGCTTCATGCAGTCAACCAGCTAAATGAATTACTTGTATTTAAAACCCCTCCCAAAACCAAAAGCAGCTTTCAGCTGATGTATTTGGAAAAGATTTTATCTAAGTGTAAATTAACATAGAAATCTTGGATTAATATGCCACTGAAACACAGGGGTGATGGCTGTGTAGGTAACTTCTTTTTCTTCTTTCAGCCACGTTCAGTTTCTACCTTTGGAGGTTGCCTCAGGGCGTCATCTGCCTCCACCTCAAACTATCCCTCTGCATGCACCCATTCACTACATCCATAAACCTCCTCCTAGATCTTTCTCTTTTCTTCCTGCTTGGCACCTCCATCTTTGTCCAGTATATCCACTATTCCTCCTCTGCACATCTCCAAACCATCCCGACCCCTCTTACTTTGTCTCCAGACTTTGTCTGTATGATTAGTGTTAACCAGCAACTACAACATTTATGATCATTGTAATTATGTGTTATTTTATTTGCAAGTGACTTATTTGTGGTGCCTATAAATACTCAAACAAATAAAACCATTTTTTTTTTCAGTCTAACATATTCCCAAGAAATGTTTTTCTCATAATGACAGGGTTTCTTTGCGGCTTTTATGTAAAATTGATTTTCTTCATCATTTTCAACCAGATATTGGCCTTAAATATTCATCTTTACATCACATTATCATGTACATTCTCTGCACATTTTCCTCCTCCTTTATCAGTTGCCTCAGGCTGCTTCTGTTTCGTTTATTTCTCCCTGACCAATTGTATCTCTGTTTTGCTGCTCTGTGCCATTTCCAACGTGAAAATGTGGTTCCTCCTGTCTCACGTCTGTGGGGTTTTGATGGAAGGGACCCAGCATTTCTGCAGTGCCTGTCAAAGAATTTGTTCCAGCAGTCAAACACAGTAAATCACACTCTTGAACTGATCCAGTTAGTTTAAACATGCATGAACATAAATAATAATGTACCTGCAGGGACAGCTCTTTCCTCCCCTTGCTGGTTGTTCTCCTCTGTCCAATTCATTCTGAACTGTAGGCAACAAGGAACTCAGTGACAGGTAAGCATGACCAGGAAGGAAAAATCTGATAATTCAAGTTTAGAGCCCTGTCTGTTTGCAGTCATGGGTCTCTCTTCTCACCCGCTGTGGTTTCACTTGAAACAGCAGCCTCATGTAGCTGAAGATGAAGATGAAACTGAGGAAGATGAAGTTGCTGAAGACGCCCACAATGGCTGATATGATGGGGAAGTAGTACAGCAAGTATCTGGTGAGGCAACGGGTAAATATTATATAAATCTCAGGAAAAAGTGTCCTGAATGTGTAGTGCAGACTAAACAAAGACCAAAAATCAAAAAGCAACAGAAAAACATCTCTTTACAGAAGCATAAACTGGGAATAAATACTAGGGAAATGTAGCACAGGACCTGGGATATGTTAGGGGGAAGTGAACTGAGGCTCTGACAAGGACAATGAGGAAGACAGCAACTACATAGGAAGCAACAACTCAAAGCAACAAACAAGGAACACAAACTCCCGAAATAAGATAACTACATGGGGAAAATGCAGACACATAAATATGAGGGACAAAGAAGAGTGAAATGATGAAGCTACTTAGAAACTAGGAGCAAAACTAAATACAAGAATACATGAAGTGAATATAAACATCAAACAAACCGGGGATCACAAAGAAGAAATAAATCAATACAACTTCAAAACTTCAAAGGTCCAAGAAACTCTGGGTAACCTGAGCCAGAACCATGACAAAAAGTACTCAAACTGTCTGCCAGAGACACCTCTCAAAGACTTAGCAGTAATGCATCTCAAAGTCTGCATGTCTCTGAGTGTGGTCACTGAGACTGGGCCAAAGTCTACACAGTGTCGGGACCTGGGGTCATTGAGTTTGGCAGCTGATTAACAAAGATGAGGATCACTGCTACCTGAATTCAAGTTTTTCAGAGCCACTTCTGAGAAACGTGTGTCTCTTTCACGTCCACATCATATTTCTATTCTATTTATTGTGGCGTTATTGAGCTGAATGTAAGTTCTGCTTCATTCCTCATAAACCACAAGTGAAAGCAGAGCCACTGGTGCCTTGGCTTATCATTGTTATATCTCTGTCAAGTAACCAACCCATGATTTTGAGGAAAATCTGACAGTTGGTCACAGAAAAAAAAAAAAAAAAAATTTATATTCCATAAATAATCAAACGTTGAAAAGTTCTAGCTGAAGCGCTCTGAGTCAGCTGGGGGTTTTTTTTTTTGGGACAATAACTTCAGTGTATTTAATGAGCCATTCAAAATTTTGCCTTCATACTACAAACATTTTCCTGGAAGAAAGCCCTCGAGGTACATATGAATGGATCGAAAACTTCTTTTGGATAAACTTTTGAGCGTCTTTATTCCCACGCAGTATTTCTGGTCGAAACCAGTCGCAGCACATGAAAGCTCTCCTTTTTGCCTACATTTCAGTTCCGGGGTAATCTGGTATGATTCCTTCTGGTCGAAGCAATTTTCTAAAATAGTGACATTTTATCATTTGTGCTCCATATGATAGTTTGGATACATCACAGTCATCAAATAGCTATAGACTGTGAAGAGAACCCTGCAATCTGAGTACACAGAGGGGCCTGGAGGAGGTTTAAACGTTACAACACGTTCTTCTTTTTTCAAGCAAATGTGTGCATTATGTGGGTAATTCTCACCTAATGCCAGAGAAATGAGCATGAATGTAGAGGTCAGATGAATATATCTGCACCTTGCTGGACATGATCTCGATGACAGCCGTGACTGAGGGAGCATACTGAACAGAGAGGGAAAATAAACTTGTTAATTAGGTGTCAGTTAAATATTGACATGCTGTTTCCGTATTAACATGTGTTCCCCTGTATCCCTGTCCTGCTTATTGCTCCCTACTCCCTTTTTATCTAACATCTATATATGCAGGACTCACTGGGTTGTCTGTGAAGTCTGAGAAGAGCTCCACCTCCAGCACTTGTTTCTGCTCGGCCGCTCCAGTCAAAAAGGCCGGGAGGAACAGCAGCGTTCCCAGCGTCCTCAGCAGGTCTGAGCGGTATCGCAGTATGCTCTGACCACAACAGCACAGCACAATATCTTTCACTTACAGTGCACATATTATTATCCAGACTCTGGGATGAATTCATTTTGCTCTTTTGTTACAAATGTGCAAGTCGGTGCAAAAGGTCTTTAGTGATGAAATTTAAAGAAAGGATTACAGATGCAGGCTCAGACGCTCATGAGTTTATACTACACCCATGAACCAATAGGCTGTTCATGGTGGTTGTGGATTAACTTACCAGGGTTTTTGTAAATTAGACACATGCATCTAAAAAGTATGGAGATTTGTAAACAATTAAAACAAAACTCATATAATTTATTTCTGTTAAATTTAAAAAAAATGCTTTAGAGTTTGAGTATCGGTGCTGAATCAAACAGTCCATGTCACATATTCATCTTGTATTTCTAAGCTGTCATGTCACATCTTTGTCCTGTCATCTCATTAACCTTAACAGTGGGATGACCTGACACAGTGGAAGACCTGCCATAAGCAGCTCTAATCTGGCTCTGAGCAGGTGATTAAAAGGGTTAGCATGCATCAGCACTGTACTCACAAAGCGAGAGCTGGAGGCAGACAGCTGATGTTTTCCCTGGGAAACACACAGCAGTGCAGCAGTGAATCACTGGAGTAGCTGTTAAAAGTACACTATTTGATTGCATGTAGACGCGCTGGTGCTGAGTGAGTATGAGTGCAGCTTACAGAGCGAGCAGAGGAGGCCACTTGCTCTCCATCCTGAGAGAAACAGGTTGTTTTAATCATAAACATCCCCAGCTCCCGATTGGTTGGGGAATCCGGCATCTCCAGCTGCAAAGACATCCGATAGGGCTGGCCGAATGTCAGCGCCTCGATATATATTACAAAAAACATATGAGTATTCTTGGAATGCATATAAATATATACATATATATAATATGAATGAATGTCTATAGGGGAACAATTATGCTTATTTCCAGCCATATATTTTTATTTTTAGAGTCTACTAGTGAGGCTTTGCATGATTCACTGTTTAAAATTTATTCACTGTCTGAAACAAGCCCTTTTTTGTTCCTCCGCACTCCGCTCCCCATTAAGGACCACTTTCTTCCTCTAAAGAAAAGCCTAATAAGTCCCCTGCATGGAGTAAACTGATGAACTTACATGTTTTTTATTTCTGATCAGAGAGATGTTGGCCATAGGGTAAGAGCACAAAAACGAAGCTGGAGATTCACAGTCTGTCCTGAAGATTAAAACATGAATAAATGAGAAAGAATGTACCACAGAAACAGAAGCTGGATGGGACTTGACATACACACCTGTAGTAGTAGTTCACAGGTGCAGAAAAAGTCGCCTGGGGCATGTAAGAGTAGTAGAAAGTCCCGTACAGAAATGCAGCGATCCATAGGAGGAGGAAGACAAATGAGAACACAATTGAGAGCTGTACGAGTCTCTGCCGGGCCCGTGACATCGCAATGAATACAGCGTACTGGATCTTCACCAGCACCCGACCAATAAGGACTGATGGTTCTGCATCATCTTCTGAGTGCAAGTTGCTTTGTCGCTCCATTAAATCTAAAAACCAAACAAGCAGTGAAGGTTAATAAAACACATCGATAAAGGTTATTTTATGGAAATAAGGACTCATATGGACTCAGCCAAAGCAGGTTAAGATCCACATTTGTGAGTCTGAAAATGTTTCAGTGTTATCTAAGACGTCATCTGCTTCACATTTTCCTGAAATACAGACACACTGAGCATTTCATTCACTCCCAGACCCTCAGTGTGGCTGATGATGTTATGATGTTTCGGCACAAGCCTTCACATTCATGTTACCGAGATCTGCAAAACCGCTGAGTCCAATCAAAGTCACATGCAGAGTTCTTTCATATCAGATGACTTCAAACTGTGTCAGCAGTCAACTGCCAGACTGATAATATTCAGCGGTAAATCAAAGTCTGATGGTACTTTTCTGTGTCCATAATGTCATCAGTTTTGATAAGATCTCCAAAACCACTGACTGAAATGCAGCCCAAACCATGATAGAGCCTCCACTGTGATTTACAGATGGCTGTACACACAGTTCTTGTGTAATTTGGCATTCCTCAGCATGTTCCCAATATTTCCCTTCCTTAAGAATGGCTTTTTCTCTCAGATCCACTGCAGTTTTATTTTTTAGGAATGACATTTCTTCTTTTGTCCTCCACTTGTCCAGTTTCCTCAAATTTTTAAGGAGACACTGCACACCATGATGAGATATGGCAGCTCTTTGAAAATCCCTTTGTTGTTGCAAAAAAAAAAAAAATGTCTATGGAACTGTTATCTTTGACATTTTTATAGATGATAAATATAAATGAGGGGTAGCTCAAGAATTTTACACAACACTGTAAATCATAAAAGAAGAAGGGAGTTGAGACTTTCTCTTCACGTGAATCCTGATAAAGCATTCAAGAAAAAAGTAGGATCCCATACAACATGCCTGTAACAGTTATCTGTCCTGCTATAAAAACTCACCTCTTGCTTGCGCTGGCTTTGTGAGCAGTTAGGAAACGTCTTCTTCTTCCCCTGAAGTCCCCTCAGTGGAGGCTTGACACAGATTTTATGCAATATGAGCAAAACTCCCCCAGGAAACTTCTCCTTAGTGGCTCTCGGACTCACATTGGACAGGATTTAGTCCATCCCACACTAAGACAGATGCTGCTGCCAACTGTAGCAGAGTTCTCAGAACTGAGCAAGACTGAAGTAACACTGCGACACACGTCATCAAAATACTCAGAATGTACGAGACATTTCAAAGTGTACTATGACATGTGAGATTATTTAGTGATGGTGCTTGAAATAATGCCTACAAACTCACATATTCAGTGTTTGAATCCATAGCGTAACAAATGCTAACTCATGATCTAATGCTGCATGAGGTCTAATATTCTGAACTGTGTATTGGTTTTATGTCCAGCAGAAACTGATAATCATATCAAACTGTCTGCTGAACTGATCATTTATTGTTGATCTATTTTGTTTTATCTCGTGGTCCATCGTCCCCAGGGGTTTTTTGTTTCCGTTTTGTGTTCTGCTTCATGTCTTTTTTAATAGCATTATTACTGGCAGTGATAATAGTCTCCCCAGTGTTTCTGTCTGTATCACCCTCTGTCTATTTTCTGTTTTAATGCTTTGTTCCCCCTTTTGTTCCTTTGCCTCTGATATCCAGTTACGTGTTAGTATTCATGTTTCCAACAGCCTCCTTATCAGTTTGTATTAGTTTTATTTGTATTTGTATTAGTTTTATTTCACATCTTGTTCCTCTCCTGTTAGGAACGTTCAGAGAGCTACACTCCTGTCTTCCAATTTATCTGTTAGTTCATTTCAACACTGTTTTGTGTTGTCTTGTTTTTGTCTGTTATTTTAATATATATATATGAACAACATGGTTCACGCCTACTGGCTAAAGAAGCTGACTGCACTCCACGAGTGTCTGGCAGCACAAATGAGCCAGCTGCTAGTTAACGAGGGACACCCGGAATGGCTAACCAAAGGTCGGACGGTCCTGATCCCCAAGGACCCCAAGAAGGGACCGGTCCCCTCCAACTACCGACCAATAACCTGCCTCAGTACTACATGGAAGCTCCTGTCAGGCATCATATCGGCTAAGATGAACAGGCACATGGGTCAATACATGAGCGGGACACAGAAAGGAATTAGCAAGAATGCCAGAGGCGCAAAACACCAGCTACTGGTAGACAGAACAGTCAGCTGAGACTGCAAGACCAGACTGACCATGCATGGAGGGTTTCACCCCAAGTCCAGCACCCTGAGGCTGTACGCTAAGCAGAAGGAAGGGGGCTGGGGACTGGTGAGTGTCAGCACCACAGTCCAGGATGAGACAACGTACATCCAAGAATACATTGGGAAGATGGCCCCAACTGACCGAGTGCTCAGTGAATACCTCAGGCAGCAGAAACCCAAGAAAGAGGAGGGAGACGAGGAACCATCATGGAAGGACAGGCCCCTGCACGGTATGTACCACCGGCAGATAGAGGAGGTGGCTGATATCCAGAAATCCTACCAGTGGCTGGACAAAGCTGGACTGAAAGACAGCACAGAGGCACTAATCATGGCAGCACAAGAACAAGCTCTGAGTACAAGATCCATAGAGGCTGGGGTCTATCACACCAGGCAAGACCCCAGGTGCAGGCTGTGTAAAGATGCCCCAGAGACAATCCAGCACATAACAGCAGGGTGCAAGATGCTAGCAGGCAAGGCATACATGGAACGCCATAACCAAGTGGCCGGCATAGTGTACAGGAACATCTGTGCCGAGTATAACCTGGAAGCCCCGAGGTCAAAATGGGAGACGCCCCCAAGGGTGGTGGAGAATGACCGAGCTAAGATCCTGTGGGACTTCCAGATACAGACGGACAAAATGGTGGTGGCTAACCAACCGGACATAGTGGTGGTAGACAAACAGAAGAAGACGACCGTAGTGATCGATGTAGCGGTTCCGAATGACAGCAATATCAGGAAGAAGGAACACGAGAAGCTGGAGAAATACCAAGGGCTCAGAGAAGAGCTCGAGAGGATGTGGAGGGTGAAGGTAACGGTGGTCCCCGTGGTAATCGGAGCACTAGGTGCGGTGACTCCCAAGCTAGGCGAGTGGCTCCAGCAGATCCCGGGAATAACATCGGAGATCTCTGTCCAGAAGAGCGCAGTCCTGGGAACAGCTAAGATACTGCGCAGGACCCTCAAGCTCCCAGGCCTCTGGTAGAGGACCCGAGCTTGAAGGATAAACCACCCGCAGGGGCGTGCTGGGTGTTTATATATATATAAAACATATATATATATATATATATATATATATATATATATATATATAAAAATAAATGAAATGAAACACTGAGATCTCTTACTTAAGTAAGAGTAAGTACTTGTTATGTGCTACTTATGTGCTACTCAAAATGTATTTATTTATGTTAATAATTATGTAATAATTACTTTATTATGTTATATATGATATTATGCAGACATATAATATATGTATATATACGTACATAATAAAATACAAAGACTTATATTAAATGAAAATTGGGAATGAACGTGTTTTTAAAAAAAAAAATAAACCTTTAAAATCGAAGCAATTGAGTTGGCCGCTAATTTCACTTCAAATAGAAAGCAAAATTACAAAGACAGGTGTTTAACCCCCCACCAAATAAATAAATAAATAAAAAGGATACGGCTAACTATCTCATATCCAGAGGTGCGAGTGTAATTCACAGTTCAAGGGCGAAAACATCGAGCTTCACCGGGAGGAGGCGCTATTCTGGGGCTGAGCAGAAAAAAACCGCCAAAATATCTTCTGGCGTAGAAGAAGAAGGTTTTGTCCAATCACAAGCTGTGTTTGTTGTTTACCGGAAAAGATCCAGTTTAACGTTTCACGTTTGGAAAACTGCAGAAAGGTAAGGGTGGAGATATATGTCTTTTAAATAAATGTAAGACTTTTATTGCATGTTGTATGTTATTTAATAGGAATTATTTTTTTCTCTGGGATTCTTTGGAAAACATGCATGTGCTCACTTTGAGTATGTCGTATTCTGTGTATGAAAAATGGAGATCAACAAATAACCATTCTTATCGAAAGCCAGAAAAAAAATATTGTTTTAAAGTAAGTATTACTTTTGGCTGCTCTCAGATACTCAGATAGACTGAAAGCTGTCCACCAAAAAGTTTCATCCTGTGCTGTGATGCATGGATTACATAGCTGAAGGTCTGACAGACAGTTATGGTTGACAGGCAATCAGACAAGTAGGCTGGCAGAACAACAGAAAAAGCTGTAAACAGGTGGAGTAACATTAAAGTCACCATGAGTTCTGAATCAATTGCAGATGATTCATTGTTTGTTTTATTTTTGAGTACACTAGTGTGCTGGACATAAGAGCTCAAAAAACCTACTATTGTGAACCTACAGTGACATCTGAAAAATTATTTTAATTGCAGAAAAACACTCAGATTAAAGGCTGAACTTTGTGGCTCAGTTTGTCTCACATACAATTTTTCCCCCTTTTTTTGTAGTCTGTGACTGTGTTTGATAAAAGAGACTGAGGTTAAATTAAAAACTAAAAATGTACTTTCTTTTTTCTTCTGTCTCCTGGCTGCAGGATGTCCTGTAATTCCAGTGTTATTCGACTTTGTGCATCATCAGTGGGACAGGCACCGCAAACTCCAGTCCACCTCATGCCATGTGAGATTGAACACAATGGGCCAGCACAGGTCAACCAATACTTCACTGCTACCACCAAAGACCAGAAACAAGGTAAACACAAAATCTTTTGATATCTGCTAATATGGATTAATCCACAGTGGACAGATAAAAATGTAGAGATAAAAGATCACTAAATGTGTAAATAAAGCAAACAGCTGCCAGTATCCTGGTTTTAAACTATTTTTGCTGCTTTTTTAATAACTGCTGTTTCTGATATGATTAATTTGTTTTGGGGGTAAAAGTGGAATGGTTTTTAAGAATTCTTGGGAATTTTTAGTTAAAGTGAGTTGCTATTTAACACTTAAGTAAGTAATAAAAATGTAGCTTTATTGTCCTTTTTGAGACAGAAAACACTAACAAAGCGCAAAAACCAGCATATGCTAAAGCAAAGTGGACACATATGAACACTACCCGAATGTCTGTCTGAACAGATGAGTTTTAAGCTTCATTATAATGGATGCCACAGAGTAAAGGGTGTGTGTAGAAAGTGGTAAACTATTCCCTAGTTTTGGAGGTTTGGAAGTCACTATCATATTTAGTTTTCAAATGGGTTTGCAGAATCACAAGAAGACCCCTACCTAAGGACTTGAGAACACAAGTGGAGTAGTTTGACAAAATATGTGGGGACCTCAACCTGTAAGGTCATAAAAGTGAGACCCAAGATTTTAAACAATTCAAAAACTTTAAAAGTGGGATGTTATGCGAAGACTTATGAGAGTGAGTTAAAGCCTTACAGGATCAGTTTAGACAGACTGGAGGTGACAAGTACCGTAGGTGCTTTAGGAAAGAAAACTGTGCATTACACAGCACACATCAAGAATCCTCAATGCTTTGTTTTGTTTTTTCCTTTCACATTGCAGATAAGTCAGTGTCATTCAGGGGACGTGGGTTAAAGGGGCAGGAGATCAGCTGTCCGCAGGGCTACACGGGGCTGGTACTGAAAGAGATCAACAAACCCGGCTCAGACCAGGAGGTAAATACCACTGGAGTTGTGGGTCCAAGCACTATTTCATAAAATCAGATGCGTAGATGAGGTTTTTGTAACTTGTGTTTATGTGTGTTTTCAGGACAGGACAGTGAAAGTATCTTCTGTATTTGACAAAATGACCTACTGGAACCTGGAAACACCTCCTAATTCAGACGATACTATTATGATGGCAATGGATTGGCCTGATTTGGCTGAGGCAGTGAGTTGTTTTTTTTCCCCTCTTGGATCCATTAATCCAAGATCAGACCAAACTTTGTCTCCTAGTAATTAATATTTAATACATTTAACATAAATAATGTGTTTTTTTGGTGAAATATGACCCAAACAAGCTTGGGATACCCTTGGCTGTATTTTGGAGCAGGTTCATATACTATTCAGTCACCTTTAATCACATCCTACAAGAAATTAAGCATGTAATACCAGTTGTTGCTTGAAGCTGCTGTTCTGAGTTAATTACCAGTTATTTCCTGGATCTATATTACATTTCCATCTGTGGCTATTCAGTACATGTTCACCGGGTTTCATAAATATAACGTTTTCTTGTAAACTCAAATTACACTGCACTGAAAACCTCAGTTGAGGCTCATTCTCTTTGGTGGAGGAACTGTGTTTAATTCAACTGATGAAAATGCAAAAGACACAGACAGAAATATTTTCAGATATTTGCAGGTTTGTCCTGATATTTTGTCCCTTCACAGATCCACGCTCCAGTAGAAGACTGAAGAGGCCGCCTGATGTCTCCTCAGCATTTTACATATGAAATGCGCCGCTTGCTGGTTATTCATGATAACTGGTGGAAAGGCTTAAGAAATATTTTCAGTAAGTGTTGCTTTTGCAGAGCAATAAGTTACACAACCCTTGTATATATCTTTAATGACATGTTTTTTTTCTAGTGAACAAAAAATAAATAAATAAAAGTCACTGACCAAAGTGTGCAATGTTTTATTCACTGAAAAAATTACCATGTTCATGTGGCACGTTCTACTCAACACTGTTTATTCACAAGGGCACATTTAGACTCTGTAGACTGGCTACTATAAAACCCTCTAATATGTATTAACTGCAATTATGATATGATAACGGTATGGTAATAACGACACACAGCAGCTGTCATACAAATACACTTAAGGTGGTGCAGAATGAAAGAGTGTTTAACATTAACTTAACGTTTAAACAGAAGGCAGAAAACTGCATGTGTTCAAGTGTGTCGATACTGTGGTGGTTCTCAGTCATGGTAGTTTCAAGTGCTTGAAAACTATTCATTGCAAATGCGTAAATGACCCTCAGGTCCACCTCCAAGGATACAGTCCCCACTAAGACTCTCAGACAGCTGATGAAGCCTCTTGGATGAGAGGCAAGAAGAACATAAAGAAGTCCAGCTGCCTTCTTTTCAAGCACTTGAGACGATATGCTGTTCTGTCAAATTACAGAAGTAAAACTGGTATGAGATTAATCAACCTGTTAGCTAATCAAGAAATGTTGGCCAGGAGCGTTCAGGGTTTTGTCTCCTTGACAACGTTTGATTGTATCTGATGAACAATGTCAAACAAAGTCTGAAATGTGTGGTGATAAGACGCAGAAGTTACGACCGGACATGCACAGAGCTGGGAGCATAACTTGCAGTAAACTACAATGTAAAATCCAATCCTGTGCAGGTCACTGGAAATAAAAAAGTTAATTTAACACCTTTATCCATTTCCATTATTTTCAGATGCAACTTCAGTATTTCTGGATCAGTTACTTTATGTTCCTCATTTGACACTTACTGCATTGGAGATAAAGAGGAAGGAAATGAAAACAAGAGAAAGAAACAAGTCAGGTATTGACAAAGTGACTTCAAAACAGTTCGAGCTCACATTTGGGGGTTTAAAATGGCACAAAAATCAACTTTCTGGCACTGAAAGAGCAGTCATACAAATTTAACAAATAAAAAAATAAAACCTTTGTGTTTGTTTTGAGTTAATAAAGCATAAGTGGTATAGTATGTCACATGACTAATATTTTTAGACATCTTTTTCATCTCTGATAATTTTAACAAACATACATCTTTGATGCAACAATGATGAAGATATTTAAAATTACAAACTTGGGTGCAAGGTGTCACTTAATATTACAAAGAGTACACAATAGTACAGCTATCAAATCTGTTCCAGGGCTCCAGTAGACAACAGTGAACATTAAACAGATTAGATTTGTGAATAAAAGAAGTACCAATATGTGTGGGTAAGATTGGGATCAAATTTCCAGAAAGGAAAGTTGGGGTATCTGTGGAGTGTTTTTAAAGTGAGAGATATAAAAGTCAGTCAGTGGCAGGGGTGGGAAATTTTCTCTCGGCCACTCAAACATTTAACCAGCCACGATTTTTATTTTTTGTGTGTAACATTTGCCTTGTTACACGTGTGTGTAACATTTGCAATGTTGCGTTATATTTACTCCAGAAATATAACGCCACATTGCAAATGTTACTGATCGATTTTTCCTCCCTCTTCTAGATCCCCCTTTTCCATTAGTACCTACTCGGATTGATTTGCCACGGGACTCAACTCAGATCGACTGGTTCTCCATTACAAATCAGTACTACCTAACCTGCGTGGTTGTCATCACAGCAATGCGTCAGAAAACCCTGCAACTTTATTAATATGTGACATGAACACTACAAAAAAAGGTGGACGTTGAGGCAAGAATATACCTGCTGCTCGGTCTGTGGCTTTTCGTCAGACTTGGGGACCACAGAGTTATTTTTGTAGCCATTTCCCCTGCTGCTGGGTTTCAAAAATGGTGGTTTCAATTTTCACGAATGCGACGCTCTCATGACTCATTGAGTGACGCTACCGACAAACGTCACATTTTAGTACCTGCTCAGGTCGCATAATGGCATTTACAGCAGACTAGCAGCAATTAAGATGCATTGTTGCCCGCGAAACGTCAGTAGTGCAAATTGATTGTAGTTTTTTCTGTTCAAATTTAAACCCGCAACAGTGGCTTGTGCATTGTTCAAATTTACACACCACTTCATAAATTTACAGACATTTGGCCAGTGTCGGGTCCTAATTTCCACCACTGGCCAGTGGGTAAACTGAGCTCTACTGTTCAAGTTAACACGTGAGACATACAGAGGTAACTGTGTGGTAAGTTTAAAAGGGTGCTTTAGAAAACTTTTAACCATCAGATTTCAATTTTAACTCTATTAATATTTTAAAAGTAAGCAGAATCAAGTATGAATGCAAGTTAGACAGGTGACTGCGGAGGTAAGAACTGATTTGGGTAATGTGTGTTAAAAAAAATAATCCAAAACATATTAGGTCTTGATGGATGCTCAATCATCCAGGTAAGTAAATCCCAAAAGGTTGATTCTGTTCATCTGAACGTAGCGTTTTCAATTGGAGAAACGTTTTGTCACTCATCCAAGTGACTTCTTCTGTCTTAGCTGACTTACAATGCTTCTAGATGAGAATACTCTTAAAAAGGTGTTTGAATTCACTGAGAAGGCTCGTCTAGCACAGCATGAGAAGTCTAAGACCAGACAACAAAGGAAGTTTGACTTACTAGTTGTGCGTCGGAAACGACAGCAAAATACAGAGAGTGTCCCCAGCAGCCAGAAGAGAGAAGAATTCCACAACAAAGATGTGGACAAGTGGGTGAAAAATTTGTCTGACAGACAACTCACTCAACCAGAGAAAAACATCCTTGCAAAAGGTTTGAACTTTGCTGTGACGCTGTGACAAATCCCACTAGTGGAACTGATCACAGCCACAGAAACAGCAATTCGACAACAACAACAGTGCAGACTTGGAAGCAGAACAACTACAGAGTTCCAGCCTGTCTCAGCAATGCAAAGCCCCCAGCATCTAACATCAGCATGGAGGAGAGGAAGGCTCTCACATCACTTAGTAATGACAATAACATTATCATCCTTCCGGCAGACAAGGGTAGGTGCACGGTCTTGCTAAACCAGAAAGACTATCATGAGAACATGCTGTCACTGCTCAGTGACAAAAACTTATAAACCCCTCAAACGAGACCCAGGAAGTGGCTACAGGAAGAGGGTGGTAGATTGTCTGAAGCAGTTAGAACAAGACAACGCTATTGACCGGACCTCATATGACAAGCTATAGGGGAATCAACACCAAGTCTATACGGTTTGCCGAAGACACATAAACAGGGTGCACCTTCAAGACCAATTGTCTGTATGATCAACTCACCCATTGGTAGACAGCTCTGAACACCGCATCCTAATGCTGGTTTGAGTGGGGAGTCAAGAAGGCCATTTAGGTGAAAAAGCAAAGACCATCTCTGAATCGAGGAGGGGGCCAACGGTACATCTTTCGTGATCTTACAATGCAGCCATTCCCCAACTCTCTGTGAACGGTACTCATGGCCATTGATCAGTGGTTTTGATCAGTGGATGTTGATCAATGGTCAGGACAATTTGCACATTAATAATCAAGGAACTGACCTTACAACCCATTGTTCATTCAGTGAGCTTGTTCTGTTATTGTGCAATGTATAATGTACTGTTTATAAGGTTGGGGAAACCTGCAGTCAGCTGAGACTGAAGAAGATAATCGGTGAGTGACGAAACGATTCTCCCATTGAAAATGCTACATCCAGATGAACAGAACCAACCTTCTGGGGCAAAACAGGTTATACGTCTAGGATTACCTGAAACAAAAGTTCATAAATTGAGGAAATAATTAGCTAGATAGAGACTGATTGGATGATGGGAGATTGGAAAATATGTGCAGCAGGCTAAGCGTAATTTATGGTCTCAAAAATGTGTTTGTCAGCGTACATCTTTCCATTCGGGGTGAAAAATACAGAACAGGCAGTGGCTGCAGTTGACAACTTTTTACTGTTTTAACACTCTGCTTCACTTCAGCTCTTTTGTATGTCATATATGCTGTATGTATGCTGATGGATCAACAACAGCACAAGCAAAAGTAGCTCACAGACCGGTTGCACCACATACTTTGTACACTGCCTCCATATGACAACAGAGCTCTCTGCAGGTATACGGGCAACCCCAAAACTACCAGCGGACAGCAAACATGCTCTCTTTGTTGGACCATAAACTCAGCTTTAGAGTGATTAAGGACAAAGAGAGATGGAAACATACTGATGAATGAAACGTGTGGTGAGCAGATGGAAGGAGTACTTTAAGGAGCTGATGAATTAAAAAAATCAGAGAAGAGGACAGACAAAAGATAGTGAATCAGGAAATGCAGAGGATTAGTAAGGAGGAAGTGAAGGCAGCTATGAAGAGAATAAAGAGAGGAAAGGTGGTTGGTCCAGATTACATACCGAACAGTATGGAGTCTTTGAGAAAATGTACATACTGTACATTTTGTTGTTGTGTTGTTGTGGAATTGAAAGGTGTCTGTGTTAGCTAAGAGGTGGAGGTGGTGGTGGTGGCTGCGCTGGCAGAGAGGACTCTGTGTCTGCTTTGCTGCGTTTGGCTGGCAGTGTGTGGTCATGCGCTTTGCGAATGTGTCGGTACAGATCGCCCGATTGTGTGTAGCTTCGGTAGCAGTAGCGACACTCATACGGCCGCTCCCGTGTGTGCACAATGGCGTGGCGTCTCAGGGTGTAGGTGCACGAGAAAGTTTTTCCACAGACACCACACGTTGGTACGTCCTCTACGAAGTTTCCTACAGAGTCCTGGAGCTCCTGGAAATATGCAACAGGGTCGGAGTGCTGCTGAGATGTGGATGGAGGAATGAGGGATGCAGTGAAAGAGGAAGCATCCTGGGAGGAAGGTCCAGCCCCAGAGGAGGAGGAGGAGGGAGAGAGGGGGAAGGAGTAATCATTTGTTTGGGAGGTCAATTGTAAGAAGCCCTGTGGGTGAGAAGAGAGAAACTGAGGGCTGTTCAGATCTTCTTCCTGGATGTCATCTTCAAAGTCATCATCAACTTCCATCACGGGTTCTCTCTCTTTGCTTTCCTCTTTCTCATCCTCTAGCTCTTCATCTGATATAACAATGGCCTCCACTTTGACTTTCACATTCTCTCCATCATTGCCTCTCCTATCTGTTCCCATTAGAGGGTGATTTTTAGTATTAGATGAAGCTCCAGTGCCCCCCTCAGGTCCTTTAAGCATTTGTCTCTGAGGAGGAGGAGCAGCAGCGAGGGATTCTGAGCTCTGGGTTTGAAGCGATATGGCACTCTGAATTCGGATCTGTGGAGGCGCACGCCGGGACAGCGTCTTTGGTGCGCTTAATTGTAAATGTGAGGTCAGAGCTGATGCTTGGATCAACATAACCATCTGCTGTCCTTTGCCTAATGTACTTCTGTCATCAGTCACTGAGGGTTCCCCTAAAGAGCCATTGCGTGGGAGTTGCGGTTCATCAGGATGTGCACTGGATTCTGACTGGGGAAGAGCAACCAGTGAGCGACCAGCAGCCTGGCTCACTGGGACCAGAGAAGAAGAAGATGAGGAGGAAGGCTGCTGGTTACTGCTGAAAAATAAAAAGGAAGATACAAAGCCTTTTGATAAAAAGAAATAAGAATGTTCAATTTCTTATGGTTTAATCTAAATAATGATCATTAGTCCTCTCAGTGAAGGCTGTATTGAAATCAGATTTAACTTTACTTCTCCTGTTGTTTATATGTATGTATATATATATATATATATATATATATATATATATATATATATATATATATATATATATATATATCCTTACACCCTTAAAAACATCTGATTATGAAACTGAATTAAAGACAACACTAAATAATTATAGAACAGAATTAAGTAATGTATGCTGCCATTGAAATTTTCTTGTTTTTCCTTATTTTCTGTCTGTAAATCAACAATTTATCTACCTGCATGTCTCAGTGGTGCTACAAGGACTACAGAGTGCTGTGCCTTCTCCCTGATGCACAGCCCCCATCCTGATGTGACCTCCAGGAGCAGGGGCAGACTGGCCTGTGATGAAGCCTTGCACCAGCTCTCCACCTGGGGGCAGAGGAGGGCCATCCATGCCTGGCTGGGTGGTATCGGCGAGATCGGGGCTCAAAGGAGTCTGAACTCGTGCCTCTGATGACTGCCCACCAGTCCTTTGTTCAGACTTCACAGTCTCCACATGGCTCCTCTCTGCCACCATGGATGCTGATAACAGTGGTGCAGCTATGGTGACTGGATTTGAGTGATCTGATGCCATGGCCACCATGGGCTCTGCTCCACGGTCACCCCCATCCTTCCTCCGTGTCTCTATTTCCTTCCTCGAACCAGCACTCTCTTCAGAGCGTGTGCTGTCTGCCTCAGCCAGAGGCCCTCGTCTCTGCAGCCGCCTCTTGCAAACTCTTACTACCTCATTCATGTGTAGAAAGCTTGCAGCTGCCAATACGTCCTCCACTGGAGGTGACTCTTCAAGCTGCAGCACTCCTTCATAGACAAAGTCCAAGAGCAAGCCAAATGCAGCTGATGTGACAATGTCACTGTCGAGCGTGACAGAGCTGCTGGTGCTGTTTCCTCCTGGAGAGTCTGAGTAGAACATATGGAAGAATGGCGAGCAGGAGGCCAAAACAGCCCGGTGAGCCAGGAAACGGGATGAGCCCACCAGGACGGTGCAGTCACAGAGGAAGCCCCGCTGGCGCTGAGACCGCAGGGCGGACAGCAGCTGCTGGGAATGCTGAGGAAACTCCATCACCTGAGCAAAAGAGACAGGGAGAGATGCGTTTAACCCCTACAAGTGAAAGCTTCTGTATGAAACTATACTGAATCACAATACAGTAAAGCAAAGCACAATTATACAAAAAGAGGATCTGTTCTTGTGGGATAACTGTAGGTAAATATTGTGCACTGGAAAATGTTTAAAATGTCCTCAAAGCTGGAAACAGATTATAGTTATCACAGTGTGTAATAAAGCATTTATGACATGTCTGCTTTATAGGGAGACAACATGTTACCTATGCACAAAATAAAGCACAATAACCTAAATAAGTTAATTAACTTATTTTCTCTGAGTGACTAGGGTGAAACAGTAACAGTGTGATTTTTTTTTAGATGTACTCTTTAGATAAATTAATGTTAATGCTTAGATAAACATCTAATAATATTTTATAAGACTACCTGTAGAGAAATCATAGGGGGACACTACAGCTAAATACAACACAAACATTTCCTAATTACTTACACTTACTAACAAAATATATATGATTTCTGACACTGTTCCATATAAACGATAACTGTTGAATAATGACATGTCTCATCTAATTTTGCACCAAGATACATTACTTTTCCAGAACAGACACTGGATAATGCCGAGGTCAGAATTGCTAGTGCAAGATTTATACAGTTATATACAGTTATGCAGTTTTTTGTTGTTGTTGTTTTTAAATCATTATACCAGTAAATAAATGGCTACGGCTATAAATAAAAAAGAGAGAAGCTATTTTTAAAATTGGAAATGGATTATTTGGAGCAAAAAGTTAAAGTGGCTATCACCATATATCGAGAGAGAGAGAGATAAAATAAAAGACTCACGGCAAACTCTTCGTGTTTCCGTCTTTCAGCGCTGTTTAATGGCAGGTAAGACTTTAAACAGCCGTCCAGCTTTAACGTTGCTAACATTAGGTTTCCATGGTGACCTGCTCGAATTCTTCGGTCCGCTGGCAGATCTCTTCATCCACGAGCTCAATCTGTAACATGGGACGTTTCACACAAACAGGAGAAGAAGAAGCACGACTGAAAGCGTACACTTTTCAGAAATCCCCCCCCCCCCCCTGCTGCCCAGCCAGAAATTCAGGTAACCCAAGCTCAACGATGCTAGCATTAGTTAGCCAAGTTAGCTCAGGTTCTGTGTTCAGTTCCAGCACCAGGAGTATCCGGACAGTC
Source organism: Simochromis diagramma (assembly GCF_900408965.1). Lineage (NCBI taxonomy): Eukaryota > Metazoa > Chordata > Actinopteri > Cichliformes > Cichlidae > Simochromis > Simochromis diagramma. The sequence continues at coordinate 14,118,841 of NW_024387477.1, read as the reverse complement.
CCTACTTTAGAGCCCGCTATTTACCAGATAGGTTCTTATTTACCACGGACGGAAACGATCGTTTATATTCTTGAGTGCGTCATTGTTTTTGGTGGGTGTCCTGAACATTTTCTTACCTGCAGCCACTCAGACAACAGCTGTCTGTCTGAGTGATGTTTTCCTCCAGGACAAAAAAAAAAGAAAAGAAAAGAAAAGAAAAAAAAAAACCCCGCTTTTCCTCTGTGGTGCCGAATTACCGGAGCACTGCCCGTCACAGTGCCACCTGCAAGCGGAGAACGGGAACACACAGGAAGCGAGAGCAAGCCAAAACGCTACGCGCAATGCACTGACAACAAATATTATCCTATGCAACGTTTCGCAGAATTAAAACCAGTGAAATTTATCATACAACAGCTGTAAAACGAGGTCTGAAAAGCTGAGCTGCCTGTGCGTTCATGGACAGTGCCAAAGGAGGGGGAGGAAGTGGCAAAAGAGGAAGAGGAAGGAGAGGACATCGTGGTGGAGAGGTGAGAGTTTGTTGACCCATTCAATTGGGATAATTTCCCGTCTTTTTAATATCTCATAGTATTAGCTGTATGACAGGCAGTATGAGGGTTTTGGCATGGTAAAGTCTAGGTCCTATATTTAAACCACAGCTATAATTAGAACTAAATTTCAGTGTGTGTGTATGTTACTGAAAGTGATGCCTTTTCCACCACCAGGACAGAGATGTCCGCCTCTCTAAATCCATGTCTTATGCACTTCGCCATGGAGCCAGCCAGATGGGTCTGCAAATGGGTACAGGTGAGCTGCTTACAGTCAGATCTAGGTAACACAGATAATGCAGGGTAGACTGGTAGGGATGCAAATTTAGCAAGGACTCTAAAGGAGTTTTCATTTGAAAATGTAGCAAATTTTCATATAATTACCTGCAATTACACACAGGAAGTTCACAAACACTTATAATGAGCATCAAAACCAGCCTCACACTTACACCTCCAGAAATACCTCGTGATTGTGGTCAGTTAGCTCTATCCTTGTCTCATTTAAGCATAAAGCTTTTCTCCAGAAGTCATTTAGCTTGTCCACGTGGGCAGTATAATCATACTATAATCATTCTGCAGTTCAAATAAATCATTAAAAGCCCTAAATCACCACTATTAAGGGCTAAGACAAGTGATGTGTACTGAAAACATAAAGGACCCTGATACATAGAGATAACCTGCATGTAATTAATGTCACCATTATAAAGGACATTTAAGAACGTAGCCTGTACATATGTTTACCTAACAGCAAAATTAAGACGGGCAGTTTAAAATAAATAAAACCCAATATAAACATTTTACTGAGTACCCAATATGACCTTTAAAGAAAATGATGTCATTCACCCAGGTATTTGTAGTATAATACTTTCTTCACAAAGTCTCCTGCTGGATATGCTTACCAATATTATCTGAGATCTGAGGGTGATTTCTGTAAACCAACATAAATTTGGTTTCCTTAACATTAAGAAGCTGCTTTAAACAAGACAATTTGGAGCTCTGACTCAGAGCAGGGTCAGCTGGTACAGTATTATACATTGAGCTACAGCCATTGCTCAGTTCCGGTAATTAGTGTATAAGGACGTAGTGTATCTGTTAATCAGAAGTTTGGTAGTTTGATCCCTGGTTGTTCCCAATGTGTATCTTGCTAAGGCACATTCATCCACTGATGCATCAGAGTATGAATGTGTGTGAATGTTAGACAGAAAAGCACTTACACTAAAGTTGTGCCTGAAATCTGCTGGTCTGCTGGTCGAGTTTCAGGGTTGTTGCTCCTTTTACTGCTGGGATCACTTTGGACATTCCGCATCTCCTCCAGTTGTTGTTGGTACTTCTGTTTTCTTGTGTTCCTTCTTTCTGATATTGCTGTCCGCTGGGATTGCCACATCTATCACAGCTGCAGTGTTCTGCTCCTTGTCAGCCAACACTATGTCTGTTTGGTTGGCCAGCAGCTGCTTGTCTGTCTGGAACTTGAAGTCCCACAGGGCCTTAGCCCTGCCATTTTCAAGCACCTTCAGCAGTGTTTGCCATGAGGACTTGGGGATTTCTAGTCCATATATGGAACAGATGTTCCTGTATACTATCCCAGCCACTTGGCTGTTTCTCTTGGTGTATATTGTCCCAGGTACCATCTTACCTTTTTCTACTATGTGCTGGAGTGTCTCTGGAGCACCTTTGCACAGTCTTCAACTTTGGTCTTTATCAGCTGTGCTAGATTTCTGCCTCTATGGAGCTTGTGCTTGTAGCCCTTTCTTATGCTCCTAGGATCAGAGCCTAGGAGCATAATGTTTTCCTTTAGGCATGTACAAACTATGCATTGGGAAAGTCTGAGGACGCACAGAGATTAGTACCAACTATCATTCATAAATTTGATTCATTGTGTTTTGTCTACATGTGATGCTGGAATGCATCCTTAGAAAACACTGGTGAAATATCTAGAGTTGTCTTAATCACAATCACGTTGCTTGATGTAAACAACAAGAAGGGTAAAAAACTTCAGTTACACCAAAAAGACTTATGCATTCAATATGAAATAAGTAGTGTGAACAATTATAAGCAATTAGAAAAGTGGATGATATATATTTCTGATATATTTCCATACAACAAGTTTCACCTATGGACAGATCCCATTTAATGATGTTGTCATAATTTTGATAGCAGATGCAGACCTTAGATTTATTTTTATTTTTATTAATTTTAATATTGAACTTTTTAACATCCTTTTGCTGTTTTTGGGATTATTTGTAGAGAAAATGCTGCCAAATTGGATCAGTGCCTCAAACAAACAACTTGTTGCTCACAGGGCTGTAACATCCACAGGGGAAATTTGACCATAGTCATAACAGCTCTCTTCACATATAGACGGCTTCCTGTTTGTGGAGGATCTCCTGGCTCACCCGCAGTTCCACTCGTACTCGTTGGAAGACGTTGAGAGAGTTGTGGCCACAAATGACAAGCAGCGCTTTAAGCTCTGTACCCACCCTGAGGATGGCCGGCTGCAGATTCGGGCCAATCAGGGTCATTCAGTACAGGTAATGAGAGTTACAAAATTGTAAGACATGTCAACACCTGTAAACTCTGAGAAGCTTATACTTGCTGTTGTCAGCACATTGGCTATATTGCATTATCCCCTAGCTAGATGCTGAATTCGGTAAATATTCAGTTTGTTTGTTTGTTCTTGCTGATCAGCAAATGATTAGAAAAATATGATGAAAATGTGATTTATATACTTTTGGGACATAAAACCAAAAAGCAACTCAGAAAATGCAGACTTTGCTTTAGTCAAATACCCAATTTGTGCCTTATACAGTGGGGCAAAAAAGTATTTAGTCAGCCACCGATTGTGCAAGTTCCCCCACTTAAAATGATGACAGAGGTCAGTAATTTGCACCAGAGGTACACTTCAACTGTGAGAGACAGAATGTGGAAAAAAAAATCCATGAATTCACATGGTAGGATTTGTAAAGAATTTATTCGTAAATTAGGGTGGAAAATAAGTATTTGGTCACCTCAAACAAGGAAAATCTCTGGCTCTCACAGACCTGTAACGTCTTCTGTAAGAAGCTTTTCTGTCCCCCACTCGTTACCTGTATGAATGGCACCTGTTTGAACTCATCATCTGTATAAAAGACACCTGTCCACAGCCTCAAACAGTCAGACTCCAAACTCCGCCATGGCCAAGACCAAAGAGCTTTCGAAGGACACCAGGAAAAGTATTGTAGACCTGCACCAGACTGGGAAGAGTGAATCTACAATAGGCAAGCAGCTTGGTGTGAAAAAATCAACTGTGGGAGCAATCATCAGAAAATGGAAGACATACAAGACCACTGATAATCTCCCTCGATCTGGGGCTCCACGCAAGATCTCATCCCGTGGGGTCAAAATGATCATGAGAACGGTGAGCAAAGATCCCAGAACCACACGGGGGGACCTGGTGAATGACCTGCAGAGAGCTGGGACCAAAGTAACAAAGGTCACCATCAGTAACACACTACAACGGCAGGGAATCAAATCCCGCAGTGCCAGACGTGTTCCGCTGCTGAAGCCAGTGCATGTCCAGGCCCGTCTGAAGTTTGCCAGAGAGCACATGGATGATACAGCAGAGGATTGGGAGAATGTCATGTGGTCAGATGAAACCAAAGTAGAACTTTTTGGTATAAACTCAACTCGTTGTGTTTGGAGGAAGAAGAATATTGAGTTGCATCCCAAGAACACCATACCTACTGTGAAGCATGGGGGTGGAAACATCATGCTATGGGGCTGTTTTTCTGCCAAGGGGACAGGACGACTGATCCGTGTTAAGGACAGAATGAATGGGGCCATGTATCGTGAGATTTTGAGCCAAAACCTCCTTCCATCAGTGAGAACTTTGAAGATGAAACGAGGCTGGGTCTTCCAACATGACAATGATCCAAAACACACCACCCGGGCAACAAAGGAGTGGCTCCGTAAGAAGCATTTGAAAGTCCTGGAGTGGCCTAGCCAGTCTCCAGACCTCAACCCCATAGAAAATCTGTGGCGGGAGTTGAAAGTCCGTGTTGCTCGGCGACAGCCCCAAAACATCACTGCTCTCGAGAAGATCTGCATGGAGGAATGGGCCAAAATACCAGCTACTGTGTGTGCAAACCTGGTAAAGACCTATAGTAAACGTTTGACCTCTGTTATTGCCAACAAAGGTTATGTTACAAAGTATTGAGTTGTATTTTTGTTATTGACCAAATACTTATTTTCCACCCTGATTTACGAATAAATTCTTTACAAATCCTACCATGTGGATTCATGGATTTTTTTTTCACATTCTGTCTCTCACAGTTGAAGTGTACCTCTGGTGCAAATTACTGACCTCTGTCATCATTTTAAGTGGGGGAACTTGCACAATCGGTGGCTGACTAAATACTTTTTTGCCCCACTGTATACTGTAGATGTGTATGTGTGGGAGAGTGTTAGTGAGTCAAAGACTATTTTGAAGAAGTTACTCTATTTCTTTGCATTCTTGTCATGGAAGAAGTCCTACAACATGGTAAAACAAACTCCATTTTATCCCAAATAATGTAATAAATCAATGTAAATAGAGTCTTTGGAATATCAGCGTGTCAGTGTCTTAGAATTGATCCCAAAATTACATTTTTAACAATCTTAAATTACAGGAAAATACACGGATACACAGAGTAGCTGTCTTTAATGTGTACAGACTGATAATGATTATATGTGTAGTCAGGCCTTCCCAAATGCCCCACTGATGCTGGAAAAACCCTGCACGAGCGTTTGCATTTGATGTTAGGTTTAGGCCCAATAACAATGGGGAATATCTTCCTTTTAAATTTTTTGACACTGCCACTGTTGTTGACATTTCAGCTGAGCATGGGATCAGTCAAACTCAAACTGGGCTTGAGTTTAATAATTTCTCTCACTATTTTCTCCGATACTAATCAACTGCCCATGACTAATTACGAAAACAAAGCAATAGTAACCAGAATGCCTTTCTTTACCAGATTTAAGGCAGCTTTGTAAATCTGTGGGTATCCTGGCTGTGTTTCCACGGTCAGGTTGTGGATCTGGAGCTGAAACCGGTCATGGCTGGTTCTCCAGACTGCCCTGCTGAGGCTGTTCATGGCTCCTACCTCAGAAACTGGAGCTCCATCCAGCAGCAGGGCCTGAGCCGCATGAAGAGGACACACATCCATCTGGCACGAGGCTTGCCAGGGGAGGACGGCATCATCAGCGGTATGCTCGTGTGAGTTTGATGGAGAGTAGCTTGTCAGGAGGTTTGTACTACAGCGTTATTTTTTTTTTCCCCCACCAGGCATGAGGAAAGATTGTGATCTAGCTGTGTTTATTGATGTCCCCAAAGCACTGGCTGGTAAGATTAAACCCCGATTGCTGCTGTCCAATTATCTACCTTTACTCTATATGTGTAGGAACCAATGCTACTAGTTTTATGTGTCTCTACAGATGGTATCAAGTTCTTCTGGTCTGAGAATGATGTGCTGTTGACTGCAGGTGATGCTGAGGGTAAAATTCAACCTAAATACTTCAGCCGAGCTCTAAGACTGAGACCTTCAAGTAAGAAAAACTCTTATACAGAAATAAAAGTTTAGATTTTATGCTTACGTGGATTTGGGTTCACTATTTCCTTGTTCACTGAGCTCTCTTTTGCTGTGTTCCAGGGAGCATCCTGCCACTGCAGTAACAGCAGAGAGTGCTGTCCTGTCATTGGTCATTACCGCACTCACCTGACCATGTTAGCATCCGACGGTTGGTTGATGCTTATCCCAGTTCCCCTGGCAACACTTGTTTTCCAGCAGCATCGATTTATCAGCAACAGAAGTGTATATTCAGAAATCTCCCAAAGTGGCACCTGATTGGTAAACTTTAAACTGTTGATTCATTATTGAAAGTGAACAGGACAGAAGGTACATCCTTATTTTTATATGACAATTCAACAAACTTAAAAATACAGAGGCCTTGTTTTCCCCACTTCATGCTAAATAAAGCATTGTACCAATGACTACCAGGATATTTTAACTGGCAGATCTTTAAATAAAGCGTATTGTGCATGTGGTTAGTCACGTGGCTAAGCATGGGAAATGAGAGGATGCAGACATTGAGGTTTAACGGACTGCAGTTTCCAGTAAGATATGGACTGACATGCGCAGTGTGTGAGGGAAGATAACTTGTTTGAGGTTTCCTGTGTAAGAAATTGCCAAAATATGTCACAGGGAAAACAAGAGATAATGAAAAGTATACAGCTCTATTTATTTTAGTAAATGTTTTATGTGGTGAATATTTTTATTGCCATTTATCTTATATTTCTCAGTCATATCATTACCTGTAACATTAATTTCTAATAAAAAGTTTAAGTAACACTGGGTCTGGAGCTCTGGACATTCAAGGCTTTCAATTCTGAGCAATGCTGATTACATTTCTTGACAGAGTGAGTTCAGAAAAGTAGTTAGAAGTTAGAGCTGGCTGATTCAGCTGTTGATTTTACATTTCTTTGAGTCTGATTATGACGCCTGCTGAACCTGGACCAGAAGCCCAGCAGATTGGCCCAGCAGCAGTCCATCCTGTAGGGAGGGGGGAAGTCAGCATGAGGACCGCTGGAGTCTTGGACATGTCAGAACATATCAAGTTTAACATCCACTGATGTGTGAATGGAAAACTTGGTGTACTTACAAGTTTCTAACACATTTACAGTAAACTGAATATCTTGTTTTTGATGATTTCCTTATCTTTTTGTGGCTGCTTGAGTTAAACATTAAGTCTTTTTCCAAGCTGGTTTTCCACTGAGACACAGGAGGTCTGATGGGCTGTCAACCATCCCATTGTCTGGGCTTTTGTGTTTCAGTCTTAGAGAGCTTCGTGGCCACCGGTCAGCTTGTGGAATAGCTCCTCATTGAGCGTTTCGCTCTTCTCCCGACTGCGTGTCGACATGAAAATGTAGCCTCCGATAAACTCATGAACGATTTTGCAATCAGCAGTCACACAGCTGAAGGCAATGTTCACATTCCCTTCAAACTCAATGGCCATCTGGAGTAGACGAAAATGAACACAAAAGAAATGCAGAGCTATTTAGAAAAAAAATCTTAATCCAGGGATGAAAAATATCTTCACTACAAATATACATACATATCCCACGTTGTAAGTCATTAGGGCAATAGCTCCTAAATTTTCTTTCTGGTTTTGTAAAAGCATATTCATCAATCTCAGTTTCATTTCAGGTTTTTCACCTGGTTGTCTGTGCCCCATAGTTTCAGAACCATTTCCATTAAAAGATCTGACCAGTAAGAACTATAAATGTCACTTTATTGAAAGACACACTGTCAGCATGTTTTCAGAAGTCTTTAGTGTGCAGCTAAATTCATGCTCGGTTTGTGGGTCTGTCTCTAAACACACGAGCTTCTTTTCATTCATGCTCAGTTATCACAAATACCATTGTGTAATAAGGCATTGTACATCTGTTGTACAAGAAGTAATTATTCTTGCAAGCCTAAGGTTCAGGCTTCAGACTATTTCAGACTACTCAGAGTTCTCCCTCTTAGACAATTTTCTAAAACTCTTGGTAAAATATGAGGTCAGGACAGCGAGTAGAAGGTTCAAACCTCTTGTCAGAACTATGAATCATAAAAACCTCTGAGAATGAAAACGTGAAGTTGAAAATGAGCATTCTAGACATTTTTAAATTATCAGACAGAAGCCTGTTCAAGATATGAGTCATACCTGTCTAATATCCCAGTTGACGTTCCACTGTTTCATGTTGTTGTAGCGCCAGGTCTTCACTACATCACCCACACTAAGGTCAATACGGATCAAGCGATTGGGAGCAATGCCGAGTACCTCATCCTTCCGGCTGCCTTTGAACCTGTTTGGCGGGGGGGGGGTACATTTTGTTTAGATTCCTCTAAGTTAATTTATTTATTTATTTTAGATCCTCCATATAAAAATGATTAAACTTCTACAGAACTACGCTTAGTCTGATGACTTTGCACATTGCTGGTGGAAGGATGTTTAAAATTTTTCTTTCTGTCTACCTAAAAAGTGAAAAAAAAATGTTAGGTTAGTTTCATTTTTTTTAGGCATGAACTACATTTCTGCCGATCTTGGGCGTGCATTTCCCTCGACTACAGTCTCTGCTTTTATGCTGTTAAAACATTTATAATGTTCATAACACACAGAAGGAGGATGTTCGAGGTCAAGTGCTTTATAATAACCTTGTCACAGTGAATTTCGGTCTTTGATGTGTTCACTGGCACAGAATCAACTCTCAAAAGCTTTAAATGAAACTTTAAACTTAACCTGACAACAACGTATGCAAGCCCAAAGTCAGGCAGGGCTTGCCAGATCTGCAGGAAGCGCATCAATGCATCTGTCAGGGAGAGCTGAGCCACGTTCTGGTATGCATCCAGGATTCGAGGGGTCAGCTGGAAGAGCAGGCAGAGGGTAAAAGGTGAGATTTAATTATATTTTTGCTGCCATAAGCAGTTGCAGATTTGCACAGTTGCACAAAATTACTGTACTGTAAGGTCATTTAGGTTGGTAATTTGAGCAATTGCGAAATGCCACACAAAATATATGAGATCAAAAATACTGCTTTGTGAAAACACAAGACAATAAATCTGCAACATTTATCCTTTTGTGGCCTGTTGCTACATCTGTACCTGTTTGGGTTTGTACTTTTTATGGTAACGTGGTGACACCAGACTGTGAGTATTGATGCTTTCTTCGCTGGCATTTGCACTGCTGGAACTGGAGTTGGTCTTTTGCATCGCCAGGAAAGAGCGGATACTCTGGATCTCACTTTGGAAACTGCTGTCGGCGAGGGTCTTGCCTTTGGATGCCAACCGGCACCCTGCCATCCACTGAGCATACTGCTGCTCCTGCAGGGTGAATTTCAAAGACATAACATAGAAAAAAGAGCATGAGAGACAGGTGTGACTGTGGTCAGAGCTGAGATGATGAACTGAAGATAGAGGCATTGAAAATGAAAGGATGTCACACGTAGAGATGAGAAGAGGTGTATGGGTGTGCGTGTGGCCTCACGTTCTCACAGCGAAGATAGACCTCATTCATGCCTTCAGGTGCTGGAATCAGGAGTCTGATAAGAAACTTCTGAGCAGCCACATTAACGTCTGGAGCCACCTCACATCCTGTGTAAAGGAGCAACATTAAAATGGTATCATTACATTTGAGGTTCATGGTTAAGCTGTTAAAAACAAAAAGCGTGTAGGAAGAGACTGATATGATCCCCGCTGATTCTCCTCAACCTCCTAAGACCCGAACTCTTCCATGTCATGCATTTTTAATTTCTCTTTGATATTTGGGCATATTGGGACCCGATGAATGTAAAAACAAAGAATCACCACATTTGTTTTTTTTACGCCATTTTTGTTCCTAAGAAAAATGAGAGCCACATATGAGGATATTCGTTTTAAATTTTGATGAAACAGAGGCAGTATAATGTCCTCGTGAGTGGATATCAGGCCCTTGTAGAGCAAAATTTAGTATTTTGGTCTAGACAACCCAAAATGTGATGTCCACATATGTGGACGCCAGGTCCTAGGAGGTTAATTCACTTTTAACTCATAGTACTTATCTACCTTTAGGTGTTCACTTCTTGCAATATATTAAAACTCAGTGTCTGATATGTGATTCCATATGTGTTGGAAGTTTTTGGACTTCTTCACTGACAACATTAACACCAGAAGATCTAAAATGTCACCCCCGGATTTAACATTTTCAGAGAGTCAGTCAACTTCATCACTGTTCTCTAAATATAATACCTGCACACTTCTTCATGGGAGCTTTTGGTCCACTGTCTCCTTTTATTCTGACTATTCACGCTATAATTATTTAGCAAATTGAGTCATTTCTTCCTGTTTTAAAACACAGTCATGCAGCCGTTTCTAAAGAAGCATAACTTTTGCCCATATTTCCTTAGTAACTGCAGACCGATACCAAAGTTACCTTTCTTTGCCAAGATTTTAGAAAAAAATTCTCTTCTCCCAAGTTGCTTTCTAGATAAATACTTTTAACATATGAACAACAAAACATTTGAAGCATAACGTAGGACTGCAGGGTTTCTACACTGGTTTTCCTCAACCTTTAGTGTCCAAATAGGAAACGGCTTCAGTTTCTACTAACTGTGATATCCCTCAGGGATCCATGTTAGGTCCTCTTTTAGTTTCAATATATTTGTTACCCCTTGACTCTAGCATTCATGAATACAACATTTACTATCACTGTTACGTGATGGCACCCAGTTTTATCTGCCAGCCACACCTGACATTGACCACTCCTTTAAGAACCTCTTCGACTGTTTGAATGATCTGAAATCACAGATAGCCAAAATATCCTTCAACTTCAAATCATAGCATAACTGAAGGTATTTTGCCTTCAGTTAGGTATTCTGCTAGAGTCTTTACTGGTACAAAGAAAAGACATCATGTCACTCCTGCTGTAGATCAGCAGTATGGAAGCTTGTCTCTGCCACATAAAAAAAGTGACTTATATGTCTAAATTTTGGGTTATAATCTCAAAATTCAAACCTCAGAAATCTGAGCCAGTAAGTTGAATTTTTGAGATACCTTACTAACAATATCAACTTAGTTCCCCCTGCTTACAATCAAGCTTCTATACACATGCAATAGCTACCTGTGAAATTTCTAAAAGGTTTTAAAATTGTACTATTTGTTTTTAAAGACCTCCATGGCCATAATATATTACAGGTCTTTTTCCTCCAGGTCCTTCAGCTTATCATCCCAATTTCTCTTAATGTCTCTTCTCAGCTAAAAACAGGTGACCTGTCATTGCCTCTAAGTTCTGGAATAGTCTGGCTTCCCACATAAGAACCTGCTCAACAATTGACAATTTTCATTCAGCTTCAAGACCTACCAGGCCCATTTTCGTCAAGTTTGAAGTCTCTCATGGTTTGGTCAAGCTCACTGTTAATGTTTTCTGCTACTGTTTTATTTAACTTCTTACCATTGTTACAATTTAGTTGTTTTTATTCTCATTTTCTGACTTATTTTCCAGTTATTATTTTTATTATATCATCTATTTAGGCAAGTTATGTGTTTTGTAATTGATTTTTGGAGACTTGGATTGCAAATAAGTGTGCCTGGAAATCACTTTGGGTAAACATCTGTTATTTTAAAATGTGCTAAATACTTACCATTCTGTTAATAGCATGGTGCACTATATATAGCAGAAAAACATAACATAAAAATACGTAACGAAGCCATTACCTTTGAGGTTAATCATTTGAATGGGCTCTCCTATGCTTTCCTCTTTGCTCTTGAAATAAGAAATGGAGGTATCTTGGAACTTGAACCAGTATTGCTTGTACCCCTTCAGAGTCAGCCTTTTGGGTCTGAAATATACATGTAATCACATTAGCTGATTTCACCAGGGATTTTTTCCCCCAGATTCATAACAAGTTAGAAATAAAGAGGAAGGTTACTAATAAATATTTATTTATTTAAAGAAAATGAAATTTATTTTAACCAGTTGGAAACCAGCTCTCACCTAAATATCTTCAGGTAGTCAGTGAGTTCTGGTGCTGTCATATTTTCCTGGATAAAATGCAAGTTTTTCAGTTAATATGTTTTAGCAATAAAACTGTTAGTCAATCAATGTTAGTTTGACATAAGACCAAACATTTAACTCAATGCTGTCTATATCATCAGTGGATTTGGATCCAGGCTAATACTACCATTAATGAAATATCTTAAATCAGGTGTTCTTAAAGCCAATCAGGAGGACAAGGAGGCCCATATAGGAAAAATTCTACCATGAAACACTGATGTGCTGGTCTATATTTTTTTAACCATGAGTCAGGTGCATATCACATTTAATAATGTCAGCTGTACTTGTCAGTGTTAGGAAGGTTAAAATTGAAGTGAAATAATCCCTCTGTTTCATTCTGTGATCAAAGTAGTAAAGTGTACAGTAGCACATATCATCACAGGCAGCCACTGGCCTGCAAGCCACACTTTGAGAAGCCTGGACCTAAATTGTTATAAATTTCTGTTCCCCGTTATTAAAATAATTTAATTTTAAAAAGACTCTGGTGAGACTATTGTATCTGACCAGCAAATCAGATGCAGAGCTGCCTTCTCCCTCCATCTTGACCTCCAGGGACTGCAGGGCGGAATCCAGATCGTCCATGGCTGGATTGTTGCTCATGATCTGGGGCTCTGACTGAGCCACCTTACTGATATGATACTGCATGTAAAACGAGACAGAGAAATGTCCTATTTAATCCAGTTTTATACGACACTGCTTTACTGACGATTGAATAGACCAGATATCTTTGAGGAGTGGGAGAACATTTGAGTCTCTATATTATCTGACATCCAGCGAAATGTACACTTCCATTAGAGTGATTCACATATTTCACTGTCAGCAGATGGATTTTCTACCTGCAGAGCTCCAAACAGCATCATCTCCTCCTCAGTGCAGTCGATGTCTTCCAGCAGGATGGCCCAGCGTGCCTGCTCATAGAGCTGGGTCAGACGTACAGCATCATACTGCAGGGTGGAGAGGAAAGAGAAGGATGAGGTCAGAGAGTTGATATACTGGCAAAGAAATATGCACACACACACACACTCTCTGTATTTGTGTAAACACACACACACACACATACCTTAGGATCCATATCATAAGTAGCATAGTATTTGAAGCGAAGCCAGAGTTTATCACTCTCTTGGATGCCCTGCTGCAGAAGACAACGGGACGAGTCCAACCACCTGAGAGGGACAGACAAAGAATATATATGTTTATGATTTCATATTTGTTACATCCATGTTTATCTGTATTTAAAATCACAAGAAAATACTATTTGACATCATATAGACAGCTTGACCTAAACGAAGTAAATTGGTAACATGATTGTTTTTAGAAACTACATCTTATAGCACAACACAGCAGAATAACAAAAAATGTGCAAAACCTTAAGAAACAAACATATACTTCTATATGAACTATATTCTGTATTTCACTTAATTTTATAGTAGTGTACAAAAGTCTAGGGTGTGATCATTATTATTATTTAACATAGTCTGAAGTGTCTTAGCCAAGCTTTCTTGTCATTTCTTTAAGTAGTCTTCAAAAATAATTCCCCAGGATTCTTGAAGGACATTTCAACCTCTTCTTTGAATGTTGGCTCTCTTTTGTTCTATTATCTGTCAAGATGATCACACATTGCTTCAATTATATTAAAGTCTAGGCTCTGGGGAAATCAATCCATTACTGATGGCATGCTTTTCAGGGGTGCAACGATACACAAAATTCACGGTTCGGTTCGGTTCGATACTTTGGTGTCACGGTTCGATATTTTTTCGATAAAAAAAAAATGTTCATGCCTTTTTAATTTGTCATTTATTAAACTTATAAATATATATTTTAACTCAAAAGTACAGTTTTTAAATTTAACGTTGCTTAAACAAAAGTAATTAAAAAAATAAATATATCTCAGGGCTCTAAAAATTTCAAAATCCCTGGTAGCCCTTCGGGCAGGGACTCTTCAGTTTTTGGTAGCCCAAAATAAATATAAGTAGCCCGAATAAAAAAGAGAGCAATTTTTTGATTGATGTTTTGTTTCCTTTACAATATTATACTTTAAAGTATAATATTGTAAAGGAAACAAAACATTAATCAAAAAATTGTTGAAAAACAAATTACAACATTGTATAAAAATTACAATCATCAACTCAAATACTTGGTTCTAATTGAACAGAAATTTCTATGAACTTGTAAGAACTGTGTAGGACAAGAATCAGTCTGTGTCAGATCCTGAATTTGAAATTTCCACTGAAGTCACAGGTAAGAGGCAAGTGGAACCAAGATCTAGGCCATTTGCTTTTTGAAGTTTGCAAAGACTGCTAAATTTTGCCAATGGTAGTTCACTCTTTGCAACATAGTACGCTGTTCTAAACAGATTTTTCAGGTTTATTTTTAGTATGTTATTTGCAATTGGTGTTTGTTCTGGGAAAGATATTGCAGACTGAGCAATAATGCATTTCTTGCATTTCTCATGGGTTCTAATGGGGGCCTTTCTTAAAATGACTGGTCCCAGTAACAAAGGCGCTTGTCGACTCAGGAATCGAGAGAAAACCAACAACACACCCGGCAGAACATTATGTTATTTACACGGGTGCACATAAGTGGTCCGCATGTGCGCATTCGCTGTCAAAATAAAAGACGCGCACCAGATAAGAAGTTGCAACGCGCGTTTGCGTCCATATAAAAAGCAGTGTTTTTGTCCACTAGAGTGGGATTTTCACGGCACATTCCGCACCACATCTCTGTGCGTTCATCATTTGTTTGAAGCCAGCTCACCTCCTGCAACCACTTTTCCGAGAATACGTGCTTCTTTTGTGGTTCGGACTCCTTCTGACATTTGTTTGGAGGTGGAGGAACACCAAAGTAATTGCTTAAAGGAGCTTCTTCGACATCTTTAAGAGTTCTAAACAAATGTCTGTCCTCCTCCAGAAAATCTTATGTATGCAAACACGCGTTGCAACTTCATATCTTGTGCTCGTTTTTTTTTTTTTTTTTTTGACAGCGAATATGCGCACCTGCGGACCACTTATGTGCAGCCCCGGTTATTTAGCTCCTCATATTGCAGCCACAGAAATTCTTTTGTCCATGAAACCATAAAGCTGCACTTTCTTTTTGCCTTATAGTCTGATTTGTCATAACTTTTCCATTTTGTGGTCAGCTTTTCTTTGGCTGTCACTTCTTCACCCTGACCTGTCTTATTTGGCTCAGCAGAACTAAAATATATACCCTGCTGCTTTTACACACACACACACACACACACACACACACACACACACACACACACACACACACACACACACACACACATAACGGTCAGCGATTCTCTGCGCGATCAACCTCTCATATGTTTAAGCTTGCTGCGGGAGATTTCACTTGTCATGTTTGCATAGTAAGCTAACGATTGATAAGACGATGTCAGAGGAATTGGTGCGCAAATTATCATCACTCACCAATCAGTACTGTCGCTCTCTATACACAGTTCACGCGATTGCAAAGTGAAAGCAAAAAACAAGCGCAAATTCAAACGCGATTTCAATATGTCACATATTGACAGTGGCTCACCGATGCCAATGACATAATTACCCAGCTACATTTCCGAAAGAATGCAAAAGCATTGACATATATTTTCCCTTCCTACAATAGCCCGACGGGCAGGGCAGAGATAGATTTTGGTAGCCCGACTGGAAAAATCGCTAGCGATTTTGCGAGCCCTGTATCTGATTGAGGAATCACTCATCTTTGGAAAAGAGAGTTTATTACAGAGAAATGGCTCTTTCCAAAATAAAAGCAATACTATACACTTCTTCTGGGCTATATTCTCAGCAGCATATTGTAGCGGGTCAGGGCTGTTCGGGGTTCTGTTTGTACAGTTATGTTTTGTTTATGTTGCCATAGTGACGGGTGACGCCCTCTCGCTGCGACGGTGTGTCCTTCCGGGGTCAGAGGGCGCCCTGTGTGTTGTTGTTGTTGTTGCTGTGCGGTTGCTGCGCTGAGCAGTTAGCTAGCGGCAGTGTTCTTCTGCAGATGTCAATAAACGGCTGTGCTCCCTGGCTAGCTCACGGGAAGCAAGACCAAACGACACCTCCGTCTCCTCCTTGTCTGAGCTCGCCACATTGGTGTCAGAAGTGGGATGATGGTGGCACCCCATGTTCTGACCCGAGTGACTTTTCCCCCGCCGGTCGTGACCGGCCGGTGCGCCAAAAGAAGGCACCTGGACATTTGCAGGACTTTGTGTGGGGTAATGGGGTCGTCGGGGACGACTGACCCCTTAGGTGGGGGCTGCGGTTGCGGCGGTTGCGGCGGTTGCTGCGCTGAGCAGTTAGCTAGCGGCAGTGTTCTTCTGCAGATGTCAATAAACGGCTGTGCTCCCTGGCTAGCTCACGGGAAGCAAGACCAAACGACACCTCCGTCTCCTCCTTGTCTGAGCTCGCCACATTGGTGTCAGAAGTGGGATGATGGTGGCACCCCATGTTCTGACCCGAGTGACTTTACCCCCGCCGGTCGTGACCGGCCGGTGCGCCAAAAGAAGGCACCTGGACATTTGCAGGACTTTGTGTGGGGTAATCCTTAGGTGGGGCCTATGTAGCGGGTCAGGGCTGTTCAGGGGTTCTGTTTGTACAGTTATGTTTTGTTTATGTTGCCATAGTGACGGGTGACGCCCTCTCGCTGCGACGGTGTGTCCTTCCGGGGTCAGAGGGCGCCCTGTGTGTTG
This sequence comes from Simochromis diagramma, assembly GCF_900408965.1. Classification (NCBI taxonomy): domain Eukaryota; kingdom Metazoa; phylum Chordata; class Actinopteri; order Cichliformes; family Cichlidae; genus Simochromis; species Simochromis diagramma. The sequence goes on along the minus strand of NW_024387477.1, from coordinate 14,102,047 downwards.
TTGTTGTTGTTGCTGTGCGGTTGCGCTGAGCAGTTAGCTAGCGGCAGTGTTCTTCTGCAGATGTCAATAAACGGCTGTGCTCCCTGGCTAGCTCACGGGAAGCAAGACCAAACGACACCTCCATCTGCTTGTCTGAGCTCGCCACAATATTAAACATATCAGGTCCCCATAAGGAGAATCATGTGCTAACGGCTGTCTAAATGACTCGGGTAAAGTTTGTAGCATGCATGCTTGTTGTGTTTGTCTGCTTCCACTTGTCTTTGCACTAGGATGATGTCGGCGTAAATGTGCAGTCATATTCGTTGTGTTCCCATTAGTGCTGTCAGCGTTAATCTCATTGAAATGACGTTAACGCCACAACACCGCAAATCTCTGTTAACCGATCGCCCGTGTGTGGGGCTAGACAGCCAACACGTTAACGAGCTAACTGTGCTAACATACTAGTTCCCACCCATGTAATTGAGCATTGCGTGGCACATCCAACATACTGTTTTACTTTAGTCCATGACGCGCTTACCTTCAGGGTCATACATCACATGAAAACCAAAATAATTCCAAACGCCAGATCTGAATGAGGGTGGGGGAGGTTCAATTTGCCATGTTGCAAGGAGAGCTTAACTTCTGTCTGGCTAGCTTGCCCTGCGCTCTTCCTTCTGATGATGCTGTCTGTGTTGAACGCTCAGTGGATCTGCGCTCGACAGTGCAGCCTAGGCGGAGTAGTCGAACACAGATTCACTGAGCGCTCAACACAGACAGCATTGTCAGAAGGAAAGTTGATAAAATAAATTACAAATTTTGTATTGTTCGATACATATGCGTACCGAACCGAAAGCACTGTATCGAACGGTTCAATATCGATACGAGTATCGTTGCACCCCTAATGCTTTTACTCCAGTGTGATCATTGTCCTAAACACACTGTTGTCAATGAGATGCTTTCCAGATGGTATTGCATAGTGGATCCAAATCTGACTGTACTTTCCAATGCTCATAATTACATTTTTACAAGATCTCAAACACTGCTGGGTGAAATGCAGCTCCAAACCATGGCACAGCCTCCACTGTGTTTTACAGACGGTTGCTTGCCTCCTGCATACATATTCACAATCGTTTGAATGAAATTTTTCAAATTTGGATTCATCACTCCATAAGACCTGTCACCACAGATTTTGTTAGCACACCTCAGCCTTTTCTCCCTATATATCTACATTTTTCTCTTAACCATCCTTCCATTGACACGATTTCTGTATTAAATGGATTAAAAGAAGGGACAAATGCATCTCTCTAGTCCTGTGTCAACTCTTTCCTGGATTATTTCCTATTTCTTAAGGACATGACTTTCATGTACTGTTTATTTTTATTTTTCTGTCCTCTACTTCTAACATTTCCACAAATGTTTTAAGGACACACTGCACACTCTGCTAATTAATAGCTAACAGCTCTCTGGGAATAGGTGCAACAATACAAATTTATGCCAATCAACTGTGTTATCTTTAACATTTTACAAAAATAGAAATAAACAACACCAGTTCATCCCTTGAGTTAGGTGTCATTTTATGCTTGCATGACTCATAGGTGTGTTGAGGGTCTAAATAAAAAGAAAAACAAACAAAACATTCTGGTTGCTAAGGTACAAGGACTGGACTGAAAGTGGGTGAAAAATCATTTAATGTCTGAAGTCTGGCTCCTTGGAAGTAAAATATGAAGAAATGACATGTGGCTCAAGACTTTTGCACATTACTATATTACTGACTACTTATTATAAAGCTAATGATATAATGTGCTTTATGTAAGCTCACGTATTTGATGTTTTCAAAAAGTATTTATTTGATGTGTAATTATGCAACAATGGCTGAGGCAGCTGAAGTTTAAAGCGGCTATGAACTTTAGAGAGATAAAGCAGGAGACTTTAAAAAAGCTGCGACTGTGCCTAATTTATTACATCAAAGAGTCTAAAAGCCCTTCAAACAGCTCCTATTTTAATACATTTGTAGGCACTGGCGGTAGTATCTTTATGAACCAGCATGCGCATAAGATAAAATACGTCTGAACTCGAGATCAGAGGAGGCCACTGCTTCAGTAGATACAGCTCTGAGTTCTGGAAACCCCCAGTTTTCTTTATCAGGACTGATAAAGAAAAAGAAAAGTGGCGAGTGATTACACCGGCCTTCTGTATTGTGGGGTAAGAATACTAACTGAGGCAGCATCCCTGATAGCTAGTTAATAAGAGGACTCAGTTTGTGGGGAACTTGTTTGTTAAACCTCTTGCATCAGTGTGACATGGACAATGAAACTCTATCAGTTCCCCTCTGCGATGTAAACACCTGGTTTGACAGACTGATACCTGTGAACACATACCTGCCATTGATGTGAGCCTTGTCCACAACGCTGGCTGGGCGGTACTGCTTGGCTATAACCTCAGGGGCAGGGGGAGGCTGACTGACTGACAGCATCTTGTAGATGGCCTCCATCTCCGGTGAGTCGGCAAAGTGAGCGGGCATGCCGTTATACAGACAGGGCCGGGATACTGCAAAAGGAGTGGAAATAATAAGGTTGACCTGCATAGTTTTAATTAAAATGACAGCACACAATGTTTAAAATGTTTTTCAGGCCTTTTACATTACATGGGAAATGATTTCATTTAATTTTTACTATGTTATGCCTGCAGTGTAAATAAAATGTGATGCGTGTACCCGAGGAAAGGGGCACCTCGGTCAGGTCGTAGATCTCTGGTGCCAAATTTTTGTCTTTCTTCTTTTTCTTCTCCTCTATGGGTCGAAGGAGGGAGAGTTCCTCAGGGTGACGAATGTCTATTAAAAATAAATAAATAATATGTACAGTAACAGTGCTGTAAAGGTGATAAGTTATTCAGGGGTGTGTTTACTTCTTGTATTAAGCTGATTGTTAAAGCAACACTCAAAGCATAGACTCTGTGGCGCAACGGTAGCGCGTCTGACTCCAGATCAGAAGGCTGCGTGTTCAAATCACGTCAGGGTCACGTCCTTTAATATCTTACCCTCTAACAAAGCTAGATGCTACATTTGTATCCTCACTTAACAGCAATCTGTTAACTGACGATCTTCACTCATAACTGATCTAGGTTCTGCTGGAGCTTTCTTCCTGTTTAAAAGTAATTTTCCTTCCCACTGTCACCAAGTCCTTGTTCGTTTTGATTCTTGATTTTTCGTGTATTCTCTGTATTATTGTTGGATCTTTACCTTACAATAAGCAGATATCTTCATCTTACTGGAGAATTGTTCACAGGCGGATATAATACCAGAATTAGTACATGTAATAGTAAGAAACTGTTAATGTCAATGCTGTCATTTTGCCACTGACGTTCCCCCACCTCCAACTTGTCAGTATCGTTGGATTGAAACCTTGCACTGTGAAAGGCTCTGATTGCGCAGGACATGCACTGTTGTCCCGATAAGGATTGGCAAGAGATGAGAATCTGTTAAACTGACAACCCTGGTCAAACGGCTGTAACATGACCCTGTGGTGCAATAGTAGTGTGTCTGACTCCTGATCAGATGGTTGTCTGTCTGAGTCACTTAGGCTCATGGTTCTGAGAATCTCACTCCTATCCTCTAACTAAGAAAGACATTAAAACTAGGGCATTTTAATAAATTAAAACCAGGTTCTTATTAATATTTGCTTGTGTGTGATGTGTTTGTAGTACAGCAGGTAATTTGACATAAAAGGAGATTTTCATAAGTACCAAAAATGGCACATATACTATAAACAAACTTTACTTTAGTATTCTACCCCACCCCAAAAGTTTTCCAGTGTTAGTACACTGACACTTTGTATTGAGTCTGACCTGAGAAAATGGCCACCTGTGCGACTCTGTGGCGCAACGGTAGCGCGTCTGACTCCAGATCAGAAGGCTGCGTGTTCAAATCACGTCAGGGTCAATTTGTTTACTGCTTAAATCAGTGAAGTGTAAGAGTGCATACCAAAATTATAATTTGGTATTCAAAATTTCCTTTTGTTGAACATTTAGTGCCACTGCAGAGCTGCTTTTATTTATCTCATCTCAGGAAAATGCATTCCTCTTTTCCTAGGTCTGGCCATTTTCCTCTTCCTTATATCAAACATCTGTTGTCTTTATATTACTTTAAAAACTAATTTTATTGTCTATTAGATGCCAACTAGGTGCCTTTATATGCAGTGGTGTGCAACTGCAGCAAAGTGGAATTTTGGAGCATACATACTCCCTACAAATCCTCACATACACCTCTTGATATTGATCCATACAAACAACATATGAAGCAATGTCACAACAAAGGCAGGAAGCAATGCGGGATTTAAAATTAGAAATAAAAAAATAAAAGTTTATAGTCAAGAGAATGTCCTCAACATGGATGTGTCTTTTCTGCCAGTACAAATGAGCTCTAGGAGCAAATATAATTAAAAAGGAACTGCTTACTTCATGATACCAAGCCTTATCTTTGAACATGTGTGTGACATTTCTATAGACAGATGTCATTATTTTCCCCCTTCCGTGCTGCTTTAAAAAACCTTTCCAGTCTGCTGGCCCCTCCCGGGGATTTCTGGTGAGGAATCGAGACCAAGAAGTGCCAGAATTAGACAAAATGAAAGCACAAAGCAGATGGGGAAGGCCCTCTCTGGCAATAGTTGCAGTCACCCTGCGATGTATTAATGAGACACTTTGACACATTTCACTGATTAAATTATTGTGAACAGCTATATTACAGCTTGAGTACTTAGAATCTGCAACGGGACTGAGAAGGAGAGATGAGAAAAAGAACTTAGATGTGTAGATGTTGCTAGCAAACAGAGAACTAGACAAAAGAGAGAAATGAAAGAAAGAAAATCTTACTAAGCATTCTGCAGATGCCCATCACTGTCTGGAAGACGGGATTGGAGAAGCAGACCCGGAGCCTCAGTGTAATGCCGTTGGGCAGACCCAGTCTTAGGGGCTTGTGCTGGGGCATGAAGACCAGCTTGGCATCAGCGTGGATACCATATTTCTCCAGAGTCCAGGCTGTCCGCAGCAGCCACCGCTGCTTCTGCTCCCACCACAGCGCATGATCTGACCAGTCCTGTTTGATCTCTGCAGAGGACAGAAACAAAAGTCAGAGTAAAAAGAGTTAAACTATTCAAGAAACTGAATCTGGTCATCTTTACTTTAAAAATATTCTAATTTACTTATTACTATGATGATCGTCGGATATTTTAAATGGCATTTTACCTGAAAAATAATGGATTTTTAATTGACTTTTTGTATGGTTAGTTTTAACAAAAGCCATAAAGTGATTTCTTGTCTTTTTTTTCACAAAAAAGTACAACTTAAAAGTTTCTACTGACCATTAATCTTTTGTAAATATAAATGAACCGTTTTCCGCTTATATTAGGCAGCCATAGTGCTGTACTTGACTGTGTTATGGAAATATGTTTCTAATATTGTCTCCATTCCCATTTGAATGTAACAAATATAAGAAAGGAGTCAATACAGTCGGCATGCACAGCATAACTATTGTAGAACAAACAAAAGGAAATGTGTGAGCTTAAAATTTAGAATTGATGATAGAGCTGTTGTATTGGTCTGCAGCTGCTGGTATTACCTGATCTCCCCCACAAAACTTTGGTTTTCACCTATTCGATACCTGGTCTGCCTCCTCATTTACATTACATTACTAATAAAAAGAATACAGTATTACATTATTATTACTGCTGTTGGCCACTTTACTAGATATGTATGTCACATGTCATGTCCTATCTCTCACTCTGCTCTCGTTCCTTTGCTCGTACCGCCAATGGCTCCCTCTCTAGTTCTGCTGGAGTTTTCTTCCCGTTAAAAAGGAGTTTTTCGTTCCTACTGTTGCCAAGTAGGGGTCCTGCGATTGTTTGGGTTTCCTTAGTGTTTTCACCTTCACAACTTACAAACCATAGCGTCGTGTTTTTTTTTAGTTAACAAAAATTGTTATTAGTACGTTAAACATTTTACGTGTGTGAAGTATTTTAGGATTCGGGAGAGTTAGCGTAGTTAGTGTACTGTATGGTAGCAACAGTGCTTATGTTTGCAATTGCTAATTAAATATCACAAATTAATTCGTTTAAATTTTAATATTTAATTAGTGACATTTGATCATTACAAATTGTTTTCTATGCTTTGAGCAACACTGCTATGACACACTATATAACATAATTTCTTTGTTTAAAGCTAACCCCAGCTCACCGCATTTGTGACCTAATAATTAACTAGTTTTTTGTTTGTTTTTTCCATTACGACAGGAGTGTAACCATAGTTGCTGCACACACTGTGCAGACTCTGTGGCGCAACGGTAGCGCGTCTGACTCCAGATCAGAAGGTTGCGTGTTCAAATCACGTCAGGGTCATTTCTTTAGTCTCTTACCCTCTGAGAAGTCTTGATGCATGCTCAGATGACTCACTTCAGTCTCGAGACTGAAGAAGTCACCAAACCTTTTTTCCACTGAAGACGCTACTTTTTGGGATACATCAGTATTACATTTGTATCTAAAACCAGCAATCTGTTAACAGAGGATCTATTCTCGTAATTCATCCAGGTTCTGCTGAACGTTTCTTCCTGTTTAAAATAAGCTTTAAATGTTTAAGGTTTAACATTTAAGAGAATGACATGAAAAACGGTTTAGATGTTTCAGAGGGTGAGAGTGAGCAACGATGTTCATTGGAAATACATCAACATTTTTTCAAGACATTTCAAAATCTCTGAAAGGAGATAATAACACTTAACAGAATATCAAAAAGTACTTTATGAGGGACGATTTCATATCTACTACCCATTAGTGCATAAAAATGATGAATATATGCATTACTCATTTTTCAAGAGGGTAAAAGTTTGATGAAAAGTTGAGTAAATGACGTTATAACAATAAAAAAAATATCAGTTGTAATTTTCTTCATTTCTTCATTGACCTGAGAAAATGACCACCTGTGAGACGCTGTGGCGCAACGGTAGCGCGTCTGACTCCAGATCAGAAGGTTGCGTGTTCAAATCACGTCAGGGTCATTTCTTTACTTATTTCTGCTCCTTATACGATGCTTTACACTGCTCTTATGTGACCACTACCAAACAATGCTAGGCAATAGCCAGATTGTTTTCAGTATGTTCCCACATGGCTCATATTTGTCTGCTAGTTTTTCGTTTTTTCCACACATTATTTACACTAATGTTCCTGAAACACGTCATAGGAAAGTGCAGCCTCTTTATTAACTGGAATATGTTCACTACAGAGTTAAATCAGCAGGACCTTATGGATCTTGGATTGTGAGAGATGCAGCACAACACTGTTACCCACTCTGCATTGATCCTGATGTGATTTGAACATTTTCCTTATTGCTTTTCCTTATTTTCTGTTGTCAGAAGTTCACATACACTCAGCGACAGCTTGGATCTTTTTTTAGACATTGGACAAGTGGTGACACATCTGAATAACGCATCTGGGAACGTCCTTGGAATCTACAGCTGTTCAGAAATGGCAGCAAGGACCTTCCCAACTTTTCCCATTGTTCTGAACATTGGTCAGTCCAATGATTGCAATCAATTTACTGTTTGTCCAGTGCAGTGCAGGGTTCGTCTGGGGTGGAGTCTGTCTCTGCTGTCAAAGGGCTGTGTAATCTTTTGCAGGGCTAACACAGCGAGACGTTCACACTTAAGACTGATTTAGAATCACTAATTAACCAAGCGTGCATATCTTTGAGAACAGATATGCACAAAAGTTCATGTCAGGTACGCAACATAGGCTGTGAGCACAAAAAAATTAAAAAGAAAAAAACAAACAAACAGTTTCTTTCTGTTCAAACTGTCTTTTTGCAAATGGCAATCAATAAGATGAAAGTTCACTTAAGGTAAGAGAGAAAGAAGTTATGGATTTTATAAATTTCTTAGATGGTGTATTGACTTAAGGGCGGCATCAAGGCCCAGTAGAAAATGCATAAGAAATATTTTGAATAACAGAAATCTAAAGCTAGTAATGAGCGTAACAGATCAAATACAACCTTAAATAAAAAAAGACTGAAATATATTGTGTGAAAACAGCGGCGCACATCACACTAGCAATGCTTTATAACATGTGTACAAAACATGTTTAAATAATGCGTGACTGATTTTGATTGAATGCATGCATAGACCTGCTCGCAATTAACAAGTGATCAATTTGCCCGAGCTTTATTTATAGCTTTGTTTCCTCACTTCTTCAATCTTTGCTCCTAGGTCATTTACATTCATCCTCTCTGAAACTAAAACAGCCTCATGTGATTGAGCTGTTTTGGTTAGATCTTACTGGTGTCTGCATGATCCGTCCAACCTAATTGGTCTCACATTGACAAACTACTTGATGAAACATATGTTTAGACTGATGTTGTGTTTCTTGCTGAAAGCAGTGGCGGAAGAAGTGAACAAACTAAAATTGAAAACATGTAGCAGGTGACAAAAGAAAAAAAATTATAAGAGCAGTTCAGAGGACTTGTGACACACTGTGTGCTGAATAATTCATTCAGTTTTCTTGCCTTAACTATGCATTTGTCATTTTGTTAACTGTATGTGAACTCTTGTGTGAATATGTAAATTACGACACTAATTTTAGTCTGAAGTGTGACTGAGAGGAAGACAAAGAGAGGAAGACAGAGCTACCCACGTGTCTTTTCCACCAACTTGAGGATAACCCCTCCGATGTGAAGGTCGGAGGCCACGCTGATGGTGACGGGTGGGGCATCGAGCCCCAGGTCCTCCACCGTGACTGACAGGTCCCACGCCGCCATACTGGAAAAAAAGGAGAGCGTGGGATAGTGAGAAAGAAATGCAGGAGACAAGCCTGACAGAGCACAGTGACAGATAAACAGACAAACACAGAGAGAGTAAACAGCTTTATCGCCCTCCTCCATCTTTTATGTGATGGATTATGGGTGACAAATGCCTTGTGTTTCTTTTTATTTGTCCTTGTTGTTACATATGTGACAACGATGACAAAGACAATGGAAGAAGACGTGTAATTAACTTTCCTTTGTTTCTTCGCCACATTGATCAAACTGTGAAAAATCAGCTCCATGAGACTGACATGAAAAACTGTTCAGATGTTTCAGAGGGAGTGTTAGGGTGAGAGTGAGCAACGATGCTCGTTTGAAATACATCTACGTTTTTGCAAGACATTTAAAACTCTCTAAAAGGAGATAAAAACATGCAAGAATATTACAAAGTACTTTATGAGGGATGAGTTCATATCTGAATTATGAATTATGAATATATGCATTAATTATTTTTCAAGAGGGTAAAAGTGTGATGACAAGTTGAGTGAGTTATTTTATAACAATTAAAAAAAAATTAAAAAAAGAAATCGGATAGCTTTGGTCATATAACACCTCCTTCTGCTTTTCAGGGCATTTAAAATATTGAATGAGACAAAGGGAGGATATTTGACCTGCCAATCACTCTTCGGCCTATCAGAGAAAACCAACTTTAACCCACATAACACTGCGCAACATGACACAGACACACACGTATAATGGATGGGATGTCCACTTTGATGAGCACTTCCTGTTTCTGACTTAAAACTATCACCATGGATGCACACTTCCGCTTTATGACCCACCCAAAGTGAGAAGTTCATCCCCCGTTAAGACAGTGTCCTCCTGCATATGTATGAAAAGTAGAAGCCCACCTTGAAGATATTGGATTTACGGACTGAAATGTGTCTGAACTTAATTAAGAACTGAAATAAGAGCAGATAGAGACAAAACAATGCATAAATAAAAGTTTCACACCCCCTGCACCTCTACTTAGGCCTACACTTTCCACATCTGTATGAGTCTAATCATAATTTTCCATCTGTGTGACCACTTCATCATTTTACATTTCATTTCATGAAGTGGTGAAAGTAAATACATGACCTCAGATGTGTGTATAACAGAAAAGCTTCGTAAACATGCGCATACACACACGCCCTGTCCTAAACTTGCTCTCTGTCCTCATGCTGTCTCTCTCTCTCACACACACACACACTTTAAAGGACAATACCGTCAGTTTCCCGCGTCCAAGGTTTTGAAAAATGGAAACTGGGGACCCCCTGTGCCTCTGTCAAGATCTCTGAAGAAGTTTACCAGGTTTTCTGCGAGAAGGTTTACCAGTTTTGTCTCTCTTGGGTTGTGGTCTCTGCTACTTGTGTCACTGCTGCTTGTTCCTTTTTTTTTTTCTCTGTCAGTTTCCGACAGGCGGAAATGTGAAAAGGCTCAAACATTTTTCACTGACAGACTGTGGGAGTGACACATATATGGCAATTTGGGTGTGCATAAATATGTTATTTTTGTGTGTTGAGTAATCAGCAAAAATGTAACTTTAGGGTGTGAGTTATGAGTTCTATACTTTAGTAGCAGCACTTTCACCTTTTATTGACATATCAGACACAAACCAAAACAATTTCATTTTTATGCTCGACTACTAATAAAAAATTGGCGCATTTAAAACCAAAATTCATTGTCTCTTGTCTAACACCCACAAAGATAATAAGGAGTTCGTTGTTTTTAATATGGGGAAGATACCTTTATAAAATGATAGGCTTGCTGTGACTACAGACTGTCTTTTGTTTTTTTGAATCCGCTAGAGGGAGACCAAATACGGACATATTCTTCTGTACGAGCGTACAGTTAATGTTGCTTTCAGGGCTAGATGGCTTTTTGGAGAATTGGCTGAAGTGTCGATTTTAAGTCAAGATTACTGCGTAGGGTTGATGCTTTAATTTGTGTTGTCCTGCTACCGCATCCAAACGACTACTTTCTGGAAACGTCTTGTTAAGATACATATTCGTATTCATTATTCTGTGGGCTGTAGCAGGCTAGCGTGTTCTTATCATGTAACATCAATGTTTCCGACAGTCATGAAGGCGGCGCGCTCTTGTGGTTGACGGTTTCGACTCTGCTACTCGGGTCGGGGTTTTCGCTGGGTGGGGACTTGTAAATAGAAACACCCTCAGCTGTGTAGTCTACTTATTTCACATGTCACAGCATAACTTGTTTAATGACACCACTGAAAACCACATTACAACTCACATTTTTACAGGTACTTATTTGGCGGCAATTAGCAGGCTCCCCTCATAAATGGTACGGTCCCATCTTAACTTCCCAAACAAAAATGGCACATGAGTGTTTGTGAGGTGTGTTGATAACGAAAACGAAACAACGACGTGTGGCCGACACTGCAAACTGGAAAGCCGTAGCAGCACGACCCGTTAGTTTTCTCAGACATGGCACTGCAAGTATCAGCTCGAGTTTCCCGTATCGGGGCTCTCCCGTACTACACCGGCGGCCCTCTGTCCCGTGTCAGTGCTGACACCCAGAGTGTCGGTGTCAAGTTCAAACATATTTTAACTCCTGGAAGCCCCCAGCTGGGAAGGAGGCCAGCAACAAGTGCTCCCCGCAGCCATATTAACGCTGTCCGCCGAACTGACAAGTTCTCAACGACAACACCACTTTGGCGGTCCAGCCGAGGCACCCATTCCTCCTTACCCCAGGTGAACAGAGGCTGGCTGGGCAAGTTTGCCCTCGGTACCGCCTTTGGAGTGAGCACAGCCGTGCTGGTCCAGTCTCTCCACACCGGAGCTTTCACCGCCATGGCCCTCAAAATTAACCTCGACTCTGATAAGGAAGACTGGAAGAAAACCAAGGGTGAGAGAGTTCAGTGACAGAGGCGAAGATTTTAATTTAAGTTGACAAAGCTTAACCTGCAGGGCCTTTGACGCGTGTGTGCGGTCACGTGACCACCAGAACCTGTCCAGCTGTTGTCACAGGGATCAACAGTACCGATAAAGCAATTAGTGGTAACAGATCAAAGTACACATGTATTTCATACACATTATACTGTATATAAAAAAAAAAAATCGAATTAATAAATTAAACTTAATAAATATGTAAAACACACCAATATTTTTTTAATTAACTGGTAAATTAAATAATACATGATTAAAATACAGCAACGTTATAAAATTATAAATTATGGAATGAAACTGACTTACTGCTGCCTGAAGTTGTAAGCTTGTGAAAAATTTCATGCACTATTTAGTTTCCTTCATAAGGTTGTGGTCTGAAGTTTACATACACTCATCATAGGCATGAATGTCATGGTAATTTTGGGCTTTAAATTGTATTAATTTATTTAAAAATTTTTTTTATTAACTGTTGTTTTTCCTGAATGAAATGATTGTACAGCATACATCTTTAATGACTTAAAAAATAAATTAAAGAATAGGATGCACAAATTTGAAATGATTTTTGGTTCTCTTTAATCTACACAGGGTGAAAAGTATACATACAGGCTTAAATGGACACATACAGCCCCATTGATATTTGGTTAAATGTCTGTTAGCAAGTTGTACTCGAACAGATGCTTTTGGTAGCCATCAACAAGCATCTGGCATAATTCTAGCCAGATATCTGACATCTCTTCTCGGCAGTTCACTTAACTGGAGTTCATTTAAATTCAATTGTTTCCAGTCATAGAGCTGGAATTGAAGCATTATCTAAAAGTTTTCAGTTGGGTTGAGGCCAAAGCTTAATGGAGCCATTTCTCAACAACTCCAGATTCCATAGTCAAACGACTATATGCAAGAATAAGTTTTCTGGATGTGTCACCTCCTTTGCAAAGTCTGGAAGAAGATCCAAACTGTCACTCTCAGATGAGAGGAGATTGGTTTGGTACAACCAGGAGTCACAAAGACTCAAGCATGTCATGAATTGGAAACTGCTGGAACACCAGCATGACTGAGTTTTACATTGTCATGGACTTAGAGGGTGCTGACCAAATTTGCTACTGCCTACATGGACAGGCCAAAAGCCTTCTGGAGAAATGTTTTTCTCAAAATCTGCCAAGAAGAGTGATCAAATATTCAGTCAGAAACTCATTGATGTCTGCTCAAAGTGCAAATGACAAATACATTTGATGTTACATGTTTCAGATGACTTACTGCCTTTTCTCTTTATCTTACTTTTCTCTCAGACTACCTGCTGTCTCTGAGCGTGGAGGACAGGCGTCAGTACTACTGGACAACTGACTACAAGCCACTGGATGAGATCTCAGTGTGGACTCCCACTGCAGGTCAGACCCTCAGCATCAGTCACAGTTACCATTCTGTTCGCAAAGAGTTGAGTGATAGTAGTGGTAGGGTTTTCCAAGAGTCTCAGATTTCCAAGGTTTCAGATCATTAACAATTATTTTAATACTGGACAGACCCCATATGTAGCTGCTCCGTAAAGGTAGGCATAAGATTCAGCTGCTAAAAAATGCAGTCTGATTATAAACATCAATATATTTTCTTCTGAGTGAAAAAAATGCTGCCCCACACATCTCTGGTTTTTAAGAGACAATGATAGGCAGTGTGCTCAAACGCTGTCAGGCGGAGTCAAGTTTTTAGAAATGAAAAACTATTTTGTTTTGAATTAGCTGCAGAGCTTTCAGTGCACAATATTGTATTATTTAACATTATATAGGTATATTTAGAATGATGAATTAAGGTGGTGATTTCCAATATGCACTAGAGTGGTGTGCAGCAAGAATGACTCTCAGCATTTTGAAGTCTGAGGTCATGATCCTCAGCCGGGAAAGGGTGGAGTGTTCACTCCAGGTCAGGGATGAGTTGCTGTCTCAAGTGGAGGAGTTTAAATATCTCAGGATGTTGCTCACAAGTGAGGGAGAGTGAGATTGCAGAGTATTAGCTTGTCCGTGACCTTCCTCTGAAGGGTGGCTGGGTTTCACACTGAATACAGCTAAGTCAGATTGTTTGATGGTTTGGGCATCTGCCCTAGGATGCCTCCTGATTACCTTCTAGGTGAGGTATTTGATGCATGTCCTGACAGGAGAAGGCCTTGGAGCATCTCTGTTTGATATCTGCATGGATGGATGGATGGAGGTCATACATTTGAAGGGTCACTGCAGATCACTGCACTTGCTTTGATGAAGGTTGTGGAAACTAATAGTTTTTAGTGCTTCAATGTGTTTGCTTTAGATTCACTTTGCTATATAAAGGCCTTGAACAATGAAATGACAGATCCCTCTTGTATGAATCTGTGTCTCATACTGTAGATGCTTGGCAGGGAGTGTGAGAGTTCTGACAGTCGCTTAAGGATTGAATGCCTTCCTGGCAAATCATTTCATTACATACACATCTTGTGATCTTCTATAAATGGTGGCAGCCTTTTCCAAGAATTGTTTAGGACATGATGCTTTTTGTATGCGTTGAACTACAGATGTATCCCCTGTGCTGATTTATCAGGTAAGCAAACCTGGTCCTGAGGCTGTTTGTGTCTCTCATCATCAGGTGGTTCGCAGCCAACTGACTACAAGAGGAATGAAAAATTGGACCAGAAGATTTCCCTTTATAACGGCGACATCACCAAGCTTGAGATAGACGCTATAGTCAATGCAGGTATGTGTGTGTGTGTCTATGTTTAAACCTTTGTGAAGTTGTCTATTTTCACACAGGTCAAAATCAAATGTAATTAAAAAATAAATTGATGAAGCTCAATTTTATTTTGCTGTTATTTGACTAAAAATAATGGCTCGCAGTGGTGTACAGATGAAACCTCTGGAAAAGAATAATGTGAAGAAGAGTCAGTCAGAGGGAAACATGAGAAAGGATTATGTTTTTAAAAGCTTGGTGCCAAACTGAGTGCCGCCTCCAATCCGTTTGTGCATTGATGTGCATACATTTAGCAAGGAACACCTGTGAGGGAGGTTCGCGCTGTGATTATGGGTATTATGTTTTCTCAGTGTGTGGGAGATACAGCTACAGGGCTTTATATGGTTAAGAATCCTACTGTGAAGTTTTCTTTAAAGTGGAGTACAAAAGAATAAAAGAACAACAGAACGGCTGAGAATCAGAAGATTTGCTGAGTCGCTCCCTGGAAACTTTAAAAGTAGACAAAGAAACACAAAAGCAGAGCTAGCATTCATCTGAAGTCTCCATGCTGGAAGAATTATGGACAGACTGCTTTGATATATGTGAAATTCATCGTGGTACCCCATATGCTTTGTTTGTTTATGTAGCATCCCCCAGCTGTTTGGTTTAAGAACACTGTATCTTTTAATGTCTGTGCACTGCAGAAAGTGATTATTTTCAACTCCAACTGTTGATATGCATGCATGCATCTGTTGGACATCGGAAATGGCCTTGCTGGCTGCAGTTGGCCTATGAGCAAAAAGGTTGACATTTACCCATGGCAGTGGCTGATGTTTATCTGCTGCGTCAGATCAGTTTTGCTTTGGGTAAATGTTCAGCAATAGTACGATGAAGAGCTGGGAGAGTCTGAAATGTCTGAGTTACTGGAACAAGAGGCTGAATAAATAAAAATATAAAACTAAAGACAGACAATAAGTGCAAAACAAAACTTAAAAACCACTCTGATAACGGTAATGCTGTTAACCAAATGATTTTTAAGCCATTTGCTAAATTAGTTTTTTAAAATTTTATTTAATATTAAATTATTTAAAAACGGACTAGCTCTGGAACAGAAGAGACAAATGTCTTAATTCCAAAACTACTTGCAAATATTGAATTATAAATAATATTTAAGCTATATCTAATCAGCCGACACATATAACAGAAATCCAATGCATTTAGGCATGGTCGAGAAGTTAAAACTGAAGTTTGGACCATGAGAGTACCCCATTCCCGCCATTCCTGTCAGCTCAGAACTGAAACTGAGGGTATGGTTCATACAGGCTCACTAAAATAGGATAATAAAAATTTGGAAACTGTTGCCTTGTCCGATAAGTCTCCATTTATGCTCTGACATTTGGATGGTATGTTCAGAATTTGGTGCAGACGATAGGAAACCATGGATCTTGTCTGTGTTGTAGTTCAGTTCAGGCTGCTGGTGGCGGTATAATGGTGGGGAGGATATTTTTTTGTCCAATGTTGGGTCCATTAGTGCCAACTGAGCACCTCTGATGAATGCTTCCAGCACCTTGATAAATATATGCCATGAGGAATTAACACAGTTCTGAAGACAAAAGGGGGTCCAATTCAGTACTAGCCAGGTGTACCTAATAAAGGGTCCAGTGAATGTATATCAAACTCTTAAAACATTTTTTTGGTCTCGTGTCCTCTCATCACTTGTTGTTCTCAGGTTTTAGATAGTAGTGACCATTAGATGGAGCCAGAAGCCACTTGATCCATTCGAGACTTTCTTTTTCCCACAAGGCTGTTTGGGCATGTGGGGGAAATTTAATCGGTGTCTTGGCACTGGTGATGCATCGGGGGAGAGTGAGGCAGGCCAGCATGCCTAAATGATGCTTGATGATGAGGCTTTAGCAGAAAATGATAGATTTTCACTGGCAGCTGACTGTCAGCAGGTGCGCGCTGTGCCAGCATCCAGTGAATATTTTGATCGTTGACTCTCATAGTTCAGTGTGACTGCTTCTGTTTGTGTGTGCTTGCAAGTAATTATACATGCATCTGTCTACAAATGTTTCAGTAATTATGTGTGTATACAGTAAGTACCGTCTCTGTGTTTCTGGAGAGGCGACTTTGTATTTTACAAGAGCTTTTACAGAGTCGTGGGATGCAAAGTAGCACAGAATTAACAAGAAGAAACAGCTAGTAAAGTGTCATTTAGCGGAGAGGACGAGGCAAGGTGACGAAGAAAAACCTCAGCAATGCCAGAGGAAACATGACTGAGAGATGGAGCGTGAGAGAGTCACACTGAGTGACAAAAAGCAAGAGGGGAGTCTGGAGGAGTGAAAAGAAGAAGATGAAAGAGACACAGGGAGAGGACACAGGCTAGTATTTAAATCTCAGACTGCATTGCCATGGCAACAAGCAGGTACAGGGTACCCTCAAAGGAGCTTTGGGCGGCAGAGTCCGATCATCCTTTCTGCCCGACTGATTGGCTGCCCAGCTGACTGTCTCCGTGGTCATTTTGTTGACTAAGCTGCTGACCTTTTCTCCCAGTGACTAACTGATTGACTAAGAGGCTTTGAGTGATGCCAGTTGCACTTAAAGAAATATGACATTAAAATAAAAGGAAACATCGAGCAAGTTAATTACACTCATTTTTGAAATTCTAAACTTTCTGCTGTTGCAGCAAAGCTCTGACCAGAGCGTGCGGTTTTTGACATGTGGAGGGGAGTGTTGTGGATTTTCTGTGGCTGCTTTGAAAGGCCTTGAAGCATCATTTGGCCCCTAAGGCAGCAAACATTCAATTGAAGCCAACTGTGGCCAATTATACGCTATACTGGCAGGTAGGTTGGGAGGGTGGGGGCCTCCAGGCCTGGCTGGTGGTTAGCAATTGATTAGACACTTAAACACACGCACACATATATATGCATGAAGAGAGACACTCGTGTACACGAATGCATAGGGACGGATAAATTAACAGGTTTGAACTTCACGTGCTCCCTTATCTTGTTTCATTCCCTCCCTTCCTTCTCTCCTTTCCTCAATCAGCACTCGTTGATCAGGTAAACAGGGCGTTGCAGGGTGGGCGCTGGTTGTCGTTTGTGTCTCTCTCAATAAAGATTGGATTTACAGTAACCCTCAACTCCTCCTTCCCTCCTCCTCCTATTCCTCCCTCCCTCCTTCTTTCCACACTTTTACTGCTCCTGGCTTCTGCCCACTCCTATAAAACACTACAAACATAAAAACCCACAAGCACTTAAGAGCCGTCCGGGTGGTGGTGGTGGGGGGCATACTGGGGGAGGAGACGTGGGCAGAAACATCCTCCTCTTTACACCCCTCAATCACTCCGTCCGGAGAAGGGTAGGGAGATGGAGGGGAGGATATATTGTCTCTGATGGGCTAGCTGATTAAGATGGATTGCACAATGAAATGTCGTTGGAGTGATGCGTTCTTGGAGTGTGTGTGTGCTGCTACGCAGCAACTAACTTTGCATTAAAACCTTTTTTCAAATTGATTAAATGCAAATTTGTTGAGCTCTACTGAGCTGCATTTTTGCCCTGCAAAAGTTTTATTCTTCATTTCCATTTCTACACTTACTTTTAGCCCCCTTAGTGTTTATTATGTTTGACATTAAATGCCATTTATTCTGGCCCACCGTCTTCACTGCGCAGAATAAAATCTAATTGAAAAAGATTTAAAAACTGAACCGATAAGTTCTCTCAGTATTTTTGTGTGATGTCCTTTTTTTTTTTTTTTCCGTGGAGCTAATTCGGTGCGTTAAAGTAAATGCAGCAGCAGAGTCAGCTGATAAATCTTTCAGGCTAGACTATAAAAAACTGTCCCTAAAATTAAGCCGTGCACCGTCAAGAGATAAAGAATATTCCGGTCCTATCTCAGTCTTCGCAGCTGAACCACTTGTCTTCGTCACAATTTCTGCTTGCCAGGAGTCTTTGTGTGTGTGTGTGTGTGTGTGTGTGTCACACCTTTACACCCTTATTTAGATGTGCTGTTAAGACTACATATATGTAAGTCTGCATGTGTTCCCCTGCTTTTGCCAGGAGCACACATGAACCCAGCTCTAACTGTGTGTACGTGTTTGATGTGATTTGTCTATGAGTGGTTTGATATGTGAGCAGGTATCCTGTCATGTGCATGTGTGTGCCTGTGTGGGTGGATGAGATAGGGTCTCCCAGGTTTTCCTCTGCTGGTCAGAGATAAAGCTGTTGGTTGGCTCTGCTAACCCACCCACTGTGGCTAAAGCTGAGAGATACAAGATTAGAGCCAATAGTTTTCTCGGCCCCCAGGTGACCGACAAGAGGGAGGGAGAGAGAGTCTGTATGTGTAGGCTGGACTTGTAACATCCCCCTGGATAAGAAACCTAGAAAAGGAGATGGATGGATGGATAAAGGAGCAGGGGTGGTGTTGTGAGGGACAAAAGGTCAGGCATTAGACAGGTGAAAGGCACTAACTCTTCAGGTCACCTAGGATTTCCACCCCAAACCGTCACGTTACCGTCAGCGCAACATCAGCTTTTTGAAATAAAAAGTGTGATCGGATTGATGAACAAACATTTCTCGAGAAAAGCTGGGAGATTAAAAGACTTTCATGAGTAATTGTAGACCGTCAGGGAAAATAGAGATATTCATAGCGTTAACTTGAGATGCTGATCAAAGCCTGAAGCTTAACTCCTCGGGAATAATAATAAAGGTTTAGGTGTGCAGTCGATTCAAAGGTCAGAAGGAGACTCAGCTCAAAGTCAAATCAGCTTGAGTGAGTACAGTTTCAGTATTCTGTTTCACAGAAGAGATGCATCTTTGTTTAGGTACATATTTACATGAATATAGGACAAATCGTCACACTGGAGAAGGTGGAAAAAGCACGAGGCCTTTTTGCTCAAAAGCCCACTGAAGCGTTGGTTTTCAAAATGCTTGAGGATTAATGAATTGATTTCAGGTTTAAAAATATTCAGGCATTATGCAGATTTTTCTCCCAATGGCATCTTTCCTGGTAATTAGTCAATCAACAGAATTAAGTGCTGATCTAAATTCTGATTTTCTTTGTCACATTTAATAGTCAGTTTTCAGCCGTCTACAGCTACTGGTCTGTTTGTTTGGCAAAAAACAAGGAAATTAAGGGTCTTGCTATGGCTTGTATAAAGATGCAACAGTGATGAGATGATAAGTAGTTTTTTACCTCTTTGCTTTTTTCTTGTAGCCTAAACTCTAGGTTCTCAAGAATGACTCGGTCTGAGTGCCGAATAGGGGAAAAAAAGGTGACCAGTTTAAAAAAAAAAAAAAAAATCTATTTATTTTTTTAATAGACCATTTAACACGTAACAGTCAATCTCCTCAAAAATTTCTTCTCTAGAAGGAAATAAAAGGGCAGGAAAAGCAAACAAAATCTTCAAATTGAGACCAAAAATACGCCTCCATTCAGTACAAAAAATGCAGCAAACAAAAACTGCATGGCTCTCGAAAAACAACTATTCAGGCCAACTTTCTGTTAGGTCTTTAAAATAGTTTGAAAAGCTTCCCCAAGCCCTTTCAAATGTGTTTGTCTTTCTGCGTATATGTTATTTGTCTGTGTTTTTCCTTTTTCCTTTTCAAAAAAACTGACATTCATTAATGCTTGCTTATTTTTGTTGCTCATACAAACTGAACAGAAGAAGCTTTTGAAATTATTTTTTCACATGTCTCTGCCAAACAGTGTTCCACCAGCCCAGGGATGTCAAACTCATTTCACATTGCAGGCCATATGCAGCCCACTTAGACCTGAAGTCAAGTTTAACTACATATTTAATCCCTGGGAAAACGTGCTCCTGTAGTAAATGAAAGAAATCTGTCAGCGTGACTATTTGGGCTTGAATTTTAAGAGATAAATGTGTAAAATTACAGAATAGTTCTGGTGGCTCATTTCCCATGATGTCCTCTAATTATAAAACAGAAGACTTTTACTAAGTCACAGGTAATTCTGTGTACACACTGTTAAAAAAAATACCTTTCTCAAGTAGGACATGAAAAACAAGAACTTTTCTGTCATTTAATTCATAATCTAATCCTTAATTACTTCCGTGTAGTGTAAATGGCCAATTGAGATGTGTTTTAGGAGTGAAAGCTGAAAAAATTCAGTTAAAAGTCCAAAATCTGTTCACTCACATTTTCCAGAGTTGTCCAGTGGGTCAGGTTGGAGTCTGCACCGAGCCGATTCTGGCCCCTGGGCCTTATGTTTGACACCTCTGCTCTAGGCTTGTACATTTAGTACAAAGGCATTTTTGAGTTCCCCCCCCAGACGCCTTAACGCCCACTCACATCCTGGGCCATCTGACCTCAGGAATTCGCATGATAAGGTGGGGCCAGGTTTCACAATGAGCTCACCCGAAACCCTGGCTGATTGGGACCCACACCCAGTTTCACACCTTGGCTCAGGCGATTAGAGGATCATCAGGGGGTCCTTTGTCCCTCTGTGGGGGGAAACTCCCACTAGGCTTAAATCTGGAACTCTCCACCATTTGACCTTAGAACTGAAGAAGCTTCTCGGATGAGAGGTGAAACGTCTTCAAGCAACTTAAAGAAGTCCAGACGCTTTTCTTTGCAACCTCGATGACCTGGATGACTGAGAACCTTCACAGACATATTAATGGGGATGGCTGTTCTTTTATTTTTTTAACACCAGCTGCATTTATCAGACTCAGGGAGGTTTAGTCTGCTATGAGGGCGGGACTAAAGAGTTGAAACTGAAGATAAATGCTCCCTTGGTCTCGCTCTGTGCGGGCTATATTACAGTTTAACATGAACCGTGGATTAATGAAAAGTACCACAGTGCATTCTTTCAGTGTTGCTCTCACGGCCTGAATAAAATGTTTCTGCTCTCGGCCTGCAGGCCCCACTTTGAGAACCCTGGTCTTAAATGATTAAATGCTTGTTCTGTTAATTGAGAAAATAATCACTTCATTAATAAACAATGAATATAATTGTTTCTTGCAGCCACAGCTCTTTTTTTCTGATATTGTTGTTGTTGTTGTTGTTAGTGAAGATGATCCATATTTAAAGGCTTGCTCTGCTTGGCGGCACTGCAAAAACTTTGTAATATAAGATCTGGTTCCTGCTCATGATGTAGACTATAGAGCTCGAGTGAGCAGACACAAACACTGTAAATGGCTATTAATGCTTTTTTTATATAACGGTGGGTAATTTTGAATTGGGCTGTAAACAGAAGTGATACAGCAGAAGCCGCACCAGATCAGCTTAATCTTTTATTATTACATTGTGTATACGGGTGGATGCATGGTGGGAGCATTAATAATTAAACAAAAGTGTTTTTTTGAGCTTGAATGCTTCCTTCGATTGAAATATAAATTCAAGTCAGTGTTGGGGCATCTTTTATTGATTCCAGAGAACTCCATGCTTGATGATGTCCTGTAGCAGTAGCAGGGTTGTGGGGGCCTATGGGTTATAGAGGATGAAGTTATTGGGAGTGTTGGGGAGTTATGGATGAGCGGACCCAGACGGATGGACAAGCAGCAGGACATCGACTAGAAAATGCTGGAGGAAAAAGGTGAGAGGGATGTACTCTCTGATCCTGTTTGGTGATTTTTAAGAGGATAAAACAGGCGAACCCTTGGCGCTGCAGGTAGAGCCCCTTACAAGAGCATTACCCTACAGCGTCACACTCCTTCTGCAAGGCTTCTCTGATTCTTAGCTGGCTTTGTCAATGGGGCTTAGTGCCGTGCTTAGCGCCAGAATCAGCCTGGCAGACGTCGCCGTTTTTTTTTTTCCACGCTGCCGGAGTGTGTATGGGAGATTGTCAGGCCTGACGTTGTTCTAAATTGCTTCAGCGCAGCTAAAATTATTTCTTAGATTTCACCTGAGCTGCATTTTCCTCATTTGACTAGAGTGATGGGGGACATTCAGTGGGAATATTGCATGCTTAACCACTTTATGAGGGATTTTCCAGCATCAGGCCAAGGATTAAGTTTTCTTTTGTTGTCGTTTCTTTTTTTTTTTTTTTAACTGATCTACTGTATCTGGTCCAGCTTCTGGTGCTTAAGCTGGTAATAGTGTGTTTGTTTTAAGTATGTACATAGTGTAGCTGTTATTAGAGGATAATCAAGTTGTAGCCAGCTGTAGTAATTTTATTTTATTTTTTTAAGCAAGAGGAATGAATGTTTTCAAGGCTTCATAGACACCCTTCGACGTCTGCCAGTTAGTCACCAAGTCACACGTTTTACTCTAGGGAGGCAGCTTGTCGTGATCCACCCGACCTCTCTGGTAGTAGCAGGGGTGTGAGGGGGGGTGGCGGGATTGATGGAAATCCCAGAACGGACCTAGTCGTGCTGCTGAGGTCTCTTAGGCCCCACAGCGTTCTCTGTTTCCTGCAGTTACCATATATCTAACCCAGAGCACTTGTCAGGTTGTGTTAGGACAGGCTCATATTACAAGATGCAAAATGTCACACTAAGTTTGCTGTTGCTGACAAATATTTCATGCGTGTATGCTTTAGGAAAGATGGAACTCGGATGCTGCAAAATTATAAATGTACCGTGTGTTTTGATGATTAGGATTTCAATTGAGAACCAATGAAACTCTTCTCGTTGCCTTCAGCTTGCTGGCATCTGTGAAAACTAAGCCAGAGTTGTGCTGTTTACTCTAAAAGTAAAACGAGTCCATATGCCGCTCTTGTGAAGCAGAGCAGATCCCTCATGAAATGCACTGTTTCTCCCTGCTGTAGTAACTGTACTTATTTAGCTCCAGTTCCTACAGCAGTATCCCCACTGCACTGGCTGTTTTGTGAAGCACCGCTAATGGACGCGCTCTTACAATGTGCCTGTCAACTATCTGTATACAAAAGCACTACAGAGTCAAATTGGCATCGCTGGTGTAGTTTCAGATTGAGAGCAAAAATGATGTGCTGTCAAAACTTAGTAACGACACGCTCTCCCCCTCCTCTTTCTACCAGCTACTAAACCGGGATCACTGTGGCGAGGATTGTGCAGACTCTGCCAAATGGAGACATAACCTGCTCTTTTCTTCTTCTTCTTCTTCTTTTTTTTTTTTTTTTACTGTAAAGAGGATTTACTGTACAAAAAACCAATAAAAGAGAAAATCCATCAGAGTAAGATTGAGCTGTATGAAGCGAGTTCAGGCAGCGGTGGTGATCGGCAGGGTCAAAGACGGGGCTGATGCAATGTTTACCCATCATCCAAAGTACTACTATTACAGAGCAGAAGTACATTTAGCTTTGTTTTATTCCTCTGTAGGGTAGAGCAACTGTAATTGATTTAGACCACTACCCAACTGACAAATGATCAAGTTATTTTCATAATGGATTAATACGTCAGATGCAGAAGTATCATCAGCGCCGTCTTGAAATATCAAAAGTAACAGCAGTAAGCAGCAGGGATGCCCTTATTATTGTGTTATATAGTTATGTAATGCTGGATTAATGCTGCCTCTTATTGATTTATGTTAATCAGCTTTTAAATGTTGCAAATTTTAAAACCTTTTTTAAGTTGATCAGATTTTTAGTAACTAGTGATTCCAGCTGTCAAATTAATGTATTGCAGGGAAAAGATTAAAATGTACTTGAGTAAAATTATAAAATGTAAATAGTCATTAAATGCATAAATACCTCGAAACTGTACTTGAACAAATGCACTCTACCACTGGTGCTTGTTCCAGACAGGCGGCCCAAAAGGTGAGACAGTAAGTGTTTTCCTCAGCGAGCTCCTTTAAGAGAACACATGAAGATCAAGTGAGGCGCAGGAGAAATTGGAGAGCTGAGATTTCAGGGTTTCAAATTGGCTTCTTCTCCCAAAAACTAGATTTAACACCTTCACAGTAAAATGTTCTTCAGTGTTGGAGTTACTGCGACACAGCCAATAATCGGTGTCGGGTCAACTCCTTAGAGATGTAATCACAGTCCGCCCACACATTTCAGTTTGACAGTAACACCATAAGTGAAGAGCCTGTCTGAGAACTTCAAGACAGCGGTAAGGACACAACGTGGGCATCGCAGGGTCTCCACAGAAAATAAGTTCGAAGACCTTTTTAATAGCACTCTAAATGTAATTTAAACTTGTGAAGGGAATAAACATCATAACTGTAAAAAAAAAAATACTCTTTTTGAAGTAAACACATTTGATGTCAGTTCAAACCGAAAAGTAAGGCCGTGTTTAGTTGAGTTTAAAAAATAAAAAGCCCATTGTTCTTGATCTGATGAACAGTGAAAGAGCTGAGAAGCTGATGTTAAGAGAAATAGACTCATATCGCTATTTTTAATCTATATGACAGGGACCTTAGATATTTCATTTAATATGACTGAGACAAAAGCAGGGAGACCACATTTTAATGCCTCAAACAAGTCACTCTCTTTTTTTTTTGCATGAAAAGATTACACAGGTAATAAATTGATTCAGCAGATGTGAATATTTGCTGGTTAACTTTTATGTTAATCGACTCATAAATGCCGTACAGGCTCTAACCTGTAGTAAAAATGATACCATGCATTTGGTGGACATATTTTTAAGCTTGTAAATGCTTTAAGATGGATTTAAACATTAGGCCGTGCCAGTGGGTTTTTATATTTGAATCACAATCGATGAGAGCAGTGACGCGCTGATCTAAAACCTGAGATGACTGCATTTAACGTGAAGCCAGTTGCTTTCTAAATCATAACTGTCCTCTCATTTACAGGTTTTTTTTTTTTTTTGAAGAACACTGGATTTTATTTATCTCTGTAAAAAAGGATTGGCTTTTTTTATAGACTTCCTTGTGCTAAATAAACTTAATTGTCACTAAGGAGACGTGCCATATTTAGCCTGGTTTGTTTCTAATGGGAGCTTATATCTCAGCGTTCTGTGTTTGTTTCGAGGGTTTTCAAGAAAACCCTCCATATGAGTTAAAGACCTATCAAATGAATAGAAAATTACTATTAGGCTGCCTCATGAAGTGCCTCATTTTTTATGCTACAAGAACTTAAATGATTGGGGGTGTGTTTAATAACTTTTAAGGCTTTAGATGATCTGAAGTCCACCACTGAGAGTAATTAGTGTGTGTGGGCTTCAAACTCATTAAAAAAAAAAGGTAGTTAAAGTGATCACAGCTGATATTTTGTTTTATGTTTAGCTACAGATTTCAGCTTGCCTTTTCAAGTCTCTTCTCTTTTTTTTCTGCTCCTTACTTAAATCTCTACTTGTGTCTCCCACTTTCAAGCACAACACTGAAGTTGCGTTACGTCCACTCTGTCCTCTTGTATCTGTGTCTATGCCATGGGTCAAGTTTGGAGGCTGCAGAGACTCGTTGGCTGCAGCGTGGATTTAGACAGTGCTGCTGCTCTAGTTTTTTCCAGTCCAGATCTGTCTGAGTTAATAACGGTACAACTGCCAGAAAGACCACTTTACTGGTCATTCGGGCAGTGACATTAATGCTCTCTGTGTAGTCAGAATTTTGAGTGTTCAAGGTTCAGTGCCTCCCAGTTTCCACAGGATGCTGCAATGTTCAGTTTGTGTCTCAATTTGAGTGGGAAGATGAAAGGAAAAACTTCAGCGCTCGGTTTGTTAGGCTTTAATCCTTTCCCTTCCCCCTTCTTTCGCTCATGAACTCGGGCATCATCGCAGTGCTGTGACCTGAGAGGAGTGAGACATTGGCGCTAGACAAATGGGCCTTAGTTTATAGCCTCAAACTGATTTACACCCTGACATTGAGAAGTTAACGTACCCTTGGAGAGTTAATCCCTAATGTTGTCTGGGTCAGTAAATAAACTGAAAGAGAAAAGCCAAATTGAAGGAGTTTGCAGAAAAAGCTCATTCGTGCTAATTATTTCTCTCCCACCCCTCCCTAGTTAAAAGCTTTCCCACCCCTCCAATCAATCGCCACTTTAGCGAGCAGGAAGGGTTGAAGGAAGTGTGAGCCTCATTAGCCTGATTGGGCCAATGTGGGAGATGGAGAGAGATGGACTGAATGAAGGAGTTAAAGAGAAAAGGAGTCAGCTTGATCCTCAGCACTTGGCCCATCAGAGCTTCTGTCAACAAGGCAAGTGCTGCATTCAAATGTGTTGGTTTGTTTTGTAGAGTTGGGGCTCCTAGTGGGATTTGGGTGGATCTGCTGATGGTATCTGTGCTGAATGGGAAGCAATTAATGATGTGTGCTGCTTGGAGTTTGTTAAGGTAAATATTGTCTGTGTCAAAAGTGAGCAGGCTGGGAATATTGCCTTTGTTTTTAATTTGATTGGAAGATTAAGATTAAGGGTTGAAACCTAATGGAGGCACGGGAAGAACTTAGACACACAGTTAGGCCCAGAGACACAGTCAGGACAGAGACACATTTTTTTTTTGTAGTTTTGCCTTTGTACACCATCACAGTGGCTTTTAAATTAAAACAGTCAAAATGTGATTGAAGTGCAGACCTTTAATTTAACTGTTTAGGAATTACTGCTGCTTTCATACACAGTTCCCTATTTTAAGAGGCTCAAAAATGATTTTAAATATTTGTAGCCAAGTTTTTATTACTTGGCTAACAATCCTTTGCAGTCAATGACTGTCTGAAGTCTAGAAACCATGGACACCACTAGATGCTGTGCTTCTTCTCTTTAGATCTTTTGCCAGTCCTTTACCGCAGCTGCCATCAGTTGCTTGTATGTGGGACTCTCTGCATTCAGCTTTGCATTTAATACCTGAAAAGCTGCTCTATTGGATTGAGATGGCTTTGCTGTCTGATCAGTTTTGCAGCAACTGCCTGAATCTGAGCAGAGCATACAGCCCGACACACTTCAGAGTTCATCCTGCTGTTTCTAACAGTGATCACATCATCAATAAACAGTGTTGACCCGGTTCCACTGGCAGCCATAAAACTACCCCCTTGTAGTGATGCAGTCATGTAGTTCTTGGTTTCATCTGCCCCAAGAATCTTTGTCCCCCAGAACTGTGCAGACTCTTTTCGATGTTTCTCGGTAAAGTCTAATCTGGACTTCTTGTTCCTTTTATTTAAACTGAAGTAAACTAATTTTGTTTTATTCAAAGGCTGCATTTAAATACCAGGCAGTTTGGTGCAGGGTGAATTGGTTAGTTAGCAGTATTGGGATAACAGTGAAGCACTATTGTAGACTGGTTATATCAAGGGTTGTATACTGTTTTGTAAGGTATTCAAGTTAATGATGCTGATTAGATTCACTGTTTGAATTCTACCTTTTTATAGTGTCTAGAGGTTAGAAATCAGCTGCTCACATCACATATTTTCCTGTTAAAATAACAATGAATGTCAGGGTAGCAGCACAGGTCAGCTGATAACAGTCTGTACACAAAGAAAAATCTATTTGGGTTCACAGCACAAATTACTGTGTGATTTATTTCTGAGTTAGACCTTGCCTTAAGGTGTAGTTACACTTTAAACTACAAATTTCTGCTCTGTGAGTGTCGAGTCTCCTTCAGATTCTTGGTCAGGTCCACACCTTGCAGGTCCAGCTTTAACAAAACAATGTGATGGCCAAAACTCTGACTAATGTGTGACATCTTGGCATCTGTATCCATTGTTTAGATACATTGTTTTTGTCCTGAACACACAGTTTTGGCGTAATCGTAACTAATTAAACCATAAAAAATTTAAACAAAGAGGAGAAAAGGGAAATAAATCATGTCCATGTGTTATTTATGAACTGTCTAATACCAAGAAACTTCATCAGAAGTATGCGGTTGTGGTTTAATCAGATCTGATTGACACCATATTTTTCCAGGGCAAAACAAACAGCACAGAGATCTCTCAGGGGAAGGAGGGAGGCTTTCAGGGCATTTGAAGCCTTCGTGTAGTCATATTAAAGGAGGCAGACGCTGTGCATTTTTATTAAACTCATATGCTGGCATGACTCACACATCGTGCTTTAATTGGCCTTTCTGGACAGCCGGAACCTGCAACATTTTCAGACCTGCCTTCAGTTTTGCTCAAAGACTTTTTCAATATTCTTTTTGAGACGGTTGCTTTCGAGTGTTTACATTAGCAGAGGAAAGCAACATTACTCTGCACAATTAAACTGTTAGTAAGACGGAAAAGAGAATAGTAAAGATCTGCAGTGGGATGTAAGAAGTCTGTCTTTTCTGCAGCCAAGTGAGTTTTATTGCTCAGGACTCTCAGGAAAGACTTTAGCCTCTAATATGTGAAATCTTTCAAAAGTAATATTAAATTTGTTACTGATTTCCTGACAGCTGACCAAAATGTTGCTAGAAATTTAAATGATCACTTATAGTTCTCTCTAGCAGCAATTCCAGTGACAATCCTGCTGGCAGAAATTTGATCTGATCTTAAAATTGCTTGTGAGCTCATTTGGGACATAAAAAGACCAAGGGTGAAATTGTCTACCTAGCTCGTGCTTGAGGAAAGAAGAGACGAGGCTTTACCATTGATAAGGGATTACTGCCTCTCAGCCCAGTGGCGTCCACTTCTATGCTGGTGCATCTCGTCCTATGAGGCCAAATGGAAGAATATTGAGTTTTATTTATTTCCTTTCCAATCAAATCAGCGCTTGGTTATGTTGAAAACGATCAAGACATCTAGCCAGTGGGTCAACCTTTCACTGAAGATAGATGATATATGATATGATTGAACGTTTCCAGCTCCAAAATGAAGTTAAACTGAATCTTAGGCGTCCAGCAAACAATCCTGACTTTGCACCAGTGATGCAAGATTGCAAATTTAGACAGTGAGCATGTTATGGCATTATCTGCACATGTAAGATTGTTAAAATCTGTGATTTTTTTTTTTTTTACACAGATATTTGTAGTAACTTGTGTCAGACATATGGGCTTTAAATGCCTCAATCCACATTAACTGCCACATATGATACAGATATTAATTGTCGCATGTAATACTACTAATAAAGGACTCATAAGCAAGTTAGCATCACATCACTGAATAGTGAGACTACTGATTATGTGAAACAACGATAGGAGAAAGAACTGGGCACTGGAATATCTGTAGATATAGGTGGCAAACTGCTTTATAGACACACTCGTCTTAAAACATATTCCTGGACCTGCTGTTGGAAAAACTTTAAGTAAAAATCCAAACAAACTGGCCTGCTGGGTGAATGTTGAAAAATACTGGCTGATTATACCCTCATATTTTGGATTTGTGCCTTTAATCCAACCTGGAAGGAAGTACCAACAATCATCTCTAAAGGCTTGGGCTTTAAGGTTTGTTGAACTTTTACCGTTCTTTATCTTGGATGTACGCCAGATAGACTAAGCAATACCTTCTGAAGATCCCTCTGGCAACAAGCAAAAAGCCATTAAAAATTGATGGCTTCAGGAAAATTGCCCTACTGCCACATTGTTCGTCAGTACTGTCAAACATGCACATACTGAACCAGACGACATATTATATACGGAGAATAGAATATGTCGTCTGTGGAGGGAGAAATTGTGCTCTTTAAACCCTTGAAACAAACACATGTTGCGTTGGTGAGAAGCATGTTTTTTCATTTACACATACAGTATTTATTTTAAAATATGCAATTTTGTATTGGCTTGTATTTCAAAAGTCTTTGTGGGCTAAATTCACTCAATCCATTCAGTGTTTTGCTCTCCATACCTAAATGAATTAGTAGATTAAGGAAGTAACTGATCAGAAATCGTAGAACAGCAAATATGGAAGATCAGAGATGACACACATAATCTCCTCAGAGACTTCTGAAAGTAACCCAGGGTCTCTTCCCACTCGGGCTTGCCTGGAAAACCTTCAAGGGGGAGTCATCCTAACCAGATGACATCTCATTTGGCTCCCATCAACATGAAGAAACAGCCATTTCAAGCTCCCTCTATATGTCCATGATACTCACCCTGTAGTATGATTTGGATGTGTGTAGCCAGAAGCGTGATGGTCAAGCGGTCATTCCTGTTATGCTTCTTTTAAGGCTGCTTGAGGCACGCTGCCTGGGCTACATGTGCAGTTGGTCAATTGTAAATTCTCTGCAGACGAGTCCACGTGGTCACAAAAATTGGCAAGTCTGCACGGACCCTCTTGCTCACAGACTGGTGACAAAATTTACATAACTCGGACCCCCGCGGACTCAGAGGAAAGTATAATCAATGCCTTAGGCTGAGCCCAGCCACCCTACTGAGTAAACACATTTCGGCGTCTTGTATTCATGACCTCACTCTTTCGATCATTACCCAGATCTCATGACCACAGGTGAGATTTTCATTATGGATGACTGATCGCGTACAGATCCATTCTCTAAGCGTGTACAGTATTCTTATACTAAATGGTATTAAATCTGATTTTTAATTAAAGGTTTTTAAGTATTTTCTTTCTTATGGGAGGTTTTGGAAAAAAGTAATTTTATATTTTCCAATTAGGATTATAATAGTTTGTTACAGTCTTTGTATTTTATTTTTTGGATTTGTGCTATGTCTGTTCTTCTCAGAGTCTTATAGAGGAAAGAAAAAGGAGTAGCAGGGACATTTAAATTCATTTAATGTCTCTTGGGGAAAGCAGTGGAGTCACATATAAAAATCAGAAAAGTACTAACCCTGCACTGCTCCTGAAAAATATGGCACCATTGGATTATTTGGTCTCTGCTGCTACCAGCTCATCAGCTCCTTCTTGACCGCAGACTGGTAACATATCAATAAATATTTCAGTATTTCACTGAGCGCTACAAAAGGGAGACAGCAGGTTAAGCGATTACATCAATACACCATTCATATTTCCTTAATTAGAACAAATAAAGACATTAAATTGTGGAGGATATTAAGCATTCTTAGGTTTTGTATTGTTCTTCCCCGGAAATGGCATTAATGCATATTTCTTTTTAGGGCTTTAAAATGCCTTAATAAGTCTTAAATTTGATTTTTAAAAGTGTACAGTCAGACTGTGTAGGAATAATTGTTTGCATTCCTGGTTTTTCATGACTATAAAAGTGTTCACTTTGTTAAATATTGGAGCCAGACTAGTAATCAGAGCGGCATTGTTGAGACTTTGCCTGTGCATCCAAATGTCTTGTCTTCTTGGGTGCTAAGGTTAAATGCTTGAGCAGTTCCAGCACCGTAATTATGACCACAATCACCTGATGAATATTGTGACTGAGTTTATCAACCTTAGATGACTGCCGTTTTTCATTTAGAGGTTTTCCATTAGTATTGAACCCCGTTTCACTGAAGCAGCTTTGCAAGTAATTTTTTACTCAAATCGAGACTCGCAGGACTGAATTGGGGGGGGGGGGGAATTAGATATGGAAATTAAGAACACATTGGGGAAGATTATCCTCATTGTAGGCGGTGTTATTTGAATAATAAAGTATAATGCAGTCTGACAATACCCCTCCATTTTCTCTAATCTGCGTAATCATAGTTTAGTGAACAAAGTACAAAGCATGTATCATTGTAACCTCCAAAATGGGCTTTAAAGTATTCCTAAGTCCTCTTCCCTTCTCTTTCCACCAGCCAATACAAGGGGTCCTCATTGTCTGCTCATATGTCCTCATCACTGATGATGCTTTTGTCACATAATTACCAGCATGCACATTCAGAGAGTACAGGGAGTGCACACGGCACACACTGCACACAATTACCATCTTGTAATTGCGATCTATCAGGCGTTGTTGTGAAGCGGTGATGCACACGCTGTCGGCTGTGCTGCATTATCAGAGCTTAGGAAATGACAAGACTATTTATAGGGGCTCTTTATCCACTTATCCTGCTGTTGCCATTGTCCTCGGGTGCAACGGGCAGCCCTGGTTAAAGCTGGACTGACAGACGGGTTGGTCAGTTGGATACTGCGGGACATAAGTGTGTAAAAGTTTGGACTCTATGGTGAAATGAAGTAATAAAGCACCCCCTGCAGGAAACTTGTTGGTCCTTAGCTGCATTATTAGGACTTCTCCTGACTCTTTAAACCCCCAAAACAACAAAAGAGCTAATATTTTATCATGATGGGCTCCTCTAAGCCACTCGCTGAAGGTATAAAATCAGGCTAAATGATGTAATCTAAACAGGTTAAGGCTATAAAAAGATATTAAACTCTCCATTCTGCAATTCCCCTGTCTGAATTATAATTTAGAAATGGCAGTGAAGGGGAAACCGTGGAAGTCAAAACATAGAAAGCTTTAAGATAAAGATTTAAGATAAAACTGCACCTGAGCCGCAAGAGAAATGCCAAAATCAAACCCATGGAGAGCTAAGCATAACAGTGCACAGTTTATCGGGTTGGGTTGTATGACAACCAGAGGCACAGGAAATACTGACAGAGTCAAATATCATGAATTGAGTCAACAAAGAGGTTGATTTCTGCAACAGGGCAATGATCCAAAGCAGAGCTCAAAATCCACCTTGAACTACTTACAAGAAACATAAGCTGAATCTTTTGGAGCATCGCTCTGAGTGTCTGACCTGCACATCACTGAAGATCTGAAAATCAGTTGGGAGACCTTGGAAGTGCTGTGTGTGCAAGGGGTGCCTAAAAATATCTCAGAACTTGAAGAGATCTGCATGGTAGAGTGGGCGAAATTTCCCAAATCAGGAAAAGAGGGACTCTTATCTGCTACAAAATGTGTCTGAAGGCTGTGATAGCTGCCAGCGAGATACAAATAGCTTCCTTCCAAGTCATTAACATTTGAAGGAAGGCTAATATTTTAATACTTTCTGTGTTTTCAGCACTTTTCTTTACTACTTTAAACTTATAAATTAATTGTTGCTGATTTACTGGACTTGTGTACAAGCAACAGATTTATTGAGCTTTTAAACAGGCAATTTGTTCAACTGTTGCAGTTTTATCTTAATTATTTCAATTAAGGCATAATATTTTGTTTTGTAAGGCCCCCGGCACACATCTGCTTTCAGAGCACGAGCCAAGACATTTCTGTGGTCAATTTACTGTCAACACACCAGTGATCCAGTAATTAAAAAAAGGGAAATATTTATCCATATAATTAAATGTGATGTTTGCCACCTCGTGTAAAGTAAACTGAGAGGAAATTGTCAGTTGATATGCTTTTCAAGAAAAGAAAAAAAAACGATGGATAAGAAGATGTGAAGGACACTGTGATGTATTGGAAGGACACTTGGACCACAATAACACTGAAGTGCTCAGAAGATTTATTACACCCTTTACGTCTTGTGTCTTCTCCAGGATCAACAACCTATAACCATTTCGTGGTCTGCACACTCATGAGAAAGCCAGTTACGTGTATGCATGAGTGTGCTGCTAATGTTTTCACATTATTGTGTTCAGATATGTTTACGTAATGGTGAGGTTCGGGCTCTGGGGAGGCCGTTGTGTGTTTGTTCTATCCAGGTATGCGTTTACAGCATTGGTTGGAGCAGACCTTCCCATAGTGTGGGGCCCGCCCCCTAGGGGGGGCGCAGAGCCATTGCAGGGGGGGGCGCGGTGTGAAAAGGGGGGAAAAAAACAAAATGCTTGGACACTGCTAGCACGGGGCGCCCACAGAAACGCATAGCAGGAGATGAAGCATCGCTGAATATGTTTCCAAACCAACTTCATTCTAAGCCAAAGACTAGAAAATATGGTGAAGCATATCTTCCCTTTGGTTTCACCTGCACAAGTGCCGAGGTAGAATTGGTTTTCCCTTTGTTGGGAGCAGCGCTGGGCTGTTTAAATCACGGACAAACAGGATCCCACAGTTGTTTATGTTTTTAAACCCATTTTGCACAGAGAGGCATTTTTTGAAAAATGTATTGATAGCAATGTTGAATATTATTACACATGGAAAAAAAAAAAACAACTACACGTAAAATAATTACACCGAGACGCCTCTGCCTTTCTAAATAGAGGGACAGTAACTGCGTCCCTATATGTAAGCGTGTAAAACCTGAAGATAGTCAGATTAACATTATTTTGTCTCTATCTGCCATTCTGCAATTCATCTCATGTAAACAATAACGTGAGGCACAGCGTGACGTGAAAAAAGGCACATACCTTTGACGTTGAGTGATGAACTCTGTATTCCTTGTCCACAGGTAAACGCAAAAAAGGAGTTTTAAAAAAATCTCAGTTTTCGGTGATTCGAAACGCCGTTTACGTGTGGACGAAACAGCTGCGTTTTCAAAAATACCCGTGTAGGTGTGGACGTAGTGTAAAAGAGTTAGTAGTTTATTTTATTACTACCTGTAATTTATTGCAGATTACTTGTATTTGCTTAATTGTTTACTAAATGTTTGAGGTGTGAAATAAACCGCAATGGAGCAAAATATGGGTGTGTGTGGTTGGAGGATGTGTTTGTGCGTGTGCACGCGCGAGAAGGGGGCGGGGGGCGCGAACATTTTTCTTGTAAAACAAAGGGGGGCCTAGCAAAAAAAGTTTGGGAACCACTGGGTTGGAGTGTGTTTGGGATTACTGTCATCCTGAAACGCTGTTGTCATTCAAACTTTTTGCAGGTGGTACTGCATGGTGGATCAAAATCTGATGGTACTTTTCCTGCACTCATAATACATTCAGTTTTGACAAGATCGCCAACACCATTGGCTGAAATACAGCCACAAACTGTGTTTCATCTCCTGACCTCCTCTGTACATATTAATGATTTAATCCAATCATTATTTGCAACTCTGCTAAAAAACCTCTTTTCCCACTCTGCACAAGTTAAGCTCTTATATGTTAGTACTGTAATCCTAAACAAAACAACTATGCACACAACTTTACCCCTGACATTAGTAAATAAGTACTTAGAAATCCTTGGCTTGTTAAAAACCTCTACATGCTGCATTAATCTTTCTTTCTTTTTTTATGTGACCTGAGATTGCTATGTCCCTTCAAAATAAAAGCAGTTGTAAGAGTAGTATGCGAGGTTTATTAAAGCATGTTTGGTGTTTCTGAGAATGGACAAACTGCATGATGTATCCAATCATGGCTGCAGTGATACAGCATTTCTTCACTTCTATGAAGTGTGAGACACATATATGAACTTGATAGACATCCAATTTGTAGTCCAAGGGATTTAATATGATGTTGGTCCACCTTTTGCAGTTGTAACATTTTCCACAAGGTTTCACAAGCAGATTTGTGAGGTCAGACACTGATGTTGGACAAGAAGACCTGGCTCACAGTCACTGCTCTAATTCATCCCAGAGGTGTTCTATCGGTTTGAGATCAGGACTTTGTGCAGGCCAGTTAAGTTCTTCTACACCAAACTGGCTCATCCATGTCTTTATGAGCCTTGCGTTGTGCACTGGTTTGCAGTCATGTTAGAACAGGAAGTACCATCCCCAAACTGTTCCCACAAAGTTGGGATCACAAAATTATCCAACATGTCTGAAGCATTAAGAGTTCCTTTTGTTGGAACTAAGGGGCTGAGCCCAACTCCTGAAAAACATTTCCACACCATAATCTCCCCTCCACCAAACTTTACTCTTGGCACAGTGCAGTCAGACAAGGACTGTTCTCCTGCCAACCACCAAACCCAGACTCGTCCATCGGATTGCCAGACAGAGAAATGTGATTTGTCACTGCAGAGAACATTTCTTCACTGCTCTAATGGCGTCATGCTTTACAACACTATATCCAATGCTTTGCATTGTGCTTGGCAAGGCCTGGATACAGCTGCTCGGCCATGGGAATCATTTCCACGAAGCTTTGTATGCTTCTTAAACTAATCCGAAGGCTGCATGAAGTTTGAAGATCTCTCCGCAGAGAGCTGACGACCTCTGGTCAGTAGATGCTGAGGAGCATCCACTGACCATTCTCATTTTACTTGGCCTACCACTTTGCTGATGAGTTACTGTTGTTCCCAACCACTTCCACTTTGTTATAATACCACCAACAGTTGACTGTAGAATATTTAGTTGCGAGGAATTTTCACGACTGGACTTGTTGCAAAGGTGGCATCCTATCATGCTGATATGCATGAACGACCCATTCTTTCAAAAATGTTTGTAGAAGCTGCCTGCATAACTAAGTGCTGTATTTTATAC
Organism: Simochromis diagramma; assembly: GCF_900408965.1. Lineage (NCBI taxonomy): Eukaryota > Metazoa > Chordata > Actinopteri > Cichliformes > Cichlidae > Simochromis > Simochromis diagramma. The sequence continues at coordinate 14,065,747 of NW_024387477.1, read as the reverse complement.
ACCTGTGACCATGGAAGTGACTGGAACACCTGAATTCAATGATTTGGATGAGTGAATACTTTTGGCAATATAGTGTATCATAATCCAGCCAGTGTTATCTTTTTATTACCAGATAGCATTTTTGTATAGAGCAGTGTTGACAGAAAGCAACATGCAACAATGCCCTTTATGCATCCGTTGCATATAAATGATTGCCACTTTTCAAGGCTACTTAATCTGCAGGTTTCTATCGAATTTTATTGTTAATCAGCAGTTGAAGTCTGAATTAAGGCTGTCTGTTACACTGTGCATTGCTGCTGTCATTCTGTGAAGCCTCACTGCTCACACAATGAACACAGCAGAGAGAGAGCAGGTGCTGTGCCAGGAGTGCAAGATGTCATTGTAAAGCAGTATGATACTGTACATGGGGTTTTTGCAGTGCCTTAAAAAAAGAACAGCTGAAGGGGCATTGAAAGTGGCTAAATGTAGTGACAAAGTGACCTCAGTGAGGTGAACGGAAGTTTGAGAGAGAAAGAGAGATGCTGCACAAGCTGAGATTAGTTACAGTTCCTCATTTAACAACAAAAGAAAAACCCCAACAACATATCCAAATCTTAAAATTCAACAACAGACAAATATCTAAATAGCTGAATATTTGGGTAGAGCCCCAGTACGCTTTTAATTTTTCACCTATCCATGCTGAGCTGAGCAATTTCTCCTCAATTGCAATTTCATTATTTTGCTAAATATTTGTTGTTGTCTTAGCGCAGCATTAAATAATGCAGGTTTGAACTGGGCAGTTACCTTTTGTGTGCTACACCTCTGGAATGATCACAATTCACTGTGTGGCATTTTCAACTAAGTAATGAATAATTTACTGTGCTCCAGGAATTCATTTATTTTTTGGCTGAGTTGTGTCTGCCTCTGCTGAAGAAAGGCCGAGAGCCAGTACTCCAGAGAAATCACAAGTTGCCATAACTACAAGTGCTGAGGTCTCTGTGTAGTCCAGAGTATAGCCCCAGAGAGGTGGGCAGTAAGCCGACCATGAATGACGGCTGAGAGCTGTTGAAGACCACATCCAGCAGGAGCCGGCTGCCTGAAGCGCCCTTTAGCCAGAGTCGTTCCTCTGCAGTGTTTGCTCGTGTGGGTTGAATGGCTGATGGGTTATCGTATGAGAAAAAAGCTCTCAATTATTCACTTAATGTCAGCCTGGGATAGATAATGAGACAAATCGCACGACGACTACTTAAGGTCGACTTTAATTCTCTAGTTCTCTTGAATTTAGATGCTCTTTTTCTCCTGAAAGCAAGGTTACAAAAGCAATCCTGTGTTTTAGGGGCTCATAATTAAGCTAAACTAAAAGATAACATGCACAGTGATGGGAAATTGAATAGAAGACAATTGCTGTACAAGGAAAATTTGGTTATCTTTTTTGCACATGCTTAGAGCGTAGTTACAGCTGAACTTTACTTGGAAGACTTCTTTTTTTTGTACTCCTTCACACTAGAGGGGCTTTGCAGTAGCACCAAAGTGTCTCTCTCTGATAGACAGCCTAATTCATACAGTTGGTGTTTTCATAATCCCCCAGAGGCTGTCTTGGTGTGCTCTCTGTCTTGTTTATTCCACTGATGTCCTCTCCACCCACTGCTACCAAAGAAGCCAGACCACTGCAGCCTAATGTCTGTCTGTTGTTGTTGTTGTTGTTATAGCTCTTCATCCCTCTGAGGTATCTCATTGGTTTCTAGGAGTGTGTCGGTATAAAAGATACACACGAGTGTTTTTAATCTGGCCCCCGGGATCACTGGTCCCTTGTCAATTCAGGCTATACAAATGTGTGTCCAATAATGAGAACCTTTAAAATTGATTTAAAACTGCTGTGTTTGTCATGAGTTGGTGTTTGTAAATCTGTGCACGTCTGTTGAGAGCTGTTTTCATATCCTGCAAAGATTTGAGGAAGGCAAGGTCTCAAGAGAGTTTTTGCTTAATGAACAAAAAGTAAAATGGCTTTGTTAAAAAAAAATCACACTAAGTGGGGAAAGGTGCTGTTTGGAGTCGAGCTGTAAAATGAATAAGAGAGAAAAGGAAAAACTAAAATCCAATCTTCAGGAAAAAGAGCCTTTCACGTTATAGTCACCAACATGTTTTTACTTGAATCATAACTCAAGACCTGATTTGAATTTTTTTTTTTCAATAAAAAAACATATTTTTTTTTATGTTTGTTTGCTGTATACTAAAGCATTTTCATTCCAGTGTGTGAAATAGTTCTGCTCTTTCAGGTACACACGGTGTCCTTGGGCTTTAGGGCCTTGACACATCAGTCACAGTAATATTGGACGCTGAAAGACTGGTTAAAGAGCCAAGTCCACGTTCCACGTGTAACTGAATTACATGGACATGAAAAATAAGGATTTACAGAATACCAAATAATTAAATAACCACCGACACTGAGCTAGAGTATTGCTCAAAAGTCTTGAGCCATCTATTTCTTTATACTTGGCTTCAAAGGAGCCACAATTTCTTATATTTTTTTAAAGCGATCTTCAGTAATAGTTCGTCTGATAACGACTGTGTTGAGTCTGTTCCTTCCCATTCCATGCAAGGCCACCTGGGTTGGCTGGAAGACTGTTTACTTAGCCTGGCAGGGCGAAGGACACTGTCTCAGCTGAACTATGGACACGCACACACATACACTTACACTGATAAGCACACACTCATCCCCCTCCCTTTCCAAACGCCTTCGATGCTTGTTTCCTGCGGGGGAACACGGCGGGTCTGTGTGCCGCGCTGGAATGGTAGCGCTGTGCAGGGCGGCTGCTGTGTTCGCTTCGGATTACTCCTCACCCCCCACCCAATCCCGTGGCTTGTCACGTCTTTCACAAAGTTGTGCTGTGGACATTTGTGCTTTTTGTGCAGAGGAGTTTTTTTTGTTTCCTGTTCTCATGCTGTCCTACCATGGAAGCACAGCATGAGTAGAGGTCTCTTTTTTTCCTCTTGTACTTTCCCATTGTAGTGTATATTTCAGTGTTTTTCTGTAACGCTACCGATCTCCGACTTGTATCCCCATGTAATGTCTGTGTTGTGTGTGTAAGGTCAGGGGGGGGGTCCCATTTCACTGCAGGGCAACCTGCATGTGGCGAATAAAGCTTTGATTGATTGATTGATTGATTGATTGATTGATTGATCTGGGTTTCTGAAGCTCCTTAAAAGTTTGTTTGGAAATTGGCTACATTTTTACCCATTTTCCATCCAGTCCTTATACCTGACCATTGTTTAAGCCACTTAACATTGACCTATGAATCATTCAAGCATAAATAAGGTGCCTAACTCAATGTATGAAGCACTGTTGTCTTCACATGTCAACTAAGTAAAGAACCTATGTTATATTGTATCATTAGGCACTTACAAGCAGCCGGCCACAAAAATAGATATTTTGTTCCCATTGCTTTAGTTCCCATGTGACAGGCATAAAATAGTATTTTTGCACCAACAAGGTGATTCCTAAAGAGCTGAAAAACTTGCACGTCAGTCTGCCGTGTGGTCTGCATTTCTGTATCTGCTTCACTCATTTAGAGTTGGTTCTGTCTTTTACACCAAAATGATAGGTAGCAGATTTTTTTTTTTTTTCATATAAACTCAACTTAAAGTGAATGATGATATTTCTCTTTAACTGCTGGATGTTAATAATGTCAACATATAAACTTAAAAGATGATGAATTGTAAATCTCTAACCAGAAATCAAGGTAAAGCATCGAATATTAAACCGCATGTCTGGAACAACAACTCTTTTCAGGCCATGGAAATTGGAAAAGTAGAGGGCAAAGGAAGAAGTTGCAGGATTAAAAAAAAATATAGCAGAAATTCATGTCCTAAGGAAGAAATCCAGCAGAGACACGAGAGATGATAAGTGGACTGTTTCTCATGGTGCTTTAAATAACATGTCTCATTTACACAAGCACTTTTTTCTTATAGATAAATGCTATCTAACTATTCTATCCAACATTCATTAGTAGATAACCTGCTCTACCCTGATGAACTGGTCTGCAAATCAGTGGAAACAGGTCTCCTTGAGTGAAGAATTCAAAATTGAAATTTTTGGTTCAGATACAACCATCTATAAAACACGGTGGAGGCTTCGTCATGCTTTTGGCTGCATTGCAGACAGTGGTGTTGGGGATCTGATTTTGATCCACCAACTTGAATTAATTTGACTGACAACAGTTTCATTTTTCGGCATGAGAATGATCTCAAACGCGGTGCCATTTCAATAAAAGCTTGCGTGGATAGAAAAACACAAATTGGAGCACAATCGGTCATTGATTATTCCTCCCCGGAGCCTGGACCTCAACATTATTAAAGCTGTGTGTGATCATCTTGACAGAGAAAATGTTTGTTTCAAGAAACTGCTGTACCCGTTTTCCATTTCTATAAAGAACCGAGGGCCGACTCAAGACTTTTGCACAGTGCTGTATTTTTCTGAAACGTCACACTCAGCTTGATCTGGAAGTAGCTGCTGCTGCAGCCGGTGAAGCTGTGGCTGGATCTGCGTGCCATAACAACATTATTATGAGATCAAACATACTGAAATGTGCCAGTTCTGATATGTTCACACCCAAAGCTTAAAGCATTAGGCACAAAAGTTGGCAGAACACCCTAACACACACAAGTTAGATTAGCATTTTTAGATGATATGCTTTACTGGTTGTGGAGCTGTGATAACAAAATGCAGGGTCTTTGACATTGTGTCATTTAGTTTGGCTCTAGCTCAGAGTGAAAGTTCAGTGAATTTTAAGGTTATTTGGCTGTTGATACGGTGCCCTTTTTTGTATGAAAGTAACTCTGGCAATGACCAATGCGAATCTGGTCAGATGGAGAGCATATAAAGCAAAAAAAATAAAATAAAATAGCTGTCTGTTGTCCCTGAGATTGTGGCGCTAATTTGGCTTAACAATTAGCCCCTTCACAAATTAAATGCATGCTAAAAAATGACACCTACCTTGTGTGTTTAAGTGCAATACCAAGAAGTCATTTATAAGCATTTGTATGTGATGAGTTAGAAGTAAACGGGCAGTTTGACTGTTGCCGTAAAGACAGTGCATAATGGCACCGATGCTAAAGGACACCTTGTGCATATCTGTGAAACGCCAGCGGCTTTGACAACGCAGCAGTATTTGAGGTCCTCTCATGTTTATATGTTGCATCTGTTCATGTTTTTCTCTGCCGTGCCCTTGACTGCTGCGAAGTCAAGAAAGAAAATGTAAACTTACACATTCACCCGTGCAGTGCCTTTTCTTTTCTCAGCTCTGCCTCAGTATTTGTAGAAACATTTACATTCAAACTATCTGTGCCAAAAAGATTATGTTGTGGATTTGATTCGGTTGACTGTGCATGCATACATGCATTTCCTCAAATGCATGCATTGAGAGGAATACAGTGACCTTTTCACTAAATAAGCTTATAAATGCACGCAAACACTGGAAGATAACTCGCGTTGCGGCTTTAAATCATCCGTGGCAGCACTGTTGTGAAGAAAATACTGAGCACGGAGTTTAAAATGCAACCGACCGTTTTACTGCACATCAGTGAGTTGAGCCTGTTTGTTAAGGGAATAGAGGTCGCATAGTCAGAAATTAATTCAAATGAGATGAATCGAAACTCAACACACTGCTGTTGTGCTTCTATGTTCGAACTTTAACACGTGTTATATATATCTAACACATCTTAATAATTTAAAGCACAGTTTATTCTCGCAAAGTAATTACTTTTGGACAGACGTACTAGTTGTTGTAACTTAATGGAAGCCTTCACTTTGATCCGATTTGTTACAGTGCAAGAATAAATTCAGCCCAAACAGATGCTTACCCCCAGTCTCGGAGTATACATCTTTTTCTTGGGTGTAATGCGAGTTAGGATAATTAAGCTGCAGGACCTGACGTTAGATAATGGACCGCGGCAGTGAAAGGCGTCCATAATGACCGATGAGAACTCGGGCCATTGTTGTTAAGAGCGTGGACGCCAAGATGCAGCCGCACACCGCCAGACGTATAATCACAGATCCTGTAGATAGTCATATGAAGTCATCAGCGTGCGGCAAACCATTTCTGTCTACAGTATTTTTCTTTCAGACTCCTTCCTTCTCAAACACCCATCACAAGCAGTTACTCTAAGATGGACACTTATACACTCCCCCGTTCGTTATATTGATCCATGCTTACACAAGCATTAGCACTCACTTAGAATGAGAGGCATGTCTTCACCCAAACTCAGGAGCACCGAGCACAAACACATCCATACAAATGGACGCAGCCGAGTTTCTCGTGTCACTCTGTGAAATACGCACTTGAACTTGTCAGGATAAAAACATGCGTCCTTCCGAATGGAATCGGCGCGCATAGACGCTGATGTATTCATCCAGTGTGTGTGATTTAACGAGGCCTGCTCCGTCTCGTCATAAATCATGTTAATAATCTGAGCTTCCCATTGATTTTTAGTTTTTAAGCCCTCCCCCCGCCCACTCTGGTGCATTATTTGACATCTCCAGCCTTTCCTTCCGATTTGATGAACTCCACTCAGACGCACGCACACACAGACACACACACGCACACACAGAACTCACGAATCCGCTCTTCCTTTTAGAAGTCTTTATTCATCTGCGTAGAAAAAAAGACGACAGACCAATAAATGGAATAGCGTTTTGCACCCTTTTTTTATGTTTATACATAAGAGTGTTTTCATTATCACATCTGAGGGTGACACTTTTAAAGGAAAAGGATCTCTACACAGAATGAAAGGAAGCTTCAGTGCTTTTAAAAAAATTAAAAAAATAATAAAACAAATGCAAAAAAAAAAAAAAAAAAAACCCTAAAAAACCCACACCGGAGCTCTTCCAATATTACTGGTACACTGTAACACAGGTTGAAAAAGAGAAAGAGAGCTACACAAAGTAAGACTTGGGTTTCAACACTTACAGGCTCTATCTAAATCACCCCTCTCCACTCTCCCCCTTTATTTTTCTCTCTCTACCTTCTCCTCTTCCTCTTCCTGTTAATCTCTGGCTGTATTTTATTAGCGTCTTCTTTGATGTTCCTCCTCCCTTAAAGTACATTAGTGTGGTCAGCGAGAGGCGGTCAGAAAGCAGGGGGTCGCTCGTTTCCCTGTGGTTGTCTTTGAGTTGAATTGCACAGTGTAGCGGTCAGGCTGTGATCCCAGTCACCAGAACATAGTGTCTATGCTGTGCTAAGGCCTATAAAACCACACGACCTGAGTCAACTTATACGTTTCACCTCCCAGAATGCACTAGATCAGGTGTGATTATACTAGTTGTTTTAGTTTCTCCAATTCAGCTAATCTTTATTATAATACAAGTAAATGAATTGCCTTTGTATATGACAGTGTAAGAGGAAAGGCCACAATTTCATTGTTGATCTAAATTAACTGATTAAAGAGGACCTATTATGCGCTTCCCTATTTCAAACGTGGGCCTTAAAAAACCTAACTTCAAATTGCTTTATTTTTTTTTTGTTTCTACTCTTTGATCTGTTCATATCAAATACGAGGCGATCTCTATAATATGGTCATCACAGGCACACAGCTCTAGTTGTGAGCACAGCACTCCCACCAGTCTGCTGTTCAAACCCTCTGAGGGGCACAGGAAAGGGAGCTGAAGTGGCTCATCTCAGACAGTGGGTGAACTGAGGGGCTGCACCGAGATAAATGACGGTAATTTTGGATTGTAATTCATGCAAAGCAACTCTGGTGCTCGAAGAATAAAAATATGAGGCTGGAAATGAGCAGAATAGGTCCACTTGAATCATCTGGTCCATACAGCGTGAGGCAATTGTGGAAAAACGTCTGTCTTAGATTCCTGCACCCTGGGGTAATGTCTTTGAACTGCTTGGTTCATTTAACTAACAGTAAAAAGAGATAAAGATTTTCAATTTACTGAGTAATAAGACTGAGAAAAACTGCAAATACTTAAAATTGGGAAGCTGCAACAGGGAAACATTTGGCATTTGTTTACACAGAGAGATAAAATATTAAAATTTTTAATTTTGGGAGTTTTACAGTTTGGTCAGGTGTTTTTAACTGATTCCTGATTCCTGTCTGGTATTTTTGCTGTAGTCAATCAATATATTGTAAGCCACTAATAGAGGTCTTTATATACAAATCATTCTTACTCTCTTTTTAAATAAACATAGAGAAAAATATTTTTCCCCCGCCGTAGTCGAATAGATTTGTTAAGAGTGGATTTTAACAAAGAGTAATCAGACCAGTGCCGTTCCAACTTCCACCAAAAAAAGTGTCAGCTGCTAAAACTTATTTTTAATTAAGAAGGTTTAGCCATCCTCTAGAAGATAATGGGTTACTATAATAAGATGTGTGATTAGGATTCTTTCACTTCATTTGCAAAGATAATTTAATAATGACACCAGACCACAATAAAAACTGGGTACATGCAGTGCTGAAATTCCAAGATGAAGTTTTTTTTCTTCCTTTTTTTCTTTACAATAATAGTCATTCTTGTCAGGCTTGTCTGTTGTCCTGTGGTCTTGGCAATCAGTGTATTTTTTACTCAGATTGTCTCGCCGTGCTTCTTGTCCTTGTTGTTGTCCTACCGATGTTTTTAAAATCCTGAAATGTGCTGTTTATTAAAAAAAAAGATACACGAGGTGAAAGGTAACTACCGAGAAATGTTAAATTCATCTTTGAATTTCAATGATCACAGGCACCTGAAAACAGTCCTTGAAGGAAGCATGCACTCTGTTATCACTCGGCATGTGCTGAGTGCAGTGGGTACACTGTGGGCAAAAACTTCATTCTTTTTTTTTTTCCTCTTCTTTTTTGGACTATGATGTCACATTATTCCAGTTGTCAACCCTCTTCTTTAACCACCCACTCCCTTCTTGATCCCCCACCTTTTTTCCTCTTTGTGTGCTTTTTTACCTCCTGCTGCTGCATTTGTCACACGCCCTTTTTTCCACTTAGCTCCCCTTTTCTGTCCTCGCTCTTTGCCTGAAGCCAACACACCTCTCTCTGCGTCTACATTCCCCCCAACACAGCTCCGCACCCTCTTTTTTTTCCCTCATCTCCTTTGATGTTTTCTCCATCCATCCATCCATCCATCTATCCATCACCCCCACCCAAACACATGCTCTCTCTCTCACTCTCATTAGTCTCCTCGTGCTGTGGTTTGTGTCTCTCGTCTCTGTCAGAACTGTTATCACTGCTGTCAGCTCCCTTGGCGAGAACAAAGTCGTCCTCTGCTCACAGCACCACAAAAGACACAAGAGAAATAAAAGGAAAGAGCCTCAGCTGAAGAGAAAAAAAAAAAAAAAAGAGGCGGAAAGGAGGAAAAAATTAAAAAGGAGGGGAATAAACCAGAGGAAAGGAAGGGGCTTGGAACACATCTTTTCATGTCAACCATGATGCATTGTCATCTGTGGGTTATAACAACCATTGATTTCTTCCTCTGTCATCCCTTTTATCTATACAGCACAAAGCTTACAGTTGGTTGGAAGATTTGAGACCTATCTCTATACACATCAAGTGCCTTTTCCCCATATTATAAATATATCTCCTTCTAAATCAGCTAAGCCTAGTATATCAACCTCAAATAATTTACTGTGTATTATCATTAGCTGAGAAGAACAGTAGGTTTGAAAGACACTGAGATATCCAAAAGAGAAACTGTAACCATTTATAAGAAGCGCTGAAAGAAGGGCCTACTATAAATTGTATTTATACAGTAGAAGAGTATAGTAGGACTTACACTTCTGTCACTCTAGCAATTGTCCAATTAACATAGCAGAAATTCTCTACTTAACAAACCAATCAGAATTGAACCAGCAGAGGCACAGAGGGTACTTTGGAAACCAAGGACAAAATAACCACTAGCCAACAGGGCTTTCGTGGCTCAGGGAGTGCGTCCCTGTATCATCACGTGTAGGCATAATCTATGTCAGGGATGCCACCCTCTCTGTAGCCACGGTTGGTGCCATATGTAACACGATGGTGGCTGGTTTGGCTGAGGATGGTGCCATTTAGGCTGCCAGCTCCGTGACTGCTCCGGTAGGTCCCGTTAGCTTGGGAGGAAGAGGAGGAGGAGGAGGGGAAAATGGTGTGGATGTAGGTGACATCCTCCAGCTTAGGCTGAACAGGCTGATGGGCCATAGCTGTCATCTGAAACCCTGCAGGAGGGGCCCTGATCTCTAAGATGGAAGTGTCTTTCTTGGTGCCTGACTCTACATAGTCATCATAATGTTTTCCTCCCCGGCCCCTGTTGTATGAGCCCGAGTCCCCGGATATGTAACCTGATCTCTGTCCATACCAGCAGAAGATGCCAAAGATTAACAGAAGGCTCACTAATGCTGTGGCACCCCCAATAATCCCAGCCAGTGGCAGGGCTGTTAATTCTGAGTCTCGTCCCTTTTTATCTGAGCCCCCTTCTCCTGAGTGTGCCAGAGCATCTCCAGTCTCTATCTGTGCACAGGCCGGGGCTGAGTCTTTACTGTCCGTGTCCGTGCTGACAGCTCGAGACGAACCCATGCTGGGGCTCCCAAAGGAAGTTTCCTGTCGTAATGGCAGCAGGCAGATGAGGTAATGGGAGCGTGGGGTGAGCTGGGTTAGAAGATACTGCCTCCTTTCTCCAGGTACCAAAGTCTCTGTTATTGAACCGAGAGCTGCACTGCTGCCCAGCCTCAGCCACGACAGGCGGAAGGAGGGTGCCGGCTCTGGACAAAGCCAACTCACCAGCACGCTGTCTGAAGAGAGAGGTTTTACAGTCAGCTCCAGTGCCTCTCCAGATACGTGCCCTCCTTCACCTGGGGGCAGAGGCATAACTAGGCCTGGCCGCTTAGCTCGCAGGGTGAAAAGAGAACCCTGTGTGGGGATGAGCAGAGAGGTAGTGGTGGTGCTGCCATGGGGGACTGAAGCCACTGCTTGACCCCCTCCAACACCATCTTCACCTCCTCCATCTTTGTCTGCTGGGTTCATCCCTATTCCAGTATTAGGAACAGGAGGGGGACCTTCACACTGCTCCATCAGAGAAGTTAGGTCTCTAAGGGCCTGACCCCTTACAGGCTCAGGCCCCTGACAGGTTAGACCCCTAACTGTAACCGCCGCCCCCCGACCGTGCAGCCAGGCATGGAGCCAGCGAAGGTTGCAGCCGCAGTACCAGGGGTTTCCTCGCAGCAGTAGCAGCTCCAGGCTTTCTGTGTCCTTAAAAAGTCCCCGGGGCAGAGTGGTGAGATTATTCCCCGACAGGTCCAGCCTCTGCAGCCGCCGCATCCCATCTAGCGCCCCCCTCGAGATGTGGGTCATTCCATTGTCTTGCAAATGGAGTCGCACAAGGTGAGCTGAAGGCAGGTTGGCAGGTGGAGACTGCAGAGCGTTCCTGACCAGTGAAAGCTCAGTCAGGTTGGAAAGACGAGAAAAGGTGTCATCTGCTATGCGTGTGTTGGCCAGCAGGTTCCCGTCCAGGACCAAGCGTCTCAGGGAGGAGAGCCCACGGAAGGCATGAGTAGGGATGGTGCTGATTCTGTTGTCATCCAGTCGCAACTCTTCCAAGGATGTTGGCAGGCCTGCGGGGATGCTTGACAGGTGGTTCCGAGACAGAAACAGCAGTCGAAGCCGTGGGGTCCCAGAAAAGGCTCGGTCCTGGATGCTAACTGTGGATATCGAGTTATCATCCAGGTGCAAACGTTCTAGTAATGGTAACTTGGCAAGAGCCGACCGCGGTAACGTTCGTATATTATTATCCTGCAAATGGAGCTCCCGTAATGAAGGCGGGAGGTGTATAGGAAATTCATCCAACTGGTTGGCATACAGGTAAATCACTCGTATGGAAGTGCTGCGTTCCAGCGACGGTGGCAGCCCGGCGTTACTCAGGCGGTTGCTCTGTAAGTACAGGATGGCAGCCGTTAACGGCAGCGGAGGAATAATGCTGAGGCCACGGTCATTGCAGTAGACGAAACCCTCGTCGCAGCGGCAAACCGAGGGGCAAACTATGCCCTCGTCTCCCTCTCCCGTCTCCATGGCAATTGCCGCTGCCGCCAGTTCCAGCACCTCAGCCAATAAGGTGAGGCACAGGAGGAGCAGGAAGAGCCAATCGCGGAGTTCTGCAACACTCTCAGCTGCCATGGTGGCGCACAGCTCCTGATAGGAGAGAAAATGGGAAAACTGGATCAAAACAAAGTACAGACACTGAAACCCAATGATTCTAAAATGAATGGAGAAAAAAAAATTCATTATATTCAAATAGGGAAGCAAAAAAGAAGGACGAGACAGAGCGAGATAGACCCCACAGCTGTGGGGTCTATCTCCAAAATTACTCGACCAAAGTGCTGTGTTTTCTACCTGCTGATAAAAGTAAAGTCTCTTTAAATCTCTAAAGTGCAAAAGATTTGGGGATTGAATCATCAGATGCACTTATAAGAAGCTGCCCACTATTATATGGGTCAGGGCGACCAAGCAGAAGACAAACGCACATTTAGAGACAGAGTGTGATGAGGGGTGGATTGACTGGACGAGGAGGATTACGAGAATCGGAGAAAGCAAAGGGACGACAGAAATGGAGAAAATTGGACAGTGACATTTGAAGGAAGGGAAAATAAGTGAAGAGGAGTTTTTTGTTTTTTCTTCCACAGAGATTAACTGAAATGGAGTGAGTGACATGAAACTAAAATGGAGGCGAGATCGGGGAGGAGGAAATCAGATTAATTGCCCACAGTCCAGTTGATGGCTCAGAGAGTAGCAGAACTACTAAACTTGTTGTTATTGCCCTATATCTACCCCTAATAAATATATATGATAAAACTGAAGAGAATATAGAAGAAAAGCAGAGAAACTTAGGTTTCATATTGTATACTCAGAAACACAATTTATCTATCAGAGGTCGTGACCAAAACTCACACTGAGAAATTTGCTCACACAAATAAACAAATGTACTGAGCACAAAGCATTCACATACAGAAGTCTCAGTACAAGCTGACATGTATAATGCATGGTTTCACTCAGTTGTTATTGTTCGTGAAATTTCTATAAATTATTCAGGAAAGTGGTCCTGAAATCCCCAGAAATGTTTTAGTGAGATGTTTTACAGAGAAGCATTTTTCTGCAACATTAATAGGTTCCTTGGTCGATGTTTTATGATTTGTCTCCTTGCAAATCCTTGACACCAACATCAATAACATGAATTTACAATTCAGATAAAATGATCTCCGTACGTGCACATTCACGGCTCACTATATTTAGAATATGAAAAATATACAGTGGTAAAAGTTGTTGAAATTGCATTGTGGCGTCCTCGTGTTTGAATCCTTTCTTTTAAGTAGCCCGAGGCTGGAAAATGTGCCCTGATGTGAAATGCCTGACATGATTTGACAGCACATTTGATAAACAAATCCTCTAAAGGCAAGTTTTTTTCCCCCCCTTTCTCCGCCCCTTCTGCGCATGCATGTTTGTGCATGTGTGTTTGTATGTGAACTCTGTGCTACATGTAAAATTGCCCCTTGGCTGCAGTCAAAATCCATGCAAAGCAAACGAGAGATGGCAACAATAGTTGAGAGGCAAGGAGGGAGGGGTGGAGGCGAGGAGACAGATGGACAGTAGGACAGTCAGGAGGAGGAGGAGAGAGGGGGAAATGAGTTCCTGGCAGTGAAGACTGAAGTCACTATCAGCTGGAAAAAGAATAATGGCTCCAAATATTGGTTTGGTGTCATTTTTTTCTATTCTGTGAGATGGATGTAAAAATAGCCGCATTTGTGTACCTGTACATGCTTGTGTGCGTGCCTCTGATGCATGTGTGCGTTTGTGTATGAGAGAAAGATCTGTATCAACAACAACTAGCTCCTGTCTCAGCTCGACACCGGCAGCATTTGATATGTCAGGGTGAAAAAGAGTGTGTGCCACCTAATTCGACGTGGACCCAGACTTGATTTTTCTCTTTTCTTAATAGTATTTTTAGCTCGAATCTGACTATTTCTTTCCCCGGCATGTGAGAGACAGAAAAAGTAAGAAAGAGGTACACATACACACAAGAGGGGCTGTCAAGGTACGAGCTGAGACCATATTGGGATGCTCTATGAATATCAACTAGCATATGTTTCAGTGCCACACTATCCCTGCTTCCCTTTCATAAACATCCTCTTGGCACAAGCTGGCATGTGTGTTTCTTGCCCACATGCCAAGGTTTCCCATCGACACGTTCTTTTAATGATCCTGATTTTTCTCTCGTCTCTCTCCCCTCCCTCGTCCATCCTCTCGCTCTCTCTCTCTCTCGCTGCATCTTTATCACGCCGTGTACCTCTCCAATCCGCCCACCTCCCCTTGATAATCTTTCATTATATCTACTTTCAGGTTTGTTTACAGAAGTGTCCGTGCAGTCATCCTCCTCCTCTCCTCCCCTGTTTCTATCTCTCTAATCCTCTTTTATCGTTTCCTCTTCAGTCGTCCGTTGATTCCTGCACACTGAGATTGGATCAATCGGCTCTCCGCTTCCTCTCCTGTCCTCTCCTCCACTGCAACTTAGTTTCTGTTTTTCATTTAGATGCACCTCTCCCCCAAATCTCTTCCTCCTCCACCACTCCCGTCTCTTTCTTACTCCCTCGGCATTCTTGCCTCGGCATTCCCTTTCCGCTCCCTTGTGTTTTTTTGTTTTTGACCCTCCACTCCCCACAAACATTTTAATCATGTTCTGAAGTAAAGGAGCACAGAGCTGGTGTGTGTTTTCTAGTGTCTTCCTTCCTATCCTGTAGCTCAAAGCAAGATGTAAGTGTAGTGTTCCTCACTGTGATGAATGAAGTGTACGTGCGTGCGTGTGTGTGTTAAAGGTCTGATCGACCCAGGATGTGATTGCCAAGGGCTTGCTCACCTGTTCAGTGTCTGTGCCTTTCACGCCCGCCGCAGCCTTGTTTTTCTCTATCAAGGATTTGTGGAGGGGAGTATTAGTGTTTATATGGGTTATTGAGGATGTTGCTGTGGATCTCTGTGTGTTAGCACAATTTCACAGTCTCCTTCGAATCGTTCAGAAGCGTAGCCTCTTTCCTTCGGGCCGTTGAATCTTCCTCAGCTTGGGTGAATGATGATAGGGATGATGATAGCCTGTACTCCAGGGCTCCACAAGTAGCAACACCAGCATGGCTCAAAGCCGCCTCGGCATCCACATTTGTGTCTTCTTTGTGTGTGTGTGTGTGTGTGTGTGTGTGTGTGTGTGTGTCCTGCTGTCAAATTCTCTCTCTCTTGGTAAGGAGCTTTTAGGCCTGCCAACTCAAGTCATCTTCAGCAAGTGTCCAGAGGCCTAATTCTGAAACAGCCCCCCCCCCCACACTCAAATGCTACAGTTGGGCAGACAGTCAGAAGATGGTTGTGGGCTCAAGGGTCCTTCTTCGAAGTCAAAAGCGACCCTGGTTACTCATGCAGGCAGTGGGTCATGCAAAAATAGTACTGTACCGTGTGGCACTTGCTTCAAATAGACAGGTAGTGGTTTTAATAGATGATCGGCGTGAGGAAAATGAGAATAAGTACGCTTTTCACAGCTCAGAAAAATCCAACAAAGTGTCCTTGATCTGTTATTAGAGCTGTACCATAACAATTATTACAACATGCACTTCACGGTTCAGTGATAGTAATGAGCACTTTTTAAGGCAGTGATGGACAGGCTGGCCTCAGTAAGAGTGCCGACTGTATGAGCAGGATTCAAGGGAAAAGCTCCTTTCTCCTTCTCCCTCAGTTTCAAGCACTCTCTCCTCTGTTAAATGTTTGATCACTTCCTTCTCAGTTCACACAGATCATCTTCAGCAAAGCCAGATGACAGCATGTATTGTATACCGTCCGCTTTAAGGAGTGCTGTGATGGGCTGGCTCAGTGTGAAGAGTTGGTGGAAATGGACAGCCTTTGTATCCTGAAGGTAGACTTCACTGGTGTCGACTTCAGCAGGACA
Organism: Simochromis diagramma; assembly: GCF_900408965.1. Lineage (NCBI taxonomy): Eukaryota > Metazoa > Chordata > Actinopteri > Cichliformes > Cichlidae > Simochromis > Simochromis diagramma. The sequence continues at coordinate 14,049,834 of NW_024387477.1, read as the reverse complement.
GCTGGCTGAGTGTTAGTGAGCGCCGACCTGAAAAGAGACAGCAGGCAAGAGTAGTATTAGAGGCTTCATTTGGAGATGCATTTGAGCAACGAGGTAAAATCTGTCTGATACAATGGGCCATTTGTAACACATCAGACGTGAAAAGAGAGTGCACAACAAGGAGGATTAAAGGTCACTGATTCAGTTCACGACACTCTTTACAAATTTTGGATTACTGTATGATGCTAATGGAACCAGAGACATTATAATAGAGAGCCAGAGAGACGTGGCACAGATTTTGATGGAAGATCGCTTCAAAAGATGGATGGATGGACAGTGCTGTCTACAAGCCTTTGTTTCAAAATGTAACATGCAAATGCATGCACAACAAATGTAGCTGCATAAATACAGCTTAATCAAAATAAGTGAGCCGCGTGATAATGATGATGGTGACACTTGTAGAAGTTATGCTAAAATATTTCAAGATGTGCCAAGAATTAAGACTGAGTCTTCTGAAGTAACGTGTCTTAGAAGCTGCATAAAATACATTATGTCATTGGCTTTGGGGCCAAGAGAGTCACTTTAAGTCATTCGTGTATCTACATTTTAACGAAAGCCTCTTAAGTTTGAGTCGGCTTGTAGTTTTTAACTCTTATTTTAAGCGATGTTAAAAGCTTCATTTTCTTAACCACTGGAGCTTGTCACAGCTGTTTTTGGGTGAGAGGTGGGGTAATAACCACTCTATCACAGGACACAGAGAGGCAGAAAACCATTCACACTTAGACATATGGCCAGTTTAAAATCACCAACCTTAAACTAATTTAAAGAAATGGATTCTGGTTAATAAAGGGAAATTGTTCTCATAAATCTGTTGTGGTAATGATCATAGAGTTTATTATATTTCCACAAAAAGAATATTTTAGATATTGGCTTAATGCTTAATGTGCCGTAAATGAAACGTCTTCTAATATATCTTCATTTGTTACACCTGTTTTGTGTAAATGATGCCACCATGTGCTGTTGAGTCTTAATGTTGGCACAATACAGAATCCTAAAAGGTACAGGCTAAATAATTATCCCCATCTGAATGGTTATACCTCTTAAAATTAAGTACCTCGTGAAAATACTTCCTGAAGGTCACCACTGCATATGCACAGCACTGTTCTCCCAGTAGACACAAACCTCCCATTAAGGTAACTCCATATTTTATATCTGTGTTTTTTTTTTGTGTTTTTTCTCTTCAGACAAATCTTTTGAGCTTTTATTAACCATCACGCACTAAGTGCCTGTATCTTATGTGCAGAATCAAACCCCCAGTGAACACTGGTTTTAGAGATATAAGGTTTTCATCAGGCATACTGAGTGTACAGAGACAAATTCATCAAGGCCATTAACTGCTCTGCTGCTCACATTCGCCTCTTCACTTCATCCCAAAGTAAGTAGACTACATCGCCAACTGGGAAATTATCATCCAGTTTGCTTAAACACAAATAGAGACAAATAAAGGCGTCCTCATTTTCATTTTCAAAGGACACGCGCTGCAGCTGAGAAGAACTTGGTCAACAGGCTTATGCCTGTACTCCTGTACATCCTCGAGGGCTGTTAAAAGCTGTGCACTCAGGGCGATGGTGTACAAGTTTTTTGTTTCCCATGTGATGTAACTGGTTCCACAGATGGAAACTGGATGTGCAGTTCAGTGAGGTGTTTGGCGAGATAAATGATCCTTTTTATAGGACGTCTTCAGATTGATATCCAGTTGATGCCTAGTAAACTTATTCATATGTGCAGACTGTGGCTAACTCGCATAATGAAAATCAAGCGACGTGGGGCAGAATGATAAAGAGGCAGTGTTTTTGCCAAATGTGTCGACTTTGTTATTGGCATTAAGGAGAAATGAGATAATGGTCTAAGCAAGGACTTGGTGCGGTACTCATTGTTATTCAGTTCATTTGTAATTTGTTAAGGTCTAACAGTTTGCATTTTTGGACTTTAAAGTAGCTACAAAAATAAACACTAATTGGATGTCATCAGTCACGTATTAACAGCAGATGTCACCTTTAATAACGTGAACTGTCATTTTAAAGCTAGTCACTTTAATTAGCTATAATTTCTGAGCCAACTACTCTTAGACTCTGCACTAATCTTTGCATACTGCAGGCAAAACGTCTGCCTGCACTGGACAAGAAGTGACTATTGAGCATCAGCAGCATCTCCACAGCTCACTGCCATTGGTCATTAGACATCGATATGTGAAGCTCTATCTGTGTGATGTCAAGACTGTCCTTAAAACTTTTTTTGATGGAAGCAAGCCTAACTAGTGGGCGTGTGATGGGAGGACTGCAGACATAAGGAGCATCTATCAGAGCAAGGAGCTTGGAGGCAAAGTATATGCTAGTCATTTGGCAGAGTATGAAAACGGCTGTTTGTCAGAGTTTTGAGGAAGATTAGAGAAAGTTTCACCAAGGTAATGACTTTTGTTAGTCATAACTGCTTGAGAACATTAGGGAAATTGCAGCACTTTTCAAAGGAAATCCGTCTAAAAATAACCTTGTAGAAAGATGTTACACAAAACACGAATGGACACACTTTGACATGGAGTCACGATGATAAAGAAGTTCAAGTGTTTTAGTTTATTTTCTCTTTCATGTGGTTTCATTCCTCTGATGTAAACATTTTCTAGAAATGCACTAATTAGTGGTAGAATATAAAATTATGATAGAAAAGAGAGGTCAGCTGTTTCACTGTTAAGTCATTGAATGATATGAGGTGGGATCAGACCTTCAATATCAGGCAATGAAAATGGAAAAATGAAAACTACTCTTCGAGTGATAGTGAAGGTTGAAAAGGTCTGACGAAAACAAGTAAGCGAACGTCAAATAACAAGTTCCAGCTTACTGAAATAACCATCATGTTTCAAAAGGGACTGCGTTTTCTCTGAAGGCGAAGGTGTCTAGTGTCAGGTTTGCATATCGCTTTTCTTCTTGGTCTGCAACCACTCCCCAATCAGTTGATGAATGCACATTTTTCTGTTGTTGATGGCGGTTATCATGGGGTCACTGACTGGTGACCCTGGAGACTAGGATTTGGCAGTAGATTTTAGAATGACTGCCAGCAACTACTTGCAACTATTCTGGGAGCATTTGTTTTTCCCTAGCAACCGGTAGTTGCCAGGTGGTCTACAACTAGTCTCTGGATGAAACACGCCTTAGCTGATTAGTCAAAAAGTTAATTTAAAACAAGGTGGGGGTTATAGCTTGCAAAGGGGGAACAATTATTATCTTTTCTTAATCTTAACTGATAGCAGATTTTGAGTTTGGGACCATGTGTTGGATAAAACACTTCAAACCATATCTGATATGCTCATTTCCAGTTCCATATTTTCATTCTGGGACTCTACTGAGAGGTCAAGAAAGCCCAAATTATCTTGTGCTAAGCTGTGGTGCAGCTTACATTCTTTCCCTTTTAGCTATTTTTCTTCTAACTAGCTACCCCTTGTACACCAGAAGTTTGTAGGTTAAGTGGGTGACGCTGTGTTAATATAGGTTTTAGGTTGCAGTTTACTAAATTTACAATTACGCTTTATTTCATCAGCGTTTCGCCTGTAGAAAGGTTATATATATAAAGCAAACTGATGTCTGCTATCGTAATATTATTTCTTCTAATGTTATATCATCCTCTTTACATAACATGTCACACTGTCACTGAAACAAAGGAGCAGTTAAAAAGAAAGCAGTAATCCATATCGTGTGCTGAGGTCAAAAACATTTCTGACTGACCCTTCACTCCATGTTTTTTCTGTTGTACTCGATTATTTTTTTTTGTCTTTTTGCATAACAGAGACCGGAGAGAACATCTCGTTCCTCAGGGGGACAGAAGTCACTCAGCTCTTGTGAGCCAGTCTACAACAACTGTGTAGCCTACAGGCAGGCAACAGTATGTGACTTTCACTGTGGCATCTGTGCTGTTCAGACGCTCTCACTCCTCTTTCCTTTGTGTAGTAATAAGCAGATATTAGTGTTTTATTTTTCTTTGTTTGGTGCAGAGGCTTATAAAGAAGGCTAGAGATAATAAAACTGCATAAACCAATAAGTGTGATTCTGTACAGATACTGCATCCACATCTGAGCTCAGAGCGACTGAACACTACAACAAAACAAATCTTTTTACGTTGTGGATACTTTTATGTTAAAGTAAAGTGTACAGATGAACAGTAAAATGATCCGTGTGACTACAGATGTACAGATGGTGGTAACATATGTGCATGAATACAGCCAGAGCATTCGCATGTGCATTGTTAGTGGTCACCTTGTACGCTTTGCGGTTGGAAGCTATAACGAGTGGTACTACAGCTGTTTTTGCTGGCATATTCATTTGTACTGACATGAGGTTCGCAAAGAGGAAATGGTGACATTGAGGCTAAGTAGCATGATCAAAAAAAAACAACAACAACCTCAAAACCTTTTCCAAATCCTCCTCCAGATGACCTTCTAGCTGCACTGTCACAAATCTGACACACTGTAGTGGGGGTGGCAGGAAATTGACGATATCAAATCTCCATTTCCATCCACCCTTTGCTCCATCAGGCTGATCAGAATAATTGGGAAAATGGAAAGCAAAGAAAAGTGACAGCTGTGATACTTGGCAGTTTGCTCGCTCTGTGCGCCGGAGTGAGCTAGGACAGAGGAAGTGAGGAAGTAGGAGTTAGGGATTAATAGTTGCGGGGCTGGGGACCAAAGTCTGAGTACTTTGTAATCATGTGGCTGTCTAACCCCAGTGTTAGCGAGGTTGATGAGCATGTGTCCCTGCTGACACACACTCTCTCCATATCCACTCTGCTGAATATTAATATGGAAAAGAGAATTCCTCTGAGCCCCATTGTCAGACGGCCTATTGTTCTCTGCTGGCCTCCGCCTGGGCGCGCGTGTATGTGTGTGTTTTAGTATTAATGCGTAACTTGGTGTCTACATTGTGTGCTTATGCATATTAAGGCCATGTATTCATTGCAAGCGTGCGCTGGCTGCAGCAGAGCAGCCGTTAAAGCGGCAGTTGGGGAGATGAGGGGTGTGTTTGCGGCCCGCCATGGCCAATAAAGACAACTGGCCTGAGAACACTTGGACTAGCCATCAGGGCCCAACACTGGCAATTATTTCACCTAGAGGCGCTATCAGTAAAATGAACACTCTCATTAAAACCGTGTCCACATGTGTGTGCATTTAAATGCGTGTGCGCACACCCAAGTCAATTTAGAGACACGGCAAATATATGGCAACACAACTGCTCGTCTTTCAATCAAAGGGTAATGTGCTGTTTATGATGTTTTGACTGCGGTTGTGTGCTGGCGCACATGAGTATTTACATACTGAGTTCTCTCGGCGTGCCCATGTGAGCACACGCGTGAGCGTGTACGTCTGTGTTAGCTGTGTGTATGCATCTGTATGGATTTATGTGTGTGAGTGTGTGACTGTTTAACTACCCCACACACGTAACCTCCCCATCTCTGCCTCCCCGTTTCTCATTTACTGAGCCAGCGCCAGTGAGAAGGAGTGTGGGGAAACGAGAAAACAAGTGATAGGAGGGGGAGGAGAATGAGAGATGGTGAAATAGAGGCGGAGAGGGAGGTGAGGAGGGTATAGGTTTATACAGGGAAAAAAAAAAATGAAGTGAGGCTGGAGTAAAAGGGAGAAAGAGAGCAGGGACGGCAGAGAAGAGGGGAAGATAGAGAAGCAGGAAGATGGGGGAAAGAGAAAGAGGCAGAGGAGGAGGCAGCAGATTTATGAAGCCATTGGAATGTAATTTGGAGGCAGAAATTACTGTCAGCCTGTGCAAGGTTTAAAGTCAGTGAAGCCTGAATCCAGGCCCTGCCTCTGTGTGTGTGTGTGTGTTTGTGTGGCAAGTATCAGACAAATGGATAGCAAATGTGATGCAGAGTAATACCACAGAAGCTCCGCAGTTACTTGTCATACACAATGAATGCAGCGTGTAAGTGTTTATGCACACGCACGTTTTTTACAACTACTCCATGCATGAGTGACATGACTGTATGGCATCAGAACACAACCCAGCATTCATATTTAACAGCTCATATTTCATCGATGCTTGAAGACACAGATACACCCCCGCACGCAAACGCGCGCACACACACTTGCACAAACACAGGCGCTGAATTCTTGTCAGGCTCCGAAGGCCATGACTCCGGCAGAATCAGTCGAGGGTGTCGGCGTGGACAGAACGAAGGCTGGAGGGAGCTGAGCGGGAAAGAAAAAGACAGAGAGCGTGTCAAGGATAGACAGAGAGAAAGGTAGAGGTGGGAAATGAAAAAGATAGAGGGGGAGAGAGAGAGGGAGAGACTCTAAGAGGAGCTAAAAAGAAGAGCGAGAGGGATGTGACTAGCTTTCTAACGCAGCAACACACAGCTTCCATTTAGCATGAGAGGGAGGGGCGGAGAGGGAGAGAGATGAGGGAAGCGACAAAGCAGGAATAATCAGCAAACATCTAAAGGGAGGGAAAGGCTCAATACAGTATATTTTTTCTGATCTGGCGTTACTTTGACAGTTGGTTGTAATGCACACACTTGGGGTTGGCTCTATTTTTGCTGCTAATTTCTACACGGACTTCTCATCGATTAGTTGCAGTGAGCACAAAGGGCAAGCAGTTGAGGCTGGAGTTATTTTTGAAATATTATCCTTTTGACAACACTTTCCTTAAAAAAGAAAAGAAAACCAATACAGTGTTAGTCTGCCCCTCAATGCTTCCTGACCTCCTTAAACTGCCTGCGGCTCTCAGCCCAAAGCCCATTTGTTTGTACTGAAGAAGAACATCTTTAAAACTGCAAATAATTAGTGCATTTGCTGAGGATTACATGGCAATGTATGCGCTTCTATTGAGGGAAAGCACTCTTTATTTTAAAAAGCGTTACCTCCAATAGTATTGTATTTGTAATAATGAGGATCATTTATTGACATTGGAATGATTCCAATCTACCTCCTCCTACTCCCAAATTCATCTAAAAAAAGAAATTTAGAAATAAAAGAAAAAAGCCTCCCCTGGTAATATTGGAAGTCCATTACTGGCTTGATGCAAAGCTTGGTGGGCATCCCTGGTCCGAATAGATGAAATGTGGACTTGGATTGCTTAATGCTGCAGTCACACTTGGGAAAATAGTGGTTAGAGACCACAACATGACAGAAATTATTGTGACCGTGTACAATGAACTTAAAATCTCTGAGTCAGTCTCCAGTCTGAGATTGAATGGGGTCACAGACAATTACGTGGAATCTGTTTGGGATAATATGGTGATTAGCTGTTATTAATACAGCAAATATGGCAAATCTGTTGCAGTCAGTGTTGCAAATGTGTTATTGTCAGATGTTAAATTTCATATTAACTACCGGAAATTCAGAAATTGCTCCACAAATAGTGACCTAGCTGCTGCAGGACGACGGTTTAGCTGCAAAATTAACTAGGCGCTCAGTAACCTTCCTTTTATGCAGGAATACAACCAGAATACAACTAGCTGGCAACCCACTGAGTCGAGCCTCCTGTAGATATGTGTGGCAGATGCTTTCATTGAACTCGGATTGACTGCAATGTACTGGATCAGTTCAGTTCAGTGTATTTATTTGAAAGGGAAAATGCAGTTTAACGTAATTCCAGAACAGAGCACATAAAACTGGTGTGCTGCACATCGAATTTAAGTCTGCTGCTAATTTCCAGCACTTGTCCCTTGTTGGGCTTTTACATTAGTAATGCACAAGCAATATTTACAACTTTCAGTTAGATAAAACCATAATAAACATGTACAGATGGTGATGGTCTGTCTGAGAGTCTAAGTTGGACTGTGATTGTTTAGCGACCTGTGCAAACACCTTGTGATCAAAAGTGGCTGCCGCAGCGATTTGCAATTGGTTTCCGACAGCAAAGAAAATCTGACGCAGTCACCCGACAATTACAGATTTTCCTCTAAAGGCAGGAAGTTACCATCCTCTCTTTTACTTTAGTGAGACTGAGTCACAGACTGGAGCTTTTTAGGACATTTTCCAGATATGAGGTACAAAATGTAACTAAAAATCAGAAGGTTCAGCAATAACATGAAATTGACTTGTTTCATTCACTCAGAAATGGAACAAAATGTTTGTACAGAGATCCAAGCGCAGTAGTTTAGCGCTGTGATACAAGAGTTTATGCGTGACAATAATGAAAATCTCAATTCTATTGCTTACATAGTTGATTTCTCTTGTGTAACAAAACTTATATTTTCTTTGTTTCTTCTTCTGTTGTTGCAAAATGAAATCGGTGAAATGTCAGTCTTTCTTTGTGCTGCTTTTTGTTTTGGCCATTTCAAGCTGAGGACTGAATCCCTCACTGCATAACTGCAGGAATGTGAAGCAGTGCTCTGAAAATTACAGCACGTTTGTTGTTGCACACATGGAGAAGGGGAAAAAATGTCACACTTCTGATAAATGTCAAGACAAATGTGTTTAACACAGTGACTGGGTAAGATCAGCTTCTTAAAGCAGATCAGTGCTTGGGTGGTTTACGCACCACCCAGCTGCTCCCCTAAAATGGATGCCTCTGAAACACACAGACACACAAACACACAAAGTTCTCCAGATCTTTTCCACACTTTCTGAAACGAACGTCGACACCGTCACCCTCTCAGTCTCTCTTCTTGCTCTTTTGGCCTGTGGACTGACTTTCTCGCTGACACACAAACGCATCAGCTCTCTATTCTTTTCTCCTCGTTGCCAGTGATAACGAAAGCAGCACCATTATGCACTGTGACAACACTACCTCCCACTTACTCTTCAAGGCAGTTCATACCACAGTACAAACTCTGTTTCTATCTCCGCCTGCTTCCCTCCATCTCCCTCCTCTCACTCAGAATAGTGTTGAGGTCAATTAGCTCTGAATTTGCTTATACACTTGGCTGACTGCTTCAGGATGCTGGAAGGTGTTAAGGAGCATCTGTAGATTATTTAAAAGGTTTTCAAACAGTTTTTTTTTCTCTGACATCCATCCCCTTTAACACCTTCTCCTACTGTTTGCTATTTACATGTTTCTACATTTTATTTTGGTCTCTCCCTTTCTTTCTTTATCTTAGATTTTCTCTCTTTGTTAAGTAAAACTAAACTTTTTGCATTATTACTTTTATTACAACAGATGGGTAAAGTTATTGTTATGTAAATGAAGCAGTTTTCTGCTAAAGTTTCAACACCTCTAGATTAACTTTGAAAAAAACAAACAAAACCCCCCAGATTTAAGTTTATCTATCTTTTTTTTTAATTTACAGACGATAAATTGAGTGTGATCTTTGAGTTATCGTGGTTTAGTAGTGATGCAAATGGATAACTTGCCATTTGTAGGAGTTTCATAAATGATGAAAACTCCACCGATCAATCACGTTCGTCACATTGTTATCGCCACAGGCCAAAGATCATTACCAGCATCATTAAGGGGACAAATTATGCTGGCTGTCTGGACTGGTCCAACCTCAGTCGTGTGTGGCTGTGCTGAGCGGGGGCTATCCCCTCACGCCTGAGAGGATATGGGGCCGAAATGGTGCGTTATTTCCAGTTTATCCTTCAGAATATAGTTTGGACAGAAATTTACAAGGCAAGATAATAAACGTTGGATCTTTGGATAACTGCTTGACTGTCTTGGTGTATGCCTTGGTGGTGTATACGTTTTGTATGCCCCATCACATTTGTTGATACTAATTAAAGTTGAAATTTAGCCATTTAAAAAAAAAAAAAAGTATTTAAGTTATCTTAAAACACCATATGCAAGGTACAACATACACTAACATATTTTTTTCTCCAGCGTCACTGGAAGATGAAGATCTTACTGGCTCAGAAACAAAAGCCACCTTAATTACTTAACATTTATATAAATATATGCTAGCTTAATCTATAATAATATAGCATTTAATGTATCAGTAGTTTTTTTTTTTATTGTATTGATCCTTTAAATCTCAAAAATGATCCAATAACTAAAGCTTTAAGGGAGTAAATGCTGCTGACCCGTGCATGCTGCAGGTAACCCTGTTGTCTGCCTTCAGCAAAGGTAAAAAAAAAAAAATAGTTTGTGGCAAACTGGATAAATGATATTTATTTCAGGTTCCTAATTCAGTTGTGCTGTCACTGGGTTTGGGAGCAGGTGGAATAGACTGAATTTTCTTCACAATTTAAAAAAAAAAACAAACTCAGCAGGTGTTTTCGTGCACTTTTATTAGCACTTTAATGTGGAAATACTGAGTGGAAATAGAAAATACTCATCAATGAGGCTTCAGTTCGCCTCACCAGTGAACACGATTAATGGAAACATCATTAACGGCCCTAACAGACCAGCAACTTGCCCAACAGATTTTTCTTTTTTTCCCCCCCCCTGACAGATTTAAAATTTCAAAGACCGACAATGATGTTATTGACAACAAAATTTAAGAGGTTTAAGTTTTTTTTTTAAATCTTAACAATAGTCTGTACACATAATTAATCTCGTATCGATTTAAGGGCTATAAATCCAAACTAATCCGGCAACATATCGCCTGAGTAGCCGAGTATTGTTTACTCACAACTTAACTTAATTACATTTTTAGTTCATTATTTTACTTCACTTTTGTTTATGAATCAGCTATCAATTATAGCTACATGTCTGCAATTCTTACATAGAGGAAATGTTGTGTAATTTTTTTTAATAAAGCCAGCAGCATCCATCTGCCAAGTGTCCGCGATATTGGCGAGGTGAGTTGTCTGCACTGAGTCCAGGGGGTACTAAAGGGCCACAGCTACCCTGGTGTCTCTAAAGAAGTATCTGCTGTTGTTGCAGTAGACGTGGGAGCTGTCATACTTATGAAAATAAAGCTAATAATTTTGTTGGCGTGATTTTGTTAGTACAAGAAAGGAACTACATCCGAATTTCATTATAGGATCTTTGGTTGCATTATGATTAGTGAAATAAATCTCATTCTATCAGCACTGATGTCTTTAATATGGGTCAGCCCTACCTTTCATGTGCAGGTCTATTCATTTCAGGCCAGGTTATTGATGGTTTATTAGGTGGGATGTTAGTAAAGCGTGAAAATCGAAGACAAACTTTCTAAATTCAATCCTTTGCCGTCTGTGTCTGTGTGTGGTTAAAATGTTTCTTGCTGTGCATTCTTTCCTTCCCTGTACGACTCCTCCTCTGCTTCTTCTGAGCAAAAAGGACAAAACTCCAGCGGTGATAAGCTACTGAGAGGCAAGCAGTGCAAATGGGAAATTTCAATAGATGGGTCCCAAAACCTTCTGTTGAGAGGGAGAGAAAAGATGAAAAAAAAGGAATGAAAGGAAGAGGATAAAGAGGAAAGATGGAAGAGGGGGAGCGTCGATGGAGGCGGACAGGGAGACAAAGTGAACTATAGAGTTTTCGCCCTGGAGGAAGCCGGTATCCAAAGAGAGAATGAACGGCAGAGGAGGCAGTAAACAAGACTTTGAGAGAGAGAGCGCTGCTGAAGAGGGGAAGAGAAGAAGAAGAGGAGGAGGAGGAGAAGTTGGGTCGCGATGGACTAGAGAGTCTAGGAGGGGAGCTGCAAAGGGACGACAGCAGTGGAGATGAGAGACGTGAAGAAGATTGGTTAACACACACACGCACAAAAACACACACACAAACTCTCACACGACACCCAGAGTGAAGGTGTTTTGCATAAATATGGTGCGAATAATGAAAACGCTGGCGGCTTCATTTTAAACACAGCAGCTAATAATTAAAGCAGTCAGACCTCACACTATGGGGCTACAAAGACAGCACACAGATTTTTATGCATAAGCGGTAAATAAACTGTATTATCTCTCTAGGGGCTCTCTGAGGGCTGCGGCCTTGGGTCCTTGCAATATATTCACATCGCTGTGAGCTTGAGCCCAGCTAATTCACCCACCCGCTCTACCTCCAATTAGGGTTAGACAGATACGCAGCCTTAATGATGAGTTTTCTTATTCCCTGACTGAAGTTGCTCCTATCCCCAAAGTCCTAGCCTTTCAATTAAAATTTGATCATTTTTATGGGCGAAGTGAAAACTCAGATTTCAAATGATTCACAGGACAGAAGCCTTCCATAACTGTAATTAGACGGCGATACACAGAAAAGCCAGTGAAAACCTCACAGATGAAGGCTTTTAGGTGGGTTGGCAGCTCCTTAAGGAAGGGTGAGGCAGGTTTCATTGCAGGTTTTTACAGACTGACACCCTTGAAGCTATGAGTAACATCCTCCCACGCCATGTTGGAGTGATTTCTCTGCTCAGCCATCTGCAATAAAGCAAAAATATTCCTAAAAACATATTTAGACCGAGGCCTCCGTCACGTCGGCAGTGGACGATGCGACCTGGCTGGTGCCTGAATGAAACATAAACAGCTTTAATACCGGCCTGTTACGCTGGCCTAACACTGTTCTCTATCAGCACAGGAGGAATGCATCAAATTTATACGCTCAGAGAAACTGCACACCCATCTGCCTGCAGTATAATGTGCCAGGAGATGCTATGATATACCCCGACTCTCAGCAAAACACAAAATGCAGCCCTGCATACACACACATCGTCTTGTGACAGTACGTGGATAAATTGTGCCATTAAATATGATTGAGGGGTTTTCCGTCTCTCTCTCAATCTCTTCCTGTCTGTGTCTCGCTCAGAATGAGGCATGCACAGGAAACACCTACAGATGGGTAATTTAAGGGCCGCACACCCTCTCACACACTCCACCAGAAGGCACTCTTAGATAGGTCACTATTACTCTCGCTAGATTGAACTTGGCACTTATGCCTTTGGAGGAGAATCCCCGGAGTGTGTGTGTGTGTGTGTGTGTGTGTGTGTGTGTGTGTGTGTGACGGACAAAGCAAGTCATTTTTAATCCACTAATATGTGATGTACATGTGGCCTCCTGGTGGCGGGCTAAAGCTCAAATCCAGCTGACAACCTTTCCTACATTTCGCCCACCAGTGTTTTATATCGCTTTCTATTACTTCCTGTCACTCTCCATTTCATTATTATTCTAGGGAAGGGGAAAAAAGGGAGCTAAACTTCTTAAAAAGAGGACCAAAAAATCCCCCCAACTTGCATGTGAAAAGGCGCTGTTGCTGAGTAAAGAGGCTGAGCTGAAAGCACTTAGAGTCTGCCAGCTGTCTGTCGTTCTGTTTTCGCTGTGTTTATCTTTGTTCCTAATTGTAAACAGACAATGAGTACACTCCAGAGAAGCTATAGGGTAATTATCAATTCTTATTCAAGCTCAAAGTCTAGTGCAACCCATGCATACCTAAGAGATCTATTGGCATTCTATTCATCAGGTCGAGCACGTATTCCTGCCACTTGTCCTTAAGCTCATGCACCATCTTGTCTTGCTTTGCAGAAAGAGGAGCACTTTCTGAACATTACTAGGTATCATGACTGATGATTTCAAAGAGTGTAGCACAGTTTGACTATAACTCTTTTCTGCCATAGGCGATTAGGCATATAAGGCCTTGTGCACCTTGTGTTATAACGCAACCAATCTCTGCTCTTTCTGGAAAACTGGTCATAAAGTCATTCACCAATAAAATGGAGGCAAAAACATCACTAAATAAGGGCAATTTATGCAAGCAAGCATGTAAAGGATAGAAATCAGATGTTTCCTACAAACTCACTTTTATTTTAGAACACTTACTGTTTGCCATTAAGCAACGAGAAACCTCGGGACAAACCTGCCAGCAAAAAAACACAGCTGGTGCAAATCTCAAAATCGAAAATTAAGCTTTTATTTTTTTTTATCTTTTTATTTTTTTTAAGTTCCAAGTAAATTACATGCACCACATGTCATTGCAACACTAATTTCTGCTGCAGGCAGAGCACTCAGACTGTTGCAACAGATGCAAACTGTGGTGCAACTAATACGAAAGTGGAAAACGTAGACGACATTGAGCTTTTGTAACACTCGTACCTTTACACATTTTGGGTTCGTGTGAGGTATTCCTTTAAAAAAAAAAAAAAAAAAAAAATCATTTTAGATTCTCATTGATGTCACATATTGTTACGTGTTTTGAGTAATTTGCAACACGCACAAAGGAAGACTCACGGAGGGGAAAAAAATGGAGGATGTCACCCATCATGAAAATCCCATGTTCAGAAATGGGATGATGAATGGCTCTTGATACCCAAAGTAATCACTAAACCCTGGCCGTAGGTTCCTGATTTATTCATTAATACTTTCATACCTGTCCCTCTCCATTAGCTTTCAGAGCCTTTGATCCGAGAAGGATGAAAAAGAAATCCCTCTTTGCCTCGACTGAACTCCTCATCCAGACGATCACATCTTTGGTCTTTGCGCTTCCTTCACCACTGGGCTTATTTTCTTTACAAACATTTTCTTTCTACAATGATTTTTGACACGGTAACAACCACAATTTGTCAGAAACTTCAGCTCACAGTGATGCAGTGTGATACTTTCTAATTACCTCCCATTAACCTCCAGTAAACACGCTTAATGACAACAGTTCATCTGTGGTTTTCTTCAGCATGAGGTGCTACTGCTAATGGTAATTCTGGAGGTGTTTAACGCAGTAAGAACAGCAGAGGTGAAACCTTTTTGGCTAATTTGTTGATTAGGCGACCCACAGAAAATTATTGGCATAATTACTGTGATAATCAATTAATTGCTTCAGTAATTATGCAGGTTAAATGGCTGGATATTTGCTGGTTTGAGTGGCTGAATTGTTAGAATTTGGTCGGTTAGTTCAGAATGGGGCTTCTGGAAGTGTATCCCTCCCAAATCTCAGTTTCCTGCATTGGCTTTCAGTAAAATACAGAACTGAATTCAAAATATCGCCAATCGTTTATAAATCACTAGACGGCTAGGGCTCTAAATCTATATCTGAGAGTTTAACGGACACAAAGTTGGTCTCTAAGATCTGCAAGATCCCGGTCACCTAGAAGGTTCACAGATCTGAACCTAAACAGGGCGATAAGGTGTTTTGCCTCTATGCTGCTCAACGCTGGAACCAACTACCCACTGAGGTCACATCATCTCCAACACTAGCTATTTTTAAAAAGAAGATAAAAACAGCTTTATCCAGGACTACTTTACTCCAGTGTTAATTTTGTCGAAGAATAATTAGTTTATATTTTAGTCATCATCTAATTCACAAGGACAGAAACTGTGATGAAATGTATTGGACGCGTTCTTCAATAAATAAAAACAATATGAAAATGTTCTGGAGAGGCGAGATCCAATGAGAACTGAATAGGTTGTGTAGAAAGGCGGGACGAGTTTGCACGTGATCCAATCAGAAGTAATCTCCTTGTCCAGTAAGGTCAGAAGGGCACATTTGATCTGATGGTAGGGCTAGCTCCCACACTCCCTGTTTCTTATAATGACGCGACAAAATGTCAGCGCTAGGTGGAAGAGAAGAGGAGACATATGGACGCATTTTGCATTGTAGTAAAAACAAGATAAACTTTCACGCTTTTAACTTTTAGTCTGCTGAATCTTTAGATTTGAAAATTTTACATTTAGTCTATAATAACCTAAAATGATCTAATAATTTAAATTATGATTAAAACTAAATCAAGATGAACACTGCTTTTAACTAACCAGATTGCTGTACCATCATCATTATTAATTTGATTATTTTGGTGTTACTCCATCTCTTCTTTTATTTTTTTATTTTAATTTTGTCTCATAAGGCACCTTGAATGACTGTAGTGTTTGAAAGGTGCTAAATATACATTATAAACTTGCCTTGCCTCATTATATATGATAGCTGATTTTCAGTATTGTGTGACTTCAGACTGTTAGACGTCAGCTAGTGTAATATAAACTACACGTAGGTATGCGTAAAACAAATTGCCCATATTTTTTAAAAATGAGTCATTTTCTCTTCCGTGTCAGAGGTTATTGTTAACGAAAGCCAAAGTTTAGACTGCATGTCTGAAAACTCTCATTAAAAAAAGAAGGCACGGCTCCATTTATTGACACCCTTTGTCAAACAGCTTCTCACCGTCTTCCATATGTTCCTTAAATAAAACATCAGTGAAATTTTTACTTTTTAATAAACAGCCAGGGTTCATTGGTGCATTCCTGTCACGTCTGTTCACAGTCTCTTTATGCATAAATGAGAATTTTAATGGAACAGAACGTAGCTTATTTCTTGTTTTCTGCTGTTACTCAGCTCATTCTGCCGTTTAATCACAGGTGCCAGCATTTCTGGGGGCGCCTTTGGCTGGTGTAAAGCTAGGTATGAGAACAGTGCGGACGCTCTGAAGTCATCTCTGCTGCTCAAACAAAAGCTCATCTCTGAACTTCCCTCTGCCTGACTCCTACGCTCCCTGACCCGCCTGCATCTCCCACACTCTTCCTCTGCTCCAACAAATAGACTGACGCACATACTCAGACACACACATGCACATAATGCAATATAACAGAGAATAATGCAAGGCCACTATGTTTTTGTGCGTGTACGTTTGTCTGAAAGCATCCCAAATTGTTAAAACCTTCCCGTGTGTAATGCATCCAATGCACTGCTGTTCTTATCTGGCGTTTCTGTGAGACATACAGTATTTATTTCAGGTTATCTGGGATTTGTATTTATTATGCCTTTCCAAGACGGTTTCAGCCAAAACATTGCATTACTGGATTGTTTCAGGGCCACATAGCCTCCTACAATAGCTTGCATAGAGAATAAATGGATATATCTTGGAACAACATGTCTTGAAACCAACATATCTAGTTCCTGGCCTTCCTGGTGTATGTAGAAAGAAGTGTTTACTTCATTAACCCTCTCTATATATGTGTGTGTGTGTGTGTGTGTAATTTGATCACATGTGATTGGTGCGGTGTCTAAACAGCCCACAATCTGTCATCAGATTTGATTCACATGCCGTTAAATCCTGTCTGCTGTACTGAAACATGTACCCTTTACCCTTTATTTTTTGACTAAGTGATAAAAGAGAAAGCAGAAGAGGGAGGTGAAATTAAAATTTTAGCCACGCTGTGAATGGTAAAATAACTAATCTAGACCTTTAAGGGAAAACATATAACCAGCTAGTTGAAAGTTTACGTTGTACTAGCTGAGTAGTTCTACCGCCAGCTCCTGGTTTAGTTGTGATAGCTTAGATTTGATCTCAGTTCAGGCAAATAGTGAGCATGCTTATCATCACCAGGTGTAAACAGTGCTACAGTTCAGTACAGTCTGTACTTTTTGAAGTTTTGAGGTCACAGTTCGGCACAATTTTCAGGAAAGCATCACAAACAAAGAAACTCAAAGAGCACCTCGATCAAAACGCCGACTGAAAGACTGAAGCCAATCAAAGACTAACACAAACATGATGAAAATCTAAATAATATGGCACCTCATCATTAAACAAATTAAACTAGACGGGCACTCAAATGTTATTGATTTATCTGGCAAATTTACAGAACGTTATCTGTAATGGGCTTTTGCTACACCTCTGCACTTTAATGAAAATCAGCCTGGCAGTTTTTGCATAATCCTGCTGGCAGATGAACACAAACCAACCAACAGCAGAGTTAAATTTACCATCAAGACAAAATTCTAATATAAATCAACACCGCCTTACTTTTTGTCAACACTGATCTGTTTTGAATAAACTTTATTAGAGATGTTGCTTGATTAAAATTAACTGGAGCCTTGATGCTTCTGTTCGAGGTAAGTTAGCACATTATACACGACAGAGTTTCTGCTGCTGTCATTCGTTTTGCGTTCAGTTGTTTACTACAGTGACTTTAGTCATGCTACCATGAGTCAGGAAGCGCACGTATTTATGTTCAAATAAAGCTCTTTTAGCCCAGTTGAACTCTAAACAGCATATCTCATCTTTATGTAATGAACTTCAAGAATCTGAGTCAGTTTGGGACTCTTTGATGTTTCGAAGCATCAACGTTCAACCCCTACACAAGATTCGAAGCGCTGCATGAGCATTGTGTAGCTGAAAGACGACAACATTTCCAAAATGGAACTCGCTCTCTAGATTTTCTTTTATGTGGATATTATCTTTTATAATCAAAACTCTTAAAAACAAGGAATTGGATTTGATTAAGGTGATGCAGATAACAAGTTAATACCTGATTAATAGGTTTCTAAAACAGATTTACACCACTCAGCATGTGGTTTTTCAATTAGCAGCTTTTTCTAATCAACGCTGTTTTTTTGTTTTTTTTGTTTTTTTTGTTAGTCTGGGACAAATATTTGCACATATGTGCTTCTGGCATGAACAACATGAGGGATCTGTACAGTACGATTGGTTGTTCTGACTTCTAAAGAAGGAGCTCAGATCAGAGTTATAGATTTTTGTCATCATCAGTTTGACTGTTTACATCTAAATGAGCTTTGTGTTCTCCTCCTCGTGTTAAGAGAAGATAAAATGTGCCGTAATCATCAGTAAATTATCCTGGGTGCTGTCTCAGTCTGAGTCTCTGTAAAGCTGTTCAGGGCAGGGTTATGAAATCATTGTTTCGGGGGCGGGTTAAACTCTAAATCTGGCTACAAGTGCAGTATTTCCCACACATGTGGTGTGACTACAAAACACTAATGTGCAGGTATATGTGGAAGGCCATATATAGCAGACAACACTCTTCTGTTGGGTTGTTCTGTTTATTAGTTAAAGAAAGTGCATGTTTTTAGTCCCACAGACTGTACCATTACATAAGCTTTTAAACTGCTGACAGGTGATGTGAATAACATCGATCATCTCACTAATAATAGTTTGCTGGTGTTTGTGGATGATGCCACCCACCAAGCACCAAGCACAACATCATGTGGTCCACCATACCATAAAGACTGCACGCTAGCAGGTCAAAGAATACCACAAACATCCCAAGGCATGCTCAGATAGTAGGATCTGCAGTATGCATCAGAACACGTGGGCCCAGGCATCACAGCACACCGCCAGAGGTCCCATGACTGGGGCCTGATGGGTCAGAGCTGGTTTAGAGAGGGAGCGAAGGGGACTTGCACAATATTAGACATTTACTTTTAATCTTGTAGCTGTCAGTATTGGTATATCAGCAAAAATACTGAGCTCTGTACTGTTTTGTTTTTTTCCCCCCCATTTGTATTCAATGACAAGACAATTTCCGCTCTTGCTGATCAATAAAGCCCAATTTGATCTGGTTCAGTTCATCTGGTTCATCAGTTTAACTTAACCATTTACCATCCTGAGACAGCAAAAGGTTTAACATAAATAAATAAATATATAAATGAACTGTCATGAAAAGGCCACAAGCCAGCGCCGGTCAGCATGGACATCATCCATTTACTCCAATTGGGTATTGATTTGGACGGGTACCAATTCCAGTATTGAATCATTAATAAAAGGAAATGTTAACAGCATGCCAGAGTCACTCAATTATTTACATTTTGCCGTGAAACATTAATGCTGAACGTCATGATTTTAGGCTTGGAAACAAATCGACGGACAGCGGTTAATAGCGATGTAAATCTCAGTAGATGTAAGCCACAGCGCTGTAATAAAGACGATAAAGGTCGGATTTAAAAAAAATAAATACAGAATCAGAGATCATCAAAGTAGGCATGTTAGATGTGACGGTAAAATAGCCCCAGGACAGCAGACATATTACTGAGATACATGAAGCAGAGTTTTGCCACAGGGAACCGACCCAGTGCCTTGAACGTGAGCGTGCAATCACTCAGTGGTAAACTGAACAAAGTGCCACCAGGGAAATAACGTCACTCCTGATCAAAACTGTGGGTAGTTACAACCCCCAAGGTCATACTGCTGGGGTTTTATATTTAACACTACAGAATACACTGACTGCATATTGCACAGTCTAACAAGGACGGAGTAAAGTTTGAAGGAAAATATATTACATCAACAATTAAAAGAAAAGAAAAGACTGCATGTAATATTAACCTACTAAGACCTGAACTCTTCCACAGCATGCATTTTTAATTTCTCTTTGATATTTGGGCATATTGGGGCCCGATGAATGTAAAAACAAAGAATTACAAGATTTTTTTTTTTTTAACCTTAATTTTGTTTTTAAGAAAAATAAGAGCCACATATGAGGATATTTGTTTCAAATTTCGATAGAACAGTAGCAGTATAATGTCCTCGTAAGTGGATGTCAGGCCCATGTAGAGCAAAATTGAGTATTTTGGTCTAAATAACCCAAAACGTGATGTCCACATATGTGAACGCCAGGTCCTAGGAGGTTAATGGAGTTGGAAAGCCAACAGAAGATTGTAGCTCTGCAGTTCTTCCCATCCATGTGAAACCGCTCAGAGCCTTTCATGTGATTGTTGCGGTCATGTTTTGTTCTGATAATCCCGCCTTCTCGGCGCCATGCAGAAGACAGACAAAGTTACTGGTAGAAAGCTGAGTGTTTACCAGCTAAAGGCTCAGATGTTTCCCACCCTGCTGACTAAAGGTGAACCAGAAGAAGAGTGAATTTTGGACCTAAACTCATCAGTTGGCCAGAAATCAAATAAATGCTCATGTTGCTTGGTGTGTTTCTTTAATACACTCTATTCACCCAGTAAGTTTTTTTTTTCTTCCATTTCTTCAAACTTGTTGCTGTGCCCTCAGTGTGACCTGGAAAAATATGTTAATTCTAAAAAAAAGCAGACTTGTTGTTTTCCGGTAAATCTAATTAGCTTTATACAAATTCCCCACTGAGCCTCAACTTAATAAAGGTCTGCTAGAAAAGCCTCCCCTTTAAACAGTTAATATTCAGTGGGATAACATCTAATACCCTATGTGTTGTTTTAAAGCAGGCTCTAGGATCATACTTTTTAATAATGTGTTTTATTTGCCCAATAGTGACATCAGCAACCCGATGGCACAGCTTAGTCAACAGTGCTGATACAAGACTAAAAGCTGCTTTAACATTAATCTGTCTGGAGCAATTCTTTGAGTTCAATTAGGGCTACAGAAGTGTTAACAAAAGACACATGCTGTGCAGAGCGCACTGGCATTAACATATCTTTTAACACATGTGCTGCTGAAATTTTAACAAATCCTTGGCTGAGTTTGAGGATTTGGAACAGCTAAATGTAGTTTTGGAGGTGAAAGCAGGGTCTCTTGATAGGTTGAATGATGCCTGTAGCAGATTTCAGGGAAATGAAGAATGCTGCCATTCAGGCATGGGGATGATACTAATGTCTGCCAGGCTGAGGATGCACATCTGTTCCCAGGTTTTAGATTTGAATGTTTTTTTCCTGTAATTTCCCAGTCTAAAGTGTTTTTTTTTCCTCCAACCCCTTGGTTTATTGTGCTTTTCAAATGGGGGGTTATATAAGCAGCGCTCCCCTAGTGCTTTCAGATGGGTGAATAAGAGGAGATCAAAAGGGAGGCGATAGAGGAAGAGTGTCTGCTGCCTTCACCTCGTCTTTATTCTCGCCACATTCTGCCAATGCAGTTCCTTCTAACTGCATGACTTGCCCTGGATTCTCTTTCTCTCTGCCTCTCTAGGACATTACACTTTAATCTCATGTTCTGTGCTTCTCTCTCTCTCTCTCTCTCTCTCTTTCTCCCCCTTTGCCTGTCACTGGCCTCTTTGCCTCTCACTCTCTCTCCTTGTTCCCCTTCCATCACTTCATCCATCCATCTATCCATCTCTCCCTTTCTTCTTTAATCCCATGTTCAACTGCTCTGGCCCCGAGAATCTCATTCTAATCTGGCTGTCTCGATATGACTGCTAATCCCGTACTGTACATGCACATGGGTGTGCATGCGCAGATGTACGTTTATGTTTGCACCCAGTTAGAGATGTTAGTTAGTTTTAATGAGACGAGTTACATGACGCAACATTTTGATTGTGTGTTTTAGTCTGCTTGGTGTCCTGCGCATCATGGAACATCAAAGCACAGAGAGCCTTGAGAGACACAGTGTGTGAGTGTGTGTGTGTGGGGGGGGTGAAGGAGATGTAGACGTTGTCATGTAAGAAGGGCATGCCTGTTGGGAGACTTGGCCTTTCTGAAACACACACACGCACACGCACACACACACACACACACACACACACACACACACACACAAGCGCAGACACACACACAACAGCTCACATGGGGAATGCAGGGAGGGAACAGGAAAGAGCGATAGGAGGGATGAGAGAAAACATACAAGCGGGAATTCTTTCTCTTTACAAAGTATAATCTATGGCTTTAATCTCCCTCTGCCTGTTAACTCTCCGAAGCCCTGCTTCTCAAATCTCGGACTTTTTTTCTACTTGTCTGCAAAAAGCTTGGTCCAGCAGGTAGCTGCACAGATGAACACACACGCAAACACACATTTATATAAACGAGGGCAGGCGTACGTATTTGCAACACGGAGGGAGTCTAAAGCTGGTTGGCATCAACATGTAACCACGATGACAGACTGACAGCACTGAACGAAGCGTTTCCTCTGCAAACGCAGTCACCAACACGAACCACATCATACCTTTTGTTGCCCCTTTTTCCGCCTCTCTGGTGCTCGCTCCCCTCAGGGCATCCTTGTCCTATCATCCCCCTCAAGTTAACAGATTATTTCTGGGTGTCCGGTAAGTCCCGGCCAGCGGTCTCTACAGCCGGGGCGAGCGCGCCGCAGAGGAACGGGGACGCTCGGTCTGTCCGCACCGAAGCTCCGCGATGTGCACGAGTTATCTCCCACCCTGTTGTTTCACTCTGAGCTCCGCTGTGGTTAATGTGTTTGGAGTGTGTGTGTGTATGTGGAAGAGAGAGAGAGAGAGAGTGTGTGTGTGTGCCAGAGAGGGGCTAACCTCGAATAAAGTCCAGTTTTTCCCTCTCCAGCGTCCTTTCGCTCTCACTTCTCGCTGTCAGCCAACAACCAAACGTCAACTTCGCTACTTCAACTCCAAAACGGCATGTCATAACGTTAATACTACACAATCTCTTCCTCTCTCTCTCTCTCACTCTTTCTCCTCAAAAGAGGTCCTTGTCTCTCCCTCAGCGCAAAACAGCGGCAATAGGTGCGACTAATCTCTATTTCCACCTCGCTTTGTCCCCCAAGTCCTCAGGGCGCCTCCGTCTTTTTAAATAAACCAACTGTGTTCAGTAACGGTTTGACAGGTGTCGCCTCCAGCGCACGTTGTGTCCTCCTCCTCCTTCGCCTCCTCTTCTTCATCATCTAGAGCCGAGACTGCGCGTGATGTTGTTTTCTGTTGGTGTGTGTGTGTGTGTGTGTGTGTGTGTGTGTGTGTGTGTGTGTGTGTGTGTGTGTGTGGAGGGGGGGGTACTCTTTACAGCGTACAGCGGCTCTCTGAGCTCCGTTACAGGGGTTCAGGAGGTCGCAACGGTCCAGCAATTACCGACAACTCACCACGCATTAGAGTGACAGGTGCACAGACACACACCCACGCACACACCCACACACTCACACACAGGCTACACAAAGCACCGGAGACTTTAGCTGTTGGGGCTTTGGGGGCCCCCTTAGATGGAAAATGAGTGGATTAAAGCCCTCGAGGAAAAGGAAGGAGAAAGGTTTCTCACACTTGAGAAAATGAAGTAATACATATTATTTATATAAGTCTGAGTTTTAATTTGACCCTAATCATAAACATAGAGTCACTGGCATCATTGTGTGTCAGGACGAGTCAAAGGCAGGGGTCCTTGAGGCGTAATGACTGTGAATCAGCTCGGGGTTAAATTAATTCTGATGTGTTTTCTGACTCTGTGACCAGTGAGTTTTATTTTCCTAAGAGGCACACCTCACAATTAATTTGCATTTATTACCTTTGCGCTGTTTGCTCACTGAGGAGTCGCCACAGCTTAGGCTTTTATTGAATGCGAACACAGCAATTTTAAATGTTGCTTTCCCTGACAGAAGTTGATCATGCCAGACCGAGGTGCAAACATTGGCACACCTCTGTCCTCTTCAATCACGCACCCACCCACACACTCTGCAGCTCATCTGCACACAGAGCATCTGTACAGGGCCTGTGTGGGCCCCTTGGGGCTCCAGGTGCAGGTGCAGCTACACCACCAGCACCCTCTGGCGCTGTTCCAGAGATGCGGTAGTAGGACTTAGTCTGATTCATTTCGAAAGACTCTCATAGTCAGACTCATGGACACAATCAGAGGGACTGGGGCAGATTTCCCTAGCAGTTTATCTGCTTAAAAAATGTTATTTTAGAGTGTGTCTGCTCTAATCTACCACTGTGTCATACTGTATATTTGACCCACACAGTGCAACCCTGAAAAACTTCTTGATTTCCATAATACTATTATTATATGTTTTTAATGTCATCTCGTGAGACTGTGTACCCGAACACTGATGTTCTTAATCAATACACGAGTCCATCACAGCGAGCCATTGCTAACCAAACCTTGACACCCATCATGGCCACACAAACGCCAAAAAAACCCAATTTTACCCTCACATTAGTAAAAGTCTAATCATAACATAAGTACTACTAAATTAATTATTTGGAAAAGTGTAAGTTGTGTTTTTCTGCCTGTGAGAACAAAACCGTTTACAATCAAAATCTCTGTGCAGGAGGCGCTAACAGAAACCAATCAGGAAATGAGCAAACGAACGTGCCGTGAAACTATCAGTTGCTAGGGAACAATGAGTATTCCCTGACCGATTGCAAGTGGTTATTGGATGTTACTGGCTGTTGCTGTTGAATTGATTTCTAACCCATATTCATGTAGGCCAAAAGACCGGTCAGTGACCTCATGGTTACCACTGGTATTTTGTATTCCAGACCAGTTGTTAAATGATTGCAGGAGGTTGCTGATTGTCGCTAAAAGAAAGACCTATATGGTCCTGCATCGGAAACCTTGTGATTGCAGCATAATTTGTATTGAAGATGCCAACTTGTCTGCAAACAGTTGCCAAGTGGTTGTGAAAGTACAATGCAAACTGCAAATGGACGATATTTGCCTTCAAAGTAAATGTTTGGCATTTTGAAACACATTGATGTAATAAGGCACAACTTTTATTTTGAATGCAAAGTGTTTCAGTCGAATGTTTGCAGACCTGTCGGCGTCTTTAATGGAAACCATGAGCAGTTGCCAAGTTGCAATCTGATATGCAACCAAAGCAGCTATACCCGAGAACAACTATCAATCGCCCACAATCAGTCAACTTATTAGATGACACACATTTATCGTAGAAACCAGAGGTTGTCAGAGGATCACCGACTGGTCTCTAGGCTTGTGTGGCTGAATTTGTGTAGACCCCTGAAGGTATTTATCCATAATAGATATTATAGCGTCATCATAATCTAGCAACCATATATCAGCAGGCTTTAGCATTTATGCACTTGTAACACTTTATAAAACAGTTGATCATTCTAATTCAATTACATCTAATTTAGCAAATATTATTAAATACTTCATATGTCTAAATTGTCATGCTTACAGTGTCAGTATCACTTACATCATGTGATATGATAATTTATAAAGTCAAGTGTACTGTAATTATGGAGTGTAGCAGTCTCTAGTAATGGTCGTACTTATATATTCCTTCTGCTTGTGCTCTAAATGAGGCAGTGGGACGTGATGCCGGATAATTATTGCTTAGCTATTTAAGTAGTCTGGTACTATAATAATGCTAACATTTGACATTTTATGCAGTTTTATTTATTTTTCCACATATCGTATAAGCAAAATATTAGGATAAAGGAAAGTGTACAATATTGTAAGTCCACTTGTGGATAGACACGTTGTGTATGTTTGAAACATCCACATTTAACAATCCAGTTCTGTATATTCTTCCCCCTGTCTTAATACAACAGTGTAATGTTGACTGATTTATCATTCTCATTCTGTTTTATATTGTCATATAAAGGAGCTTGAACCTGACTTGAGAACCTGAAGTACAATTCAGTTCAGTTCAGTTCATCCTGCTATGTTTACAAAGATTACCCTTGGTTTTATTGATCTACATCAGGGTGTTTCTTATTGTGTTTTTTTTCCTCCCATTTTTGTTGAAAATGTTCTTAAATAGAGGGAACTTATTACAATCAGGTTACTATTTTTTTCTGTTTGTATTATGGCATTTGTAATAAGAAAAATTGAGTTATTCCTGCAGGAACTATTACTGTGTCTGTGGTAAATCACTGTAATTTATGGTGGATTTATCCCTCGTGGTATCTGTTTAACACCCCCGTTCAGGCAATTATTGTCTTAAGTAAAAGTAGGTTAAAGGATTAGCTGCATGTTCCCCTTCAAATATTAAAAAACCAAAAAAGTTGCAGCCACAAATGGCAAACAAAATGGCCCAGATTATACCAAAACAAATGATACACAATCATTTCAACTCAATGATATGTAGATTTAGCATGATTGATGAAATTGCTCTCTGCATAATAAAAATTGCATTAGCAGCTGCTTAATGCTTAATACTTAAAATCTGAATATTATCTATATTTACCAGTGCAATTTCTGCACCAATAATTGTTGGTTTGTTGTGCAATATTGTGGTCATTCTGCACTGGCTTAGCCAATCAATACTTAAATGCTCATCTCTGATTGTTTAGACCACAAAAAGCAAAACAAACCACTCTTCTTCTTCAGGCTTCCCTCAGTCTCATTGTACAGACTTTGCATTGCCTCCTGCGTGACACATTTGCATGTTGGTTATATTCAGAATGGGTTCCCTGTATGTTCATGCTAATAGCAGTGATGGCAAGCTCAGTAATTTTCTGAGAGCACTACTAAAGATGATATCAGCCTGTCAAGTCAGACAAAGCCTTGAGCCAGTATTATCTACTGTGCAATAATTTTAATCTAAAGGGGACCATAATTTATAAAAAATAACATTGTGCTGTATTACATAAGATTTGACACTAGTGAATGACACGAGAAACACGTGAGCAAAGTGTTTGCTGAGGTTATATATATATAAGAAGTTGGGAAGCTTTTCATAGACCTCTAGTATCGCCCCCTGCTGGCCATTAGAAAAAAAAAAATATTTAAGGCATTTCCACATTGGCCTCACTTTTCAGTAAGAGGCTACATCTCTTCAGTAGAGATTAAAATATAAAATATTGAATTTAGTAATTAAGCATTTATGGTATAAAATAGTGTAAAATGATAACAAATGGCTTTGTGCAAACTGGAAAAAGCCCAAATTTATGATTTACTTGCACAGTCTCACCAGAAGCAAGAAAGCAAAACTGGATCAACAGATGTTCTCTTAATTAATTCAAAGATCATTTTAGAATGATAAAATATAAATATTTTGCCAAGCATGCAATGCACTCTCTATGGTAAAGGCAAAAAAGAGCGTTCTCTGCATCATTTATCTTCGCCTGTTGTTAATGTTGCCTCACTGATTGCAGGCATTTGAATTTCTACTGTAAAGTTGTTGAGGAAGTACGCGGGCTGTTGCCAGCCGTTATAGTAACTGTAGCCGGAGGAGGATTTACGACAAAAAAATGTAAAGTACCCTTAAATACTTCTACCCTTCAGCTGGCCATTTCCCCAATGCATTACTGCTCATTTGCATAAAGTTGAACTCTGGTCAACTTCCTCCGTTTCCAAGTAGTCTGAGAAACCTCCTCTTGTCACGCTTCATCTTATCATTAATTTAAAGTTACCAGCTGCTTCATGTCATATCGCCACTGCAAGTGTGAACTATGGTAAGAATGCACAAGCAATTAGCAGTGTTGGGATCCTCACTTATAAATCTATGTTAACACTACATCAGTGCGTACAAATGCACATTTTGGAGTAAGGTGTTTGTTACACACAGGTGGGAACAAGACTTTGTGAAGCTTAAAAACACATTTCTAGTAAGTAAGGTTTGCCAAGAGGCCAAGGAAAGCCTATAAAGCAGCGTAAACACAGGTGCAAGAAAAGGAAACACAATAACACTATTTCTTTTAACCCAGTTTGCTTGCATTACTTGTTTAACTCAGTTTAGGTTATAGTCCACCTGTACTGATGCTCAGGGTGGAGCAGGACAAGTTAAAAAAAATAATTATTAACGATTACTTAATACAACAGTTGGAGTGTTTGTCATTAAAGGCAAATCCTCTTATGTTATTAATTACAAGATCAGATTGTTTTATGTTAAATTTTTCTTCCTCGGTTTAAAAAGTGATGGTAAAGAATCAAATCTGCATTTATCCTGCAACGTAGCTCAGGCTTTGTCCTCTTCTGACACAGGGACAGCAGCAAACTGATTGACATTCTCAAGTGGTCCAAATAAATGATGGCTAGAAATTAAATGACTGAAAGCGCTATAATGGTGTTTAGGACAAGTGGGTAGGAGAGAGAGAGAGGCAAGCGGGAGAGGGAGGAATACACAAACAGGTTGCACTGGGGCCTGGGGAATAGGAGGGAGAAGCAGGGAGAGCAGGGAGAAAGGAGAAAAAAAACTAAAATAAGATGGAAGGCCATTTAAAGGAAAGACACACACTGGCAAAGCTGGTTTAACACAGGGCTACAAAGTAAATGTTACCCTGTTTTCATCATTATCATCATTACCTCCGATTTCTAACACAGTCCCACAGAGAGAGAGAAACATTCACACACACTCATAAACGCGCAGGTGATTCAACACAGTGAGCTAAACACAAAACGAGAGCCCATTGCCTCTCCTTAGTCTCACTCTTACAGCCAAATTCTTTCACCACCACCTCCTCTCTCTGGCCAGGTTTTAAGGCATGTAGCTCCTGTCCTTCACTGATGCATCAATCAGGCCTCTTTCTCCCCCTTTCTCTGATTACTTACCTCCCAAGAAAGAAGAAGAACTACACTCCATCTTGTTGTTTTATGTTCCCGGCAAATTTAGCCCTGTGTCTCCCTTCTCCACCCTCAGGTCTCTTTCACTTTGTCTCTGTCTCTCTCACTCACTCACCTCCATCATCCCCTCCCTCCCTCACGCTCTCTCCCCCCTCCTCCCCGAGCCTTTCCTCTGTCCCCTGACACCTCGCACTCCCCTCCTCCACCCCATTCTCCACTCCCTCCCTGTCAACCCTCCCTCCTCCCGTCTCTTTC
Source organism: Simochromis diagramma (assembly GCF_900408965.1). Lineage (NCBI taxonomy): Eukaryota > Metazoa > Chordata > Actinopteri > Cichliformes > Cichlidae > Simochromis > Simochromis diagramma. The sequence goes on along the minus strand of NW_024387477.1, from coordinate 14,020,921 downwards.
CTTCTGTATGTAGTTGTATAACTTATCACCCTGATCCCTTTCGCGCGCGATAATTGGTGTGTCTCTGCAGCAGATGCCAGCGCGCGTTATTTGGCGGCTAAGCATTAGCTCTTCCAATTAGTCATCTAATACCAGTAAGAAAAAGAAACTCTTGGCCTCTGCGCTTTCAGCACCACAGGAGCAGAGAATTGTGTGTGTGTGTGTGTGTGTGTGTTTGTGTTTGCTCATGCAACAACTGTGGCCAGCTCGTGCACACACAGTTACACTGTATCCACACACGACCGGGCAGAGGGTACATGTGGGTTTTAACAGATGGCGAAACACTTTCCCTCGAGTATCGACATTACTCTCTCTCTTTCGCCCTTACTCCTTCTAATTAACTAGGTTTCAGTAACAAACCTTTGGGCTTTGCCATCACCATGGTTACCCAAACACTGACTGTCTGGATTTGTATATGTGTGTATCTGTGACTGCTTGAAAGGGTGGTGTATGCGCATGCACGTCTTGGTGTTCAAACCCCTTTTCCTCCTGCACCCTTCTGCGTATGTGTTTGTGTGCCTGTGTGCTTCCACGTATGTGAGCGTGTGTGTGTGTGTGTCCACGTCTCTGCAACTGCGTGATTGTGCATGCACATGGGTATTTTGGTTGCTTTGATGCCTTTGTTCCCCCCACAAGGGAAAACAAAGGCATCAGACCAGAGGCTGGTTCAGACTCAAGCACCTATGTATCTACACAGAGAATAACAGGATTATATGGGATAACTGAAAATGTGTCTAAGATTTATACATTTATACATTTTTCATGTAAGACGATCTTAATAATTATATAATTCAATGAATAAAAATTACAAGTTGAGATATTTTTTTTTAAATGGTGAGATGAAATGAAAATCATTTTTGCATTTGTGACAGGAAGGTACAAGGTGAATTTGAATTTGAACTTGGCTCCCCTTCTTTGAAAGGCAAAAATAAAATGGAAATAGGATGTTGGAGTGCATATTTTACATCTTCAGCTACCTGGGCAGTCGGTACAGTGTAGCTCTCCATGCATTGCCCACGTGTCATATATTACCTACAAAATAGCAATTCTGTGATACTCGGTGTAGATAATTAATCACCATCCTTGTATACTTGAAAGAATAAGATAGCGCTTTCCCTGCACTGTGGTGTCACAGTGTGCGTATATGTATTATTATTATTATTATTAGTCAGTTGGAATAATGTGTCTGATTAATGTGTCTGATCTAACTTGCTCTCTAATTTGCTTTCCCCTGCTGTCCACCACGTCCCCCCTGTGAAGTTCTTATGCTTCACTATAACTTAGTTAACTTCCATTGACGTTAATCTCATTTTATTTTGAAAGGCACCACCTTAAGGAATTGGTAGTGGGATCCATTTTTAGCATGGTCTCTGTGTTTTTAATAAAAGTGTTCATATTGCCAGAGTACTGAAAACGTATCTCAAAATGAAGTGATATGTAATATCACTTCATCTTTTCCTGCGCGCTGTTCCAAATATTTTGCCAAGAACGTTAACAGATACAGGTAGGTCCACAGGTTTTTGGCCATATAATAAAAATAAAAAGATTAATTTTTACCCCAGTTACTTTCGAACCTCTGAAAAATCAGATATATGACAATGCCAGTGAGTGCAACACTTTTGTCACACTCCTTGCACTTCAGTCAGAAACTCATTGTATGATTTAAAAATGCACAGTGGTGGATTACAGAGAGAAAACTCAAGAAAAATATGCCACTGTCCACAAACCTAACTGAGCAGAGTATCCTGATCCACAGATGAACTCCCGACTGCAGCTGGTAGTCCTTGTTCTGCTCTGAAGCCTCCGTGAGCTTGAGCATTTTAACCACTTTTCCACCTGCCACAGGTTCTCATTAGAGTGTCCCTGCAGCTTGCAAAGGATCTCTGAGGCAGAACATGGGCTACTGTCACCAGCTGCAGTCAAAGACTGTCGATGGAGCTGAATGATATTGAAAACCTCCACATCAGTGATCTGACTAACGAGTCAGCCAGTCAGGAAAACACAAGGCAGGGAAGGCTGGGGCTAGCTAGGGGATTCTCCAATAGTGGACTGATCGTGGATGGAACCTTTTTCTTGGAGTCTTGATGCATTCAAGTTGATTCTGTTCATCTGGACGCTGGTTTGAGCGCGGAGTCAAGGAGGCCATTTACGTGAAAAGGGAAAGACCATCTCTGAATCGAGGAGGGGGCCTAAGGGTACATCTGTCACCATCTTACAATGCTGTGATTGCAGAAATTCCCCAACTCTCTGTGAATGGTACTCATGGCCATTGATCAGTGGGTTTTGGTCAGTAGTTGTTGATCAATGGTCATGCAAATTTGCATAATTAAGATTAAGGAACTGACCTCCCAGCCCATTGTTCCTTCAGTGGGCTGGTTTCAGTCATTATGCAAATGTACTGTTTATGAGATCGGGGAAACCTGCAGTCAGCTGAGACTGAAGAAGTCACTTGGATGAGTGACGAAACGTTTCTCCCACAAAACGCTACGTCCAGATGAACAGAATCAACTTTTGGAGACTTTTTCTTGGAGGTATTTAAATATGCTAAAATGAGTTGCCAGTTACACTCTGACTAGTCTGCCCCACTAAAGTCTCTATGTTGGGAAATTCTGCTTTGCAGCCGATACTGAAGCAGAGAAATATGCTATAACTTTGAAGGAAGGATAAGAAATCAGCCCCATATAAGTATTCAGTGTATTTTTCAGGTGGTGCAGTGAAGTAAAGGCTAATAAATAAACAAAACAAAACACTGCTATACTTTCAATATCTTTCAAATGAATTAGGTCATACAGAGTGTTGTCTGTTCATGTCTGAAGGCAGCAGTTTTTATACTGGTCATCAGCTTCCTCTGGGCTGCATCAGCCTGCCCCCACGATCTCTCTCCAAGAACTCTTTGTCTGCTTTTGTGTGTCTTTGTCATCTTGTAGCTTCACACACGAACAGTGACGGAAGAGGGAAGGGGAAAAAAAAGAAGTGCTTGAAAGAAAAATACACATCCAGCCTACTCTTTTCCCTGTACGGACATAACTCGCTGCTATCTGAAATGGTAGTGACTGCCATCTTATTAGTACTTTTTTTTTTTTTTTTTTTTAAATTTCTCAAACAGACATTATCATGTGGGAGTAAGACATTTCTGTCAGCTCTAATAGAGCAGCCGACACAAATCTCAGCAATCTAAAACATCAGGTTTTAGTGTCATTCCCTCAGAAAGAAAGAGGACTTAGTGCACACAAATAACAGCCGTAGGGTTCCAGAGGGTAATGGAGTAATTAAACACGTTGTCATCGTTGCATTGTTTCTCTCGACTGCCGGAATTTCATTATCACTCTCTGTGTTTACTGTGTCTTATTGTGATTAATGGAAATGTTTGGACATTACCTGACACTGATGTAGCCAAGGCATGTTGCAGGAGAGGAGGTGAATAATTTGCTTCCAAAAATCGTTAAGTTACAACTGGTCCCATTTGACATGCCTAAACACTCTAAATCTGTTTTTACAACTACTAATGCAGTCATTAGCGATGAAGTAGCAATGGGATTTGCACTTCTTTGATGACACTGGGTGTGTTTTGGATTCTATAGATTGACACATGGTGACACCTACCAGTTCAAACTTGTTTTTACTCGGTGGCTCAGCTGTTTAGCTTTCTGTCCTCCCAGAAAGCTAAACAGCTAAAGTTCTCTGGAGCTAAAGAGGTAAAGGATAAGAACAGAAAAACAATTTAAAAAGAATGCTTGCTATTGGCCAGATTAGTCCAGAATTATGTTGAATACAAAATTAAAATAGTTTTTTTTAAAAATCTGTGATGGAAGAGTTAAAAAAAATGTGGTCAACATGTCAGACCGGATACTTGTTTAAAACTCAGTTTCACAGTAATATGTATTCCACACTCATTCTGCAGTGCATGATTATTATTTGCTGTATCTGTCATCGTATCCACACTTGATGCAGACAAAGTAATATCTATAGTTAGGTGTAATAGGGTTTGGTTCCCGTAACTGTCAGTGTCAGTTTCCTAGCAACCAATTTACCCATTACTAAAGTCAGACAGTCAGAAAGACGATTTTTAAAGTCTGTAAAATCATCACGCTTTCATATCCTCAATTTATCAAATTACAATGTGTGAAACAAATCTCTCATAATGATGCTCATTTTGCCTTTTATTTGATAGCTGCAGATAGCCAACAGGAAATGTGGGAAAGACAGCAGGAAATGTGATGCAGTAAAAGGTACACCTGGTTGGGAGTTGACCTGGAACATTGTGCTGTTTTGCATTGCACTTTAAAGTTTTTGTTGACCCGCAGTGTTGTCGTCTCTTTGCTTTTGGCTACAGCTGGCAGATCTACAATGCAGCTGTGCTTTGGTGAAGATAGTACAGCATTTAGCTGCTATACAGTTAGGTAATTAACCATGGATTGGTTAGAGATTAAAACAAAGGTAACGTCAGTAAATATTGGTCTTGGATTCAAAAGGGTGGAAACGGACAAATTATAGGTGATTACTTTGCTCGGTAACTGCTCTGTGTCTTGCTAACAAGTTCACCAAATCAGCCTAAAACAAGTGCTGTAACAAGTTTCCACTGTGGGTAAACAAAATCAGTTATTCCAGCAAATCCTGATGTCACAGTCGGGCTCACCAGTTCACTTCAGCACCAGTAAAACACCGATAACTGTAGTTTTGGTCCAGCTCTCCCTGTCAGAGCTGCAGTCTGTCTCCTTCAGGCAGATTTGTTTTTCTTTAGAAAGGAAGCTTTTCACTACTCAGGAGTCCTGGCTTCATATGGCCCGGGGCATGTTAGTCGACACAGACGAGTACTAACAAGACCTAGTGTGTGATATAAGCCTTATGTACAGCCTGCAGCTAATCAGCACATGATGAACGGGTGACTTAATGGAGACGATTTATCTGTCGGAGGTTTTCCATCTGAACGAGCTTTATTCAGGTTCATCATTCGATCTATCAGCTCTTAGACAAGCTGTGCACCTGAGACAGTTTCACACTGTCACATTAAACTCTTTTTTTTTCCTAAGAAGACTTGATAGAGAGTAGAGAGAGTCACTTTGGGAGATCTTAGTGAGACATATACAGGGAAGTGTGCTGTGTTTAAAGGGTGAAATTAAGTGGTATTTACAATTAATGAGGCAATGGGGGATGGTGAAAACGGCGAAGACTAGAGAATCCTCGAGAAGGAAAGACATCTGTGGGATTTAGCTTCTCTTCCTCGCTCTCTTAAAAACCAGCTTGCTTCATGTACAGTCTCAGTGCGTACCCAGTTGGCACAATGCCTCCTGGCAAGGATTAGCTAAAATGAGAGCTGTCCCCTGTGTGTTCATACGTAACTTTGAAACTGTCCCTCGCAGAACGATTATGTGCTTATCAGATTATCCTAACATGTTCACAGCAACCAAAATAGGATGCATGAGCATAGGGGGAAAAAGAAGAAACTTGATTTGTATGAGTTTATGGTACGGTTTCCTGGAAGCGCTGCAGATGTCCTCAGGCTAACACTGCTGAGTCCACACGTTCATGGATATGCGGGTGAGAAAAACACTTGGGTATCACATATGTCAAAAGCAGCCACAGCCAGCATTATCACCCTGCCAGCAATTTACACTTACAAGCATGTGCAGTGACTTGATTCGAGTAGGGAATGATTTGGAGCATACTGGCCACTCATAGATACTAGTATTTATTCAGCATTTACCTTGCTGCAAAAAGAGCTCATTATATTCTTACTTTGTTTAAGTTACAGTCACCTCCTTGTTATCCAGGTTGGAAGTCGCTGTATGGTCTCCTTTTTCATAAGTGAAACACAAACTGAACCACATTACCTGTTTATTTTTTGTCACAGGGTAGCTTATTATTCTTTGGACTGTAGCCTCAGCGTGAGTTTATTTATTAGCTTCGCGGGCTGTGAAGTCACTCGTTCATATTGTGCTGTGCTTCTCAGCCCTCGCTGACGGGACTCCGAGCCTGCTGGTTCTCATTCTATCCGTCTAATCAGGGACCGAGTTACACCTGCGATGCCACGTGGATGCAATTAACTGACTGGCTTGGAAATAGTAGCACCACTGTAAGCCCTGAAAACGCAAACTGAGAGCCACTCGTGTGAAGAATTGCTGACACCAATAAACCTTTTTTTCCCCCAGAAGGACAAATATCAAAACACCTTTCCCCCCCCCTCTTATTTTTCTATCTTCACCTAAATGAAGATTCATTTAAATATAGAACTAGGAATTAAAATTAGAATTACTGTTGAACAAGTAGCTGAATGAATTAATTCAAACTGAAGCTTGATACTCACTGTGATGACTGTGAGGTTGTTCAGATCACCAATCATGAGGTGAAGCATAAACCGATCAAAGACTCTTGTTTGCACACAGAAGCCTGTTTATAATGTCAGCAAAGCACTTGTGCAACACGTTAGCAATGTAGCTAGTCATGCTTGTGTTATTTTGTAACGTTTTTGGTTGTAGTATCAACTTGGTGTTAGACTTATGCACAAACTGTAACTCATTTGTAGTTTTTGAAGTTTCCAGTGTTACTTTAAAGGGTATTTCTTCATTTCTTAATAGCATTGTCATTATTGTACTAATGAAAATGGATATTATATGAGCTCTGTCTTACTGTCACTTTGAATGAAGATGTGCTGTACACTTCAATGCACTGAAATATCCGGTTCTTCCATTTCCAAACTTGTGGAATGAAAACTGAACCAGTGGTCCACAAGCAGGAAATGGAGACAGTTTGCCTTTAAAGTAACAGTTGCACCTCTTGAAACAAACAGCATTTAGGCAGGGTTATTGAAGAAAAAGCTCTCCTGCATCAATATACACTCATCACCCTCTTTATTAGATACAAGTTGCTAGAACTGGCTTGAACCTTGTTTTTCCTTCAGACCTGCCTTCATTCGTCATTAGAGCAGGGCGATGTGACCAAAAATATTTATCACGATATACATTTGAAAATTTGCAATAACGATATAACTGACGATATTATTGGCACTAGACAAAATACTTTACAACTCCACAACTTTATTAGTGCAAAAAAACAACAACAATGTATTTTCACTTAAACAAGCAGCTGTTTTATGTGCATTAAAGTTATATAAAAATTTAACAGTGCAAATGCAAAATCCTTGCTGACAGTTTAACCAAAAAGCATTTCCAGTGGAAATTGGCCGACATATCCTCAGCATAACCATGTATAATATCCACAAAACTTAAAAAGAGGTTATACACACACAATACGGTAATATTCTGTTGAAGCACAGTACGTATCACTCTGCGAGGCGCCTGCCTACGATAGCCGTAATGCTCCGACAATCCATCAAGTGGTGCAGGGTTCGTAGCTTAGCAAAGTTGTACTAAAATATTTGACAGATTTTCGAGCGCCGTGTACGACATAAAATCGTTTCGAGGTCAGTAAACACAACCAGAATTCATACATAAGGCACACGGGATCATAAGGGGCACTGTCGATTTTCAGAAAAATCACAGGATTGATTTTAAGTGTGCCGTATTTTCCAAAAAACACAGTAATAACGACGGCCCGCTAGCATGCTCTACCAAAAATAGTGCTTTGTTGTGTATCTGACGGACGAAAGTTAAACCAGTTCCACACCACTGAAGCTGCAGCATTTTTACAAACCAATTCTGGTTCATCCGTTTCATTTAACAATCCGCTTTCGCCCTTCTCATTCTCCGTCGCCGCCATGCTTTTTCCGCCATGTGTGTATGAAAACAAAGGCACTGCGCATGCGTGTTTTACCCATATTCTATTGCGATATTTCATTTTCTTATCGTTGCTCAACATTATACCAGTATTACCGTGAACGGTATGATATGTTCCGGCCCTATTCGTCATGACATGGATCCAAAAAGATGCACAGCATTACACACTTGCTTCAGATTTGTTAGCTGCACATTCATGATACAAATCTCCCATTGTACCACAAATGAAAGCTCTATTGAATTGAGATCTGGTGATATGAGATTTGTGACATAGTGTGTTATCTTCTGGAAGTAGCCATCAGATGATGTGTGGTAAAGGAATGAACATGGTAAAAAGGGGCCCAAAACATGAAAATTCCCCTCACACCATTACAGTCCTACTACCAACCTGAACCGTTGATATAAGGCAGGATTGCTGGTGTGCTTTGATGATGTTTACACCAAATTCTGACCTTACCATATGAATGTTGGCGCAGAAATATTGACTCATCAGATCAGGCAACATTTTTTCAGTCTTCTCTTGGCCAGCTTTGGTGAGCCTGTGCAAACTGTGCCCTCAGTTTTCCTGTTCTTGGCACATCCCACTTTTCAGTTATTTATTTGTAAAAAATGTTTGGAATCATGTATGATTTTCATTCCACTGCTTACGTGTGCACCACTTTGTGTTGGTTTTTCACGTGGAATTCCAATAAAATTGATTCATGTTTGTGGCTGTAATGTGACAAAATGTGGGAAAGTTCAAGGGGGCCGAATACTTTTGCAAGCCACTGTAAGTGGCTATTGTAGCTCATCTGTTTCAAGGTTTGATGTTAATAGATGCTCTACTGCATCTTCCTTCCCTATTCTGATGCTCAGTTTGAACTTCAAAAGGTTATCTTGACCATATCTACATGCCCTAAATGCACTGATATTCTGCCATGTGATTGGCTAATTAGATATTTGTATTAATGAGCAGTTGATCAGTTGTTCCTAATGAAGTGCGTAGTGAATGTACATTTTCATTAGGACCAGTTGGACACTAAAGTAGGAAATGTCTCCATGAAATGTACTACTGTGCACAGAATATGTTCTAAAACCAAAATGAGGTGTTTTAAATCATAGTGAAAAGTTATGCAGAGGTAAGGCAGAGAAAGCAAGTGTTAAAACTACTTCCTGTTGGATGAGGTGCCATCAAATGTATTGTTTGTTTGGGCTTCAGTTTGACATTTAGGGGTAATCGGTTTACAATTAAAATAACTGAATAATCATAATGGGAAAAAATGAAATCTGCTCATTGTAGTAATTGGAGTTTTATATCACCTGGATGTAATGAGAACGTGATTGCACTATTCATCAGAGACCTGTGTAACATTTTATATTAGATGTGATGAGGGCTGCAACTCATGGGTATTTTTGTTATTGATCTGTTCAGGTATTTATTCAGTTTAACAAATAGCAATCACAGGTTGGTATGGTCCAAAAAATTAAAAGACATCTTCTTGTTCTTATTTCAGTCCAACCCTCAAATATTATTTGCAGTTTAAAGTAGAAATCTAATAGCTAAGTGTAATACTTAGCTGTTTATCTGGCTAAATACATAGCCATAAATTGAAAAGACATTCTCGCCATATATACACTACAGACATTTTTGCTTAATTTAATTAGTTTTGTGTCCTCCGACTTTTTAATTATTGCTTGCTGTGACGGTTTAAGCCTTATTAATTACGCTTCAGTTGTATTCACAATCATTTCTTTTTTCTTGTCTCTCTTTTAGCCAACAACACTCTGCTCGGTGGAGGTGGAGGTAAGTTACCACCTGTCTGATCCTTTGGTCGTCTATGTTTGTGTGCCTGCCAAGATACGTGCAGGCCTCAGCTGTTATTAATGGCATGGCTTTGTGGTGCAAATGGTCGTCTGTGGACACCAAATAATTTAAAATTGTCGCACTTCTTTTAATCAGATGATGCAGTGCAATTTACGAGCCAAAAAGAGCGAGCGAGCGTGCGTGCGTGTGTGTTGGTGTACGTGTTTGCGAGTGTTTTATGCCCCATGTGTGGTGTCTGTCTATATTTTTCTTTGTGTAAGGTAGCAGGTAGCTCTTTGTTGTGGCAGGTGTTCAAGGTGCTTTTGCATGCAGCTCGTGAGGGTGTGTGCCTATGTCTGTGTGTGTGTCTGTGCTTTTTACGTGTTTGCAGGTGTGAAGTCAATAGTTCGTAATTTATGGGTGTGGAGTGCTGTGGAAATAAACATTTTTCAGTGTATTGTTGACTCAGTGCTTTGCTGCGGGTGTGTGATGTTTGACGTCCGTGGGTAATCGATACTTGCAATAAATCTGTATTGCTAATGCAGTAGCCAGATTCACTAAAACATGTGCGCACGCACCTTACTCAACTTGTGTGTGTGTGTGTGTGTGTGTGTGTGTGTGTTTGTTAATGCTTGCAAATTTGGGTGCTGGTGCATTTGCCTGTGGTCGTTTTCTTTGTCTTCATTTGGCCAAACAGCTTTAGCCTTTCAGCCCGGCTCGCTCACACTGCCGTTTTTAACCTTCCTATTTGTATGTTAGTCTGCATGCAGCCTTTTTCTTTGCAGTCTCTGTGGTGAAGTATCAAGTGGTGCACCTGCATGTCTGTATATTCGCGTGTATGTGCATTCGTATGTCAGCTTACAACCGTGCATCTGCTTGCCTGAAATGATCTACTGAAGTCCTGAGTGTCCATATGCACACATACACGACACACACACACACACACGGGCTCCACCTTAACTGATAAACACCAGCTGAGGCTCAAGCCACAAAAATGGATGCCACACTCTTCCTGTTGCCACACACACACACATGCAGTCAAGCACCTCGAGATCTACAGCGTCGTTTGATGTTGTCCTGAGGTCTCTGATGGCTTTACAAAGACAGATGGTTTCTAGAGAGCCCTCGAACATGTGAATGCGTCACACTGGGTGCATTAGTGCCCATGTAAAGCATGTTTATGTTGATCACTGTGGTTTAGTTAATGTTTTTATTCAGTTAAATTTAACCACAGCAGCTGTTTTCATTGTAAACATTTCCACCGACCAGCTGAACGAGCCAACATTAAGAGCCACCGTCTGAATCTGTCTATTCTCTCTTTCTGTGCCACTCTGCACCATTTCCCCCCCCCTTGCTCAGTTGATTTCCCTCATTTCTTATTGTATGTATTTTTCTGTCTCCATCTCCCTTTTCAGCTCTGTCCTTTGGGGTTTGCTAAGGCAGATAGAGCCTGGAGTAGGTGTTAATTAGAGATAGGTAAGGGTAGTGACAAGAGTAAGAATGGAACAAACAAGAGAGAGGGAGGGAAACGATGCTTAGAGAAAGAAGACGAGAAAGACGAGAGCGATGACGGCCACTTGGGATCGACAGATGCAAGCGGAGGGCCAAGTGGGGAAAAAACACACACACAAAAATCATTTACTATACATCTACATTTGCCAGGATCACACTCTGCACTGAGTAACCATGCATTCATTCATTCAGCTTTAGTGAGTTGTTTTTTCCATCAAAGGTGAGGCAACAAAAGGTCTTTACGGTTCTTTACCTCTCAGTCTCAAGGGTACCTGGGTAAATGTCATTCAGTTAGATCAAACGCACACCTGTCGACATTGTTTTTCGCACTTCAATCTGGAGGAGTGCTGAGCTGATGCAGTGCATCAACAACAAACTCAAGGGCAGGAAATTAACCTTTTTTTATGTCCACTGGCTGCTGTTGCTCATTTATTCCCGAGCTTATCTGCTATTTCAACATTTCACTGCTTTGATTGATTTTCTAAATGGAACAGAAAGCCAAGATGATAGAGGTTTAGTCAGCCAGACAGTTACCATTATCTTTGTATAAACATTTATTCATGTAGACATGAACATATATCAGTTTAATCTCTGAATGGATGCTGTTAAAATTGTTAGAGCCAACACAGATTCTTCTTCTAGGTCACCATATGTCAGTGCGTACCTTTGGGATGAATGGCACGCTAAAGTGTTTTTTCACTGGCATGTAGCCTCCAAGAAGTATCAGCTTTCACTGATACAGCGTGCAGCTGTTTTCTGCATTTCAAGACATTGTAAACAATCTTTAAGGATGAAAACTACAGTTTCCTTATTCATTTAGCAGGGTAGCCATGGGGTTTTAAGTGCAGTTTAACACATAAGTCAGCAGTTCGTGAACAGTGTTGTCACTCAACAGTAATTTCATAGCTTTGATACTATATTTTCAGAGCATTTTCATTCCATGGGGGGAATTTATTTCCTTATCTATGAGCATTCTGCCTTCATTCTGATTTCAACTGCACACCTGTGAAGTTTCCCGACTGGACTGTACACCTTTATGCTCACCGTTGTGGCCCTTTTGAACAGCGACAAATACTGAAAGTGACTTTTAATCACTGTATCACTTTGCTTCCTGTTATAATTTTTTCCACTTCTGTATCAGTGATGATGCAGAGGATTTTTTTCGAGTGGGGACATCTGTCGTTCAGGAGGAGACTGCCGCAAGTCCAGGAAACATTGAGTGCCAGTATGAATGGTGACCAAGCTGTGACGACGACACAGCGGGCATGCGACACAATAAATGACCTTAAAAGGGGATTTAGGTGATGTAGGAGAGACGAGCTGTGATGTAGTGACAAGATTATATAGCTTTAAAATTATATAGCACTCTTCTACTCTATTTGAGCATTCAGAACAACTTGTATTGCATGGCACACTGGCTTCCTTTTTCAGCTCTGAAGCTTGCACGTTGGTCACCCACCACACTTCTATTACAATAAGCAGTAAAGAAAATTGGTATCACAGGAAGCAAACCCCTGAAACGAAGTTTGTGAACCCAGACGCAGGTTGCCTGGTTGGTAATTTTCCTGTTACATGCAGAGCAATCACAGAAGCCAGCAAAAAAAACACTTTTCAAGTAAAAATAGTCTATGAGCAAAATATTAAGATAGAAATGGAGATCTGGAATTCGGCTTTAAGCACTTGTCAAACCAAATCATGTGATCATACATTCAAAACCCTCACTTGCTGTGATGTTCCGGTTTCATAATAACAAGTTACTGATCAAACAGAGACACAGTTACAGACACACAGACAGTTGCTGTCAGAGATCCTGCTCTGGGTCTGTAGGGACAGATTGCACAGGATGTGAGCCAGCCACAAAGACACTGCCGGCTTATGATTGGTTTAGGTTTTAAGACAGTGCACAATAGATGAGCACAGTCCCAATTAAAATTTCATCCACTTGCATTTTTTCATTTCGATGGGGAAACACGAAAGAAAATGTTGCACAGCTAAAAAATTCAGGCTGAAATTGCATGAGATGACATCTGTAATCAATCCTCAAGAACAGCGATGGAGTTTGAAACCCGGTACTGGAAGTCTCTCGGCTCTCGTCCTTGTGTGTCTGCAGCCCTTTTTGGGTTTTTTTTTTTTTGCTTTCTCCTTGTCTGGATGGGGAGAAAAATACAGGCGGAGAAGAATAGGCTTGTCTGCTTGGCTTTCAGAACAAATGAACAGGAGAGCATGTATTGTGAATGAAGGGAGAGAGTTTTGGAGCATGGAGATGAGACTAGAGACAAAGAGCACTTAGTGTACCTTCCGCATGCAGACAGTGCTGTCAGCCGCATACATAAATTCATCTGTTTCACTGCTGTTAGCAACACTCATATATGCGTGTGTGTGCGTGCGTGTCTGTGTGCGCAAGAGTTCACGGTAGTAACACTTAACAGGTTGCGCTGCATTTGTTTGTGAGTTCAAGTTTGCACATATACACAGGTGCCTATACAGAATCGTAGGAGAGGCAGCGTGCGTGTTTGTGCGTCCATCCACCACCAGAACCATCCTAAATGTTGCCTTGGCAACAAGCTGACTGAAGTAAATGAGTGTCCCGGCTCTGCTGAGGGATTGTGGGAAAGCAATATGCCAGCGTTCCGCCCCATTAGTTTGACAGACAGCCTGTTTGGCCTATAAGAGGTCAGCTGGCAAGGGCAATCGTATTAGTATTCCATAGGAGAGACTTCAGGATTGGTTTTACTCATATGCCAAGCTACCCGTGAGTGTGTGTTTTCTTATGTGTGGATGTGTTTGTTGAGGGTGGGCGGTTTGAGGTAAAGCTTGTCGTGGCACAGAACAATAGCAGAGAATGTGTGTGTGTGTGTGTGTGTGCGCGAGTGTGTGTGTTTGTTTTTGTGCCCTGCTGGAGGTTGCAGGCTCCGCGCCAGGTAAGCATATCGCCAATTATCACTTCACAGTCCCCCTACATCCCCTCCCTGTCTCCCCCAGAGTCAGTCAATACAGAGCCTGCGAGGGAGATGCGATAACACCTAAACTGGTCAGCCGCCTGTTTAACAGGGTAAAGAAGCCAAAACACTAATTTCAATCCTTCCTGTATTCATCCATGCATTGCATCCTTTTAATCTATTCCTCTCTGGAACCCTGCTTAACATTCATCTCTCCCTTCTTTGTTTTTAGTCTCACCCACTCTTTTCACCTACACACCTTTTATTTATTTTTTTTTTTTTTTACACTTGATCCCCTTCCAAAGCCATTTCTTTTTGTCCAACTGGGCTCTTCAGTCTCCCGTCTCGTCATTCTCTGTCTGTGTGTGAGTGTCTCTCCATTCCCCATTGTTTTTATTTATTTATTTATTTATTTATTTTTTGTTTGTGCACTCCATCTCTGATTCCCCAAAAGACCGAGCTTCAATAGCAGAAAACGGTGAAGTGATATTTAGTATGATAATCAAGGCTAAATTATGAATTTTGCATGATTTTTTTTTTTTAGGATGAAAATTAATTTGGCATATTTCATGTTTTGTGTGTTTTTGTGTGTCTAGTGATATAAATGTGTTCCCTGGTTATTGTGTTATAATCGGTTGATGTCTATTGGTTGCATTAGGTGTAGCCAATTAAGACTAATGGTCGAGTAGTTCACATGCTTCATTTGCACAGAGTCAGTGGAGTACGAACAACAAGTACCCTTTGACACCAAACTCATCGCTCGTTTTAAATGACTCGGTGTCTAAGTGGCTTATACAGACCTGATATTGGTGGTGTTTTTTATTAAGGCAATGTCAGTTTGACTTTTTTTTGCTTCCCAAGAAAAGTGATTTTCATTTGTGATGAATTTATTTATTTTTTACATTCATAAGCATAAACAATACAGACAAACAGCCTTTACAAAATCCAGTTCCTATGCAATAAAAGACCAAAAGGAAATCAACAGAAACATATAAATTACATAAATCAATTAGAGTGAGGCTTCAGACTGCTGGAATATTATTGTTGTGTCTGAAATCCCTGCCTTGTACTAGAATTGTACTAGAGAAGACAGTATCACGACCAAAATGTTTGCAATAAATTCAGTCAGATTAATAATAATATTGGGAAGATGAGAAGTTCAGTCATTCAAGAGGCTCAGAGTAGCGCCACTACTCCTCTATGTCAAAAGGAGCCAGTTGAGGTGGTTCGGGCATCTTATTGGGGTGCCTCTTGGCCGCCTCCTGGGTGTTCCTGGCATGTACCGCTAGAAGGACCCCCCGGGCCAGGCCCAGGACATGCTGAAAAGATGTATTTCTTGACTGACCTGGAAATGCCTCAGTGTTATTGCAGAGAGACACATAACAGACAAGTTGCACTCTTCAGCATAGACTGACTAAGACTGATTTCAAGGTATTGGCAGTCTGCCTGCGTTTATAAAGTAGGCAGCAAAGGTAAGGAATAATTGCTAATCTGTCTGAGAGTGGCTGCATCAGATTGGAGATCTGTGCAACTGCCTCGTGATCAAAAGTGGTTAGCCAGAAATTGAGGGTGTTACAAACTTAATCTCTGGGGAAGTTTGTTACTAGAACTACTTGCAATTGGTCTCTTACAGCAAGAAATTTCAGTGCAGTCACTGAGCAAACACTGGTTATTATTTTTGAACCCCCTACTGGCAAGGATGCTTCCATGCTATTGTTACTCTGTACTGGGACTGAGCCATGAGCAACTCAGGTTCAAGTGCTGTAAAAGTTACAAGTTAATGTAGTTAGAATCAAACGCATCAAGTCCCTAGAAATGAAGGAGGTCATGAAATTCACATTGATCTATCCTGGGTCCTATATTCAGATCAGTTAAAGACAGCAGTCATGAAAAGTTTTATTTTCAACATCAGTAGAAGTGGTTGCAGCCTGCTTACATCATAAATCTTACTGACATCTGATATTTTCTGGAAATCAATAACAAGCCTCCTAAAAGAGCAACAATAGAGAGCAAGAGCTCCACGGTGAAAATAGACAGTAAAAAAAAAGTGAAACCTCACAATTCTCTCCCAAGTGCTTCTCTTATAACACTCATTGTTTTCCAACTGTGTATGTGTGTGTCAAAGAACGGCATGTTTCAGTATGAGGGCGTACAAAATTACAGGCATACTTTATAGTACTTGTGGTGAGTAGAAAAAACTTCCTACCAGCTCCTCTGATTATTAATCGTGTATAAAAAGTTATAAAGTAACCCTTAGCTATTAAACAACAATGGATGTTAAAAAGTTTTAGAAAAAACTTTTAATAGCTAACTTGATCAACAGGAAGAATACATTATAAATGTGAAAGAAGCAATTTCTGTTGTGATAAAGTCAACACCTGCGCTGTAATGGCATTTCTCTGGTGGCCTGCTGGGGCTAATCTACCGAACACCTCGTCACCATATCAAAAACCACTGATTACATTACATAATGGCACCTAACAGGCTCACCGTTAAATAGGTTATTATTGCACTTGATCACACTAACATTAGTCTGTTATGCTGGTAATTCATCTTTAGGTAGGCATAGATTTCTGCATCAAATTGCAAAGAACAGGCAATAGTTTTGTTTTGTTTTGTTTTTAAATAAAACTTAAAAGCACTCATTACAGCTTGCTGGTTGTACTAGAGGAAGTCATTAGACTTTATTCCTTGGGGACTATAAAAGAACAAGTTGTTCTCACCCCCAGATTTTCATGTACTGAAACTTGACCACAACCTTTTGGCTTTAGATTGCGCTGTTCTGGCTACCCATCCAGCTTCATTTTCAACCTGCGGTGCAGTCCAGTCCAGTTCAGTACATCTGAGCAACTGCTGTCATCACTGCTGGGCATGGGTAACCATGACAGCCATGAAACTAGCAGAGAAGTTTGTTGTAGATGTGCAAAGTTCTTGTTACTGCTACATGGATTGATATTTATATAGCGTTTTATAGCTTAACAGAGCAGTCAAAGCGCTTTTTAAATACAATCCACATTCACCCTTTCACACATTCATACAGCATCTTATTTTATACTTTCAATAACTTTCTAACTACCTTACACACTCACACTCCAGTGTATCGCAGGCTTTTGGGGGTTCAGTATCTTTCAACATGTGGGCTGAAGGAGCCAGGGATTGACCCGCTGACCTTCCCATTGGTAGATTACATCCTCTACAGTAGATACTAGCTGTCCTCCTTTGTTAGACGAGAAACTCAAATCAAACATTAGCCATAGTTGTTGTTTAGTCTGCGTATTGTTAGATGTCTGGAGGTCCGCATGTCTAATCTGCTACCATAAGAAATTGCAACAATGTTGGAAATAAAAAAGCATATTTATGCACGTTTCGTGTGTTAGAGTCATGACTTTCAGTGAGGAGGAAGAGGGTGACATTTGATCCAGATACAGGTTGCATGGTCTCTTCCACCTGTGCTTTCATTTCTTTGATCAAGGAGACTCCTTCTTAGATTATAAAACTTAGGTATTTTCCTTCTTCATATCTTGAGTTTGAAGGTGCAGACAAAAATTTAAAATTGCCTCAGCTGCACATGAACAGTTGGTATGATGCTCCATTTCTGAAGGAAAATACTTTTTTTCACACCGCCGTTTATTTCTGAATACCGTATATTTTTTTTCTCTGTGAAATAACCTCAAAAAACAACTACCTTTACCCTTAAAATATGACAAAATTTGATCTGTACCCTGCCTCTTGCCCTGTGACAGCTGGAATAGGCTCCAGCACCCCCCACAACCCTGAAAAGGATAAGCGGCAGCGAATGGATGGATAAATGAATGGGTCTCAGTGAGAATCTGCTGGTGTGAAATGCGTAGCAATACATCCAATAGTTGTTCAGATATCACATTGTGAAGTGAGTTGACCACTTGGCAGCTGTTATAGCTCACCAAAACCACAAGTACATTATAGATGCTGGTGTCAAATTATATGTGTGGAATACTAGTATAATACTAATAGTGGTGGAAACTCATAGAAAACACATGCAAGACAATTCTTTTGTTCGCCTGTCTATTATTTTTAAAAAAGGCAAATATTTCTGGCAGAAAAATGATTTTGGTCTAGAAACTCAACAAATCCACTCATATTGTTTTCTAGAGCGATATTGGTGCCCATAAGCGACTCTTACATAGCCGTCTGCATTGACAAGGTACTGCTGGTGCCGCTTTGCTTCAAGCACATCTTTCATTTGCTTCCCCCTCTGCTCATGAGTTCCCCCCCTTCATATTTCTGGCACCATTCAAGTGACAGAACAGTGTCTGAATCTACTCAGTAGCATGCAGTGCTCATGCTGGGCTATTACACTGGCTCCCATGGAGTCAGAAGTTACTGTAGACTGAAAGAAAGCTAACATGGTCTGTGTTCAGTGAGTGCAGTGACAGGGATAGCTTGTCTGTGTTAAAGAGGTGGGAGTCATGGAGTGGTTAAATAGGTGTATGGATATTTATTAACCATACTCACCAGGTTCAGGTTCTTTTGTCTGCCTCCTATCATCTCCATTTAGCAAGGAGCAATCTAATTTAAACATGATAATATCAAAGCTGCCTTTTGCTAAATGGAAAAAGCAACTCATGTGAAAGAAAATATGTTGAGCATGACATTAAAATGATCTTATTTGGAGCTAAAAGGACAGGAAGTGCTGGTTTCTGGGATTAAAAAGTCATCTTTTGTGTGTCTCCGTGGGCGTGTTTCTTTCCTTGGTTTTTTTGTGTCCCTGTGTGACTCGCCACATAAGAATGTTATTGGTCACTTCATAGAAAGGCTTTAGATCTGGGGACTTGAACTCAGAAGGCCTGCGCAGTCATTCATCCATGCCGGTAATAGGCTAACACCTTAGCACCGGGGATCTAAAATCAGATTTCGGCAGCCCCCTTGGCCCTCCGCCTGATGTAAGGGGTCATTGTAACAAGCGGGAATCAGCAGTTCGCCATCCTTTGTAGTCACATTAAACTCCCAAATTAAATGTATTCCAAACAGTGTTTCTGTGCCAGGACACGTGTTCCTTAATTTTGGCATTCAGCTGTATTTAAAGCTGTATGTGCACCCATGCATATGTGCTCTAGAGTGTGTAGCTGCATGTGTGTGTGCAAGCCTCAGTGTGGATGTTTTTCAGCTCCATTCGCAAGCTTGTATTACAGCTGTGTAAGAGTGAGGGCAGGGCAGTACTTGGGTCAAAAAGCACTGCTGTAGCTCAAGGCTATGCAGTCCACTCATAAAGACTGGAGGGGGAAAAGGCCAGTTTGCACTAGTAGGCACACACAGAGGCACATACACATTTGTGTATCTGTCAAACATGCAGCAACGAATGGAAAAAAAAAGAAGGTATTGTTGGTTTAATTTCCAAGTCAGTTCCTTTTCTTTTTTTTTATGTTGTTTTTCTTGCTTGTTTCTTTTTCTCCCTCCAGACTATTTTTACATCTGCTACTCTTGCTTATTCCCCTCCCCTCCTCCCCTTCTCTCCTTTCCATCTCTCTGTCTTATCACACTTGTTCTCTCTTTCAGAGTTGGCCTGCTTCAAAGTTGGTGTGCAGCGTATTTTTGTGTCACCTCAAGGACTCATCACACACACGCCACACGTACACTTGAAAATACACTCATAAATACAGTGTCCACAGCTGCACATATGCTTTGACAAGGATATACACACACAATATATCACTCACATGCGCATACACACATATCTAAGCTAGTTTCTGAGCACCCTGAGGAGGTAGCCACTGTTCAGAACTTGTTTGTCACACCCTCGCACTTGTGCTTCGCTCACAGCGTGGCCCAGTTCAACATGGCACAGCATGACATGGCACACCACGGCTCAGCGCCGCATGCGATATGCCAACTTAACACAATAATGTTCAGATAACACCAGACCCCTGCCTGGAGCGCCTCAGTTTGGCGAAACACACCGCTGTAACAGCTGGTCTGTACGCAGAGAGACAGATAAGAACCACAGGCCAATGTGCTGAGCTCTGGCATATGGATTGATGCTATTGAACTATTTTGAACCAGTGCTGACAAGTGTCACAGTGCTGCGACGAATCCATTTCTGACATGTGCCTGATTCTGGGTTGATTTAGAATCCAAACTTTAGATTTAATATTCTAGAAAAACAACATGTTGCTCATACACGACGACCAAAGATTAATTGAATTAAAGGGATGCTTTTCATTAACACACATGAACATGTTTAAATGTCTACATATTTCCTGGCAACCTATCCAGGATGTACTAGTCCTTTCAGCAATATGCCAGCTTAACACAGATAACACCAGGCCCCCGCCTGGAGCCACTCAGTTTAGCGAAACACACCGCCATAGCGTCTGGTCTGTACACAGAGAGACAGATAAGAACCAGACCTATGTGTTGAGCTCTGGCATATGGACTGATGATATTAAACTATTTTGAACAAGTGCTGACAACTATCATAGTGTGCATGTTTAAATGGCAACCTGTGCAGGGTGAACCAGTCCTCCTTCCTCGCGTCAGTGCCTGACCCCACAACCCTGAATTGTATAATGGATGGATGGATGTTTTTCCAGTGGTTGGTTATTGCTCAATTGATCAAATATAACATTAGGATCACTGACAGGTGATGTTAATAACACTGATTATTTCTTCACCTGCTATGAGGTGGGATATATTAGGGAGCAAGTGAACATTTTGACCTCAAAGTTAATGTGTTAGTAGCAGAACAAATGGGCAAGTGTAAGGATTTGAGTAAGTTTGACAGGGGCCAAACAGTGATGTTAGATAGCTGAGTCAGAGCGTGTCCAAACTACAACTCTTGTGGGGTGTTACGGGTCTGCAGTGGTCAGTATCTATCAAAAGCCGTCCAAGGAAGGAACATTGGTGAACCACTCACAGAGTTATGGACACCCAAGGCTCACTGATGCCCGTGGGGTCTTATCCAGCAGAAGAGCTACTGTAGCTCAAAATGCTGGTTCAGTAGAAGAGTGTCAGAATACACAGTGCATTGCAGTTTTTTGCATATGGGGCTGCATAACTGCAAACTAGTCTGAGTACCTGTGCTGACCCCTGTCCACTGAAAAGTCCTAACAAAGGGCATGTAAGCATCAGAAGTGGACTACGTAGCAATGGAAGCAGGTGGCCTGGTCTGATCAATCGCGTTTTCCTTTTTTTTTTTTACATGTCGATGGCCGGGCGTGTGTTAGTCACTTACACTTACAGCATAGTACACCTCGCACCAGGATGTACTATGCTTTGGGCAGTGCTCTGCTGGGAAACCTTGGGTCCTGCCATCCATGTGTTACTCCTACCTAACCATTGTTGCAGACCATGCACACCCTTTCATGGAAATAGTATTCCCCGATGGCTCTGGCCTCTTTCAGCACAATAATGCCCCCTGCCACAAAGCAAAACTGGCTCATAAATGGTTTAAGGAACACAGCAAATGAGTTTGAGGTGCTTACTTGGCCTCCAGATTCCCAGATCTCAATCCAATCGAGCATCTGTGAAATGTGCTGGACACCTCGAAATTTACAAGACTTACTGTATGTGTTACTAACACCTTGGCGTTAGATATCATAGCACATCTTGTGTGATCTAGTGGAGTCCATGCCTCAATGACCATTGCTGTTTTGGCAGCAAAGGGGAGCCGACACAATATTAGGCAGGTGGTCATAATGTTGTGCCTGATCGGTGTGTATTGCTATTTGGCGTAGTCTGTTTTTAGATAGGATAGTTTCTCCTTACATGTATAATTGATATTAATAATCTCAATCTACTATATAATTAGTAACTGCACTCTAAAATAAATGTAGTGAAAGCTTCTCAAAATGTAGTGGAATAGAAGTAGAAAGTAGCATGCTGCTAGAATCACTGCTATAGAGAGAGGAGGGCGGCTGTCTGTAACAGCGCTTTCTAGAATCTGGCAAAGCTGGAAATTGATAACAAATTAGGCTCACAGTTAGTCTTCACACATTGCTTTCATTTTAAAATGTTTCTGGCAACTCATTTTAGCCTTGCAAGAGAGCTGTGGCTGTGTAAAACAAGCCACATGGATGTTAGAGTAGAAAAGATCACTTTAGTACGAGCTGGTAGGGCGATGTGTGTTATTAACCCACAAAATTTTATAGTTATAGTAATTAGAGCAGTTGTTAACTCTAGAAGAAGTTGTGCTTGACTTCACCTGAGCTCAAGGTCTCCAATACATCGGTGTATCTTTGCAGTGTGTGGGTGTGTGTGTGTGAGTGGAGAGGCTGCACAAAGAACACACAGTTAACTGACAGTGCCATTGTCATGGATGTTGTGTTGCAGACCTTTGTTGGGGGGAAAATAAGATGCTGCTCAGGCTGGCTTTTATAGTCTTTCTTTTGCATGTGCTCCTAAAAACACATTCACGGTTCAAACAATATTGTTCCTTACTTGTAACTGTGAGTGAAAGGCTTACCTTCCATATCACCATCTTGGCCTTCCTCCACCGTGGTGAAGCTAAGAACCTGTTCTTTCTTGTAGTACATCGAACTGATTTTACTTATTTTCATATGAAACTTTTTCTTGGTTTAAAAAACAAACAAAACCTAATTTTACATCCATTTACAGCCCACTTTGAACTTGAGTGGACCGGACGAGTGAACCTCCACTTTCTCATATCTCAATATAAGATAAAGAAGTGCAATTTCAACAGTACATCTTAGTTTTTCTACATGATGAATGGGTAAAGTTACAGTGTTGCATGTTTTTGTTTTATAAAACAACAAAGTGTAAAATTTCTAGTAGACATTGAAAAACAGGAACTTTTCTGTCATTGAACTATTTAACTCAGGGGTGTCAAACTCCAGGCCTCGAGGGCCGGTGTCCTGCAGGTTTTAGATATCGACCTGGGTCAACACACATGAATCAAATGATTAGTTCATTACCAGGCCTCTGGAGAACTTCAAGACATGTTGAGGAGGTAATTTAGCCATTTAAATCAGTCGTGTTGGATCAAGGACGCATCTAAAACCTGCAACACACCGGCCCTTGAGGCCTGGAGTTTGACACCCCTGATTTAACTAATACCTACACCACCAATTACTTTGGTGTAGTATGAATATCTGTGGGGGAGGTCTTTATCTGCAGGAAAAGCTGTAAAACATATAGAAACACAGGGTTTTATGTTTTACACACCTGATTTAGAGTATACACCCACTGTACACTTTATTAGGTACACCTTGCTAGTACTGGGTTGTAACCCTTTAGCCTTCATAGCTGTATTAATTCATCATTTATTCAACAAGCTGCTGGAAACATTCCTCACAAATTTTGGTCATTTTTGACATGACAGCATCAGACAGTTGCTGCAGATTTGTGGGCTGCATATCCACGACGTGAATCTTCTATTCTACCACTTCCCAAAGGAGCTCTATTGGATTGAGATTTGCTAACTGTTGAGGCCTGAGTGTAGTGTCATGTCTCATTGGCATGTTGAGTAAACAAGTTTCGGATGATTTTACCTTTGTGACATGATGTGTATCCTGCTGGACGCAGCAGTTATAAGATGGGCACACTGTGGTCATAAAGGGATGAACATGGTCGGCAAAAACGCAGAGACAGGCTGTGGTGTTTCACTGATGCTTAATTGGTGCTAAGGGGGCCAGAGTGTGCTGAGAAAGTCTCCCTTACCTCAATTACACTACCAGTAGCCTGAGCTGTTGATAAAGGCACATGGATTCATGTTTAATGGTGTTCATGCTAAATTGTGACCCTGTCATCTGAATGTTGCAGCAGAAATCAAAACTCATTAAACCAGGAGATACTTTTCAAATCTTTTTAGTCTTGGTGAGCCTGTGTGAATTGTAGTCTCAGTCTCCTTTTCTTAGCTGACAGGGGTGACACCCGGTGTGGTCTTCTGCTGCTCTACTCCATGTGTTGTGCAATCAGAGATGCTCTTCTGTATATCTAGGTTTTAATGAGTGGTTGTTTGACTTACTACTGCCTTCCTATCAGCTTAGAGCAGTCTGACCATTCTCCTCTAGTATCAACAGGGCTTTTTGGCCCAGAGAACTGATTTTCACTGAATATTTAACTTAAAAAACAATATTTTCTGTAAACACTAGAGAGGGATCTGTGTGAAAATCCCAGTAGAGCAACAGTTTCTGAAATATTTGGGGCAGCACGTCTGGCACCAACGTTCAAAGTCACTTTAATCACCTTTCTTCCTCATTCTGATGCTCGCTTTGAACTTCACTGGATTGACCTGACCATGCCTACGCACCTCAAAGTACTGACTTGAGTACAGTTATGTATCACAAGGTTTGGGACAACTGTATTTTAAAATGTTTGGTAAAAATTAATGAAGTGATTTATAGTCAGTAAATTAGGTGAGCATTTCCTGAGGTTTTCCTCACTCTTGACTTTTATCTGAGGATAATCGTGATCTTTCCCAAAATCATTAGAAAGCATAGAATAGCATTAGTCATCATTATTCAAACAAATGAAATATGTTTTCAGCGAACATGGTGTTTTACTTTCATTAAAAACCACCCGTGGGTGCTCCGTTGGCCTCGGCTGTTAAGCTAAAGCCCGTGAGCCACAATGCCCCAAAAGGTTTCACGATATGTTAATAAAAGAAATGTAAAAACGCCACAGAAGAACCTGAATGCTGAAAAATGGGAATATGTAAATGTAATTTCTGGAAGACTTGGTTGGACCTCCAGCTTATTCCTCCTCTTCACCCCAGCTGATCGGTGATCAATGAGTCAATCAAATCACAGAAAATCTACGTTATTACGGTTACTGTTATAGTGTCTCTGTGGATGGATTATTGTTTTACATGATTTTAAAAGCTCATTTGTTGAAGTTTGATATTTTTAGTGCTTTTTTTCCTTGAAGTGTGAATTAGACGCATTAAATTCTTCTTTCTCGCTTTCATAATGCTGCAAATCATAATAATAAAACTGTATCAAAATGAACTTTGAAAAAATAAGTCTGACTGCAAGGGGTGCATAGATTCTGTCTGAAAATGTAATTGGCACAGCTGTAAAATTGCTTCTGCCGCATCATTGCCCTCCTGGAAATGAACACAGTCACGGTCTTTAGATGTGGTGGGGATCAAAGACAGATACACATTTATGAATATTATGTAGATTTATGAAAATTTAATTAATAAAGAGTAATTGCCCAAAAAGTCAAAGTCAGCTGAGTCCTTAATAACACATTAAATCAAGTAATTAAGGAAGGCAATAGCCTTAAAATCCATTAAATAGACTGACATGTAGAGAGACAGATGCAAGCAGGATTAGGGGTGAAAAGTTAGTAACCTGCAGAAGCCTGGAAATTCAAGCGTTCACCGCTAATGCCAACATTATCCAGGTCCTTTTAGCACTAAGCCTCGACTCCAGTAAAAGTGTCTGCTGGACTTCAAACCACACTCTGGCTGCTGTAATTAGTGAGATTGCAGGGGATTCACATAAGTAGGCCAACTTTTTAAAATCTCCTGTCGTCTCCTTTCCAGTGGACGGAGCGATCCACCGCGCTGCTGGTCCCATGCTAAAAAAGGAGTGTGCTTCGCTCAACGGCTGTAAGACAGGAGAGGCCAAGATTACCTGCGGCTACCGCCTTCCTGCAAAGTGTGAGTATAAAGTGTTTGTGTAACTTCTAGCAGCTCCGGTGAGGCTGCTTCCATGTGTTTCTGCTGGACAGCTTCCAGGTGTGAATGTGTGGGAAAGTGTAACAGGGATGCAGGACGATGTGGAAAAAGAGTTGCACTGTTGAGTCTTTCTAGAAAAACGAAGGTTAAACTGCTTCATGAATTTAAAAAATGGCTTTTAATAAGGAATTGGTGCTGTCTTAATATCAACAATTTCCTCTTTTAACGAATTCGTTTAAATAACTTGTGCATTTTTTCTCTTAGAGAGGTCTTAAAGTAGCTCAGTTTCCCCTCTTTACCTCAAACCCGAGCAGCAGCACAAACTCGGATGTATCACTGAGTTCCATTTATAGCAGAGTAAATGGAACTCAATTATTAAGTGGCACTCCACTGCTGCTTGTGTAATGTGATGAAACTGTAGGGTCAACATGACAGGAGGCACTTTTCTAGGTGTTCTCCTCCAACTTTCTTCATATCTACAAGACTTTTAATTAAGTAGGAGATCAGAACTCTGCATTTACATAAATCACAAAAGCTGACAGTCACTTTATTTTATTTTAGCCATTTAATTTTATTTTAAAAACCCTGAAAAACACAGTTAATGGGACATAAATAAGCCTCTTGCTATAATATATTTATTTGTGTTATTTTTTGCTATAAAAATACTCCCTTAAAGTTTGGAGCCAGTCCTAATTTCTTTATATTTTAAGCAAACCTTTGTGGGGATACAGTATATAAGCCAAAAATCTGAGTTTCTATAATTTTAACAAGCTTGATCGTCAACACAGCCTGAACTGTCTTAGACGAGCTTTTTTGTGATAGCTTGAAGTACGGTACTGTGCAAAAGGCTTGAGCCACACCACCCCTGTCTTTATATTTTCCTTCCAAGAAGCCAGACTTTCTGTTTCTCTGGGCTTTCTGAAGTTCTTTCAAAGTATTTTTACACTTTTTCACCACTAATTTTTTTTTTTCATGGGAATTTTTGCTTTTTTGGTAAACCAAATTGACCCATAAACCATTCAAGCATAAAAAAGGAGCACCTATCTTACGCGTTGTCTACATATGACAGACCATTTTAAATGGTATCTTTAGGCACTTTGTTACAAGCAGCCTGTCAAAAAAAGCATAATTTGTTCCCATTTCTTTAGTTGAATTTGAGGAATAATGCAGACTATAAAACAGCTTGACAGACATAAAATAATGTTTTTGCACCAACAAGGTGATTCCTAAGAGCTATTAACTGAAAACGTGGCATATCTCAGAATGTGTCCTTATAAAATGAGGAAAAATGGACAAGTGGAGGACAAAAGAAGAAGTGTCAGGTCTAAAAAAAAAAATATCCACAGCAGATGAAAAGTATCTGAAAGTCATGTTCTTAAGAAAGTCCTGACACAGGACCTGAGAGATGCATCTGGCCTTCAGCTGATGTGTCTACTGAGGTCTTATTGAGATGAAATTATTAGCATAACAGAGAAGACAATAAGAAAACAGACATATAGTTAAGGGACAAGAATAAATCTTGCTAAATTAAAGATCATTTTATGGAAGTTTTTACTAAAAAAATATAGAAAAAGTTTGTTGATCGGTGGTCAACAGCATCTTCAAACATTGAAGATATATACTATACTGTACATGTTTCAGGCTACTGCGTGCATTTAGATATAACCACATACTGTACAATAAACACATGAAATATTACATTTTGTTTCACAAGAGAACATTTCTTTGCACAGATCAATTTACATGCATACACAGTGCATCATTACCAAGAGGACCAGTCACAGTTGCTCGTATCTTTCTGTCTGGTTACATTTCTGCGAGGCGGAGCAGGGTAATTTGATATAGAGTTATTGGCTCGCTGAAAAACCCAGGCGATTCAGGTGATCTCCAATAATCTCTCTCTAATATTCTTGCCTGATCAAATCACAGCCTTGAATGTTAAAAATGGCAAAAAAAAATTGATGGATTATTTCTCGGTTTAGTGCACGTTTAGTGTGTTAGCATTGCTCAGCTAATAATTGGGCTTTTTGCCTCAAAGCCAAACATATTTACCTTCTTCTGGCTTTAGATCAAGGAGTGTTTTTGGGCCACTTTGTTCTCCGTTAAGACGCTGCGCTTAAAGCACAAATGTCAAGAGGTTTACCGGCCACTATGGACAAACATTCATTTAGCTGTTTTCTAGTTACATAATTGATCGGTTGGCTCACCTGTTCTTTTTAGAGTCCTGCCTCTTTACCAGTCTTGCATCTTTATCAGCTTAACTGCTTGAAACGCCAAAAAACCACAAGTGAAACTCAGATTGGCAACTAATTGGCTAATATCAGCTCTGCGTGGGACTATAGTGCTAAAGGTTTATGCAAAAGGTGACAAAAACTAAAAGTGTGGCAAAGAGAGGTAACTGTAATACCTTCATTATTCTAAATGGGATATTTTAAAGGAGAACTCCGCTGATTTTTATCACAGTCTGTTCACAGCTTTGGGGGACTACTGCTAAATATGGAGAGAAGGTTGGATGTGTTTGTGGCTCAGGAGTGAGCTGAGGAAAATCTGATAAACTGTCTTATAGTGATGACATCACTTGAGGCAATTTAGATTGAGGTAGGGGAAGAAATGAAAGACATCTGGGGGTGTGGAGCTGCAAAGGAGCATGACACTAATAGGTATGGAAATAATGCAGTAGCCAAGCTTTGAGCATTATAACGGCCACCCAGGTGTGAGCGTGCGTCGGTGTTTTTTTTCCCGAGTGAGATTAAAGCAGCACTGAGGCTGTGTGATATCAGCTTCTGGTTCTACTGAGAGTTTAAGTTCACAGTGGCAGAGAAAAGGAAAGAAGAGAGGGGGGGAAAAAAGGAGAAGAAGCGCTGATAAAGGCGAGCTCAAGGCAGAATGGAGCGCAGGAGTAGGAAAGATAGATAAGGAAAGAGTTGGAGAGAGGAAGAAATAAATGAAGCGGCGTAGAGGAGAGGAGAGATGTGAGAGGAGCTGAAGACTGAAGGGAATTAGGGGGAGATGAGTTCTTACATTGTCTGTTCTCCTTTGTTGGTTCACTTGTTTAACTTTGAGGATGTTAGCTGTCATTTTTGTGTGCGTGTTAGCGGATGCTTGGCTGCTTGTCACTGGGTTTTTTATGAGTGCACATTTATGTGCAATTGTGTGCATTTGTTTTGCTCTCCTGTACTTAGTCATACAGCCTGTTTCACAGGCTGCGTTCGCTCATGTGTTGGTGGATACGCTGTGCCAGTGCAGTATATCCTTGCATGCGGTGGGGTCTGCCTGTCAGGTCCTATCAGTCTGGTACCTGTAACTCTGTCAGCATGAGATCTGTGTGACTGACAACTTTCTGACTCACTGACTCACTGACTAACCATGTGTGGGTGTGTGTGCGTGCACATCCACACACACACCTTCTCGGTGTTGCACTTATGTGTGCGTGGCCTTTACCCAGCATGTGGTAAGGAGGCTGGTTCTCCCCTCCCAGACAAAATATTAAGTCCTGAGAATAATTCAACGTGCGTCTGCTCCAATGCTTAAACACTCACAACAGGGCTTGATTACCTCTCAGCAGGAGGGCGAGCGAGTCAAGACAGCAACAACAGAGGGAAAGCAAAGGAGGGATGACAAAGCAGGCAGAGGAATGCGTGAAGGCAGAGGAACAGCTGAAGAGAGAGAAATGAAAATGAAACTCGACAGGAGAGAGGCAGAAAGGTTGAGAGATGGGCTCGGTCTCAAAGGCAGCACTTTGATCTTGATTTGTATGGGCTTGCCACCAGATGTGGGATTTCAAGAGCATCTGACTCACAAGTTGCCAAATGGTCCAGAAGACCTGCTGTCAGCCCTCTATGCAGAGTGTCCATCGATGATCCCGCAGCCACTTAGCCATCAGCATCCTGGTATCGTAACCTAGCAACACCCAGAGTGCACGCCACACTACTGCTGCTGTTTAGCAACAGTTGCGTGCAATTCGGGGAAGCTGATAAATGACAGCTGGCCCAGGTCGGAGTCAAATCTCAGCCAAAATGTAAAAGCAGTTAAATCAGAAACTGTCAGCTTTGAGGCATATGAGCCACTGTAATTAGGACTCGATTAGGAGAGGAGCCTCCTGTTTGTGTGCGCTGCTCACTTGTGAGCCCGTTAGATGCTGTAAGATGCTTCTGCACATGTGTAGGTGTGTGCAAATGGGTTTTTTTTCCTCTCTTTTTTTCTTTTGCCTTTTTCTTCTATTTTTTTATTTTTTTATTTATTTATTTGCAGTTGCCAGACAAGGGAGCCTGGGCCAGCGTGTTGTCTGGGCGACTCATGGCCCTGAGCTCACCTGTGTACCGATAAACACAGCTGTAACCCTGCTAACTTGTTCCCCAGCCAGCTCTACTCCCACTGCTAAACACACAGAGATACAGCACTGGGGACAGAAGGTGCAGGAGGGTGGGTCAAAAGATAACACAACTGGCAACTTCCCCGTTAGAAAAAGCACCCCTTGGCTTTAGTGATGTCAATAAAGAGAGCTAGAGGCTCAGACAGCAGGGGTTTTGGGCACATTTAACCCTGATTCACTCCTGTCAACGTTTGGAGGAGAAAACTGCTCTGAGACTCACAGACACCGATGTTCAGCCCAGATTATCTGGTAAAGTGGAGGGTTTTTACAGAACCACTCTTAAACCTCCCAAACTGTTTGCAGATTAATAAAATAAACATTTTTGACATTTGGAGTTAAGATCTGGATGATTATGAAATTACAAAACAAGACTCCAAATAAAGACAACAAGCAGCCAGCTCTACTGCCTAATAGCTTTCTGTGAATGTAATGTAGCGCAGTCTGGGCAGCAGAGTAATACAATTTGAAAGGGGAAAAATATATAAAAATGTCAGACTGTGGAAAATCACCAAATAGTTTAATGACCCAGGCTGGAAGCAAACAGCTGTGCAGGTGAAGAGTAATATCAGCGCATTTTACCTACCTGTAAACATCAGTCTGAGCACAGCATACTTATCTGCAGTGGCCTCCTGCATTTTTCAGTTGAACTCACTTTGAGTTGTACTTCTAGATAAAATGGCAGCTTCTGTTTGTTTCCCACTTGTATCTGTTTTCAGCAATGTTTCTGTGTTCCCAGATCTCAGTGGTAAGTGCCATGCTATCACAGCTAATACCTGACAGTCCTGTTTTCCTTTGAGATCAGTTGAAGAAGTGTAAATGTCCAATAAGTAATTATTTCAGAAAACAAGCTAAAAATGTAAAACTGTATTTCTTATTTTCACTCCAATAGGTCCAGAGCATCAAGATTATTTCAAGATGAGCTGACCTGAAGTTACAATTAAGGCTAAAACTATCTTGTTTATTATGGAAAGATGCATCTTTACTACATGTTAAACTGTAACTGTTTAGCAGCTGTTTGGGTCCAGCAGGCTAGAGCTAGTACCAATGTAAGGTCTCAGGTGCACAGGTTTAGAAACCACTGATCACTGGGGAAAAATGTGTCTTCTCTGACAGTGGGTGAATGTTTACTGGAGACTGCTGGCTGTTGTCAGTAACCTCCAACACAAGCACTAGCAGATGGCTTCAGTCACCTGTACTTAGCAGATGTTTGCCAACTACCCACGAAGTGGAAGTAAAACTAAGAAAAGTGTGACTTTAACTAGAAATGTAGAGCGTTTCCCTGAAACTAAAAGTTGTGTCTTTTTGAAATGTGTGGTGATAAAGCACAACTTCTACTTAAAAGGCAATTTTTTTCCAGTATATCTCAAGCTAGCGAGTATTTGCAGACAAGTCACCATCTTCCATGCAAACATGGGCAATGTGGTAATCTGCTAGCAACCAAAGCAATCACAAGGAGGTAGATGCACCTGATTTCAACAGGTGACAGCCAGCATCTCCAGCAACCGCTCATCAGTTTATCCAATCTTCATGTGTAGAATCATTACAGGTGAAACTATATGCTTTTCTAGCTACAAGACAGACTCTTACAGTGTTCAAACCTGAAGGCAGTGTAGCTCGCTGTGGCTTGCTTCTCCACCCCAAAATTAAAGTTCAAGGGTTGCTGGAGTGTGCACTGCAAATGCACAATTGGAAACGGCCAGAATGGGAGAGCTTAAATTGGTCCAGGACTTCATAAGGAGACAACCTCAAAGGAGTTGTCTGCCAAATTGAAATCTGCTGCAGCTTTAGATTTTTAAGGGTCGAGTTGTGAAACTTATTGCAACTTGTACAGGTGCAACTACTTCCTGTGGAAACACTATTAACATACATTTGTAAATATGAGCCTGAATTTGAAGTTAATCACAGAACGGCTCATTTTAAATGTAGGTCCTACACATATTTATCACACCTTTTTTTTCTAGATCCCAGCCCCTCCCCCCAAATAACACTTTTAATGTATCCTGCGCCTCAGTAAACCGTGGTAAACTTTTTAGTATTACTTGCAGATATTACTTTCTGGTGTCTCTTGTGCCAAATACGGCACAGTATATTGTCTTGTGTTTTGGGGAAATTGGCTGAAAGTAAAAGATACTGTTTGGGGAAAGTGGGAATCGCACAGTTGGAGGTGGAAAAAGATGGAGGGAGAGCGAGATGGATCTGGAAAAGATCAGACAGAAAAAGGACTGAAGGAAATAGAGAGGCATAAAGCAAGAGAGATATCACTCTGTCAAAAACTGGCTGTTATGCACCCCTCTCTTCTCTTCCTGCCTCCCGTCTCCCAATTTCTGTTCCCTCGGTGGCCAATTACCGCTAATTAAAATCCTCACTGCAGCTCTCCCGGACTCCCCCTCTTCTTCTCCTCTCAGACCTCCATCTTCTTGCTTCAAATGTTGCCCTGTCTGTTTCTCTTTCTTTGAAGATGCGGTGCTTCTCCCCCGTCGTGATCAACAACTTAAACACCTTGTTTCCCTGCGCTCTTCTCATCTTCTTTCTCACCTTTATACCTTTTCACCCTTCCTCTTTCCCCCCCTTTTTCCTCACTCCTAAATTTGTTTCTTCTTTTCGTCCTCCCTCCGCCTTTGCTTTCTCCTCCACATCTCACCTCCCCCTCCACTGTTCCTATCATCATCAGCAGTAAGGTTTCTTTAGTAGTGCCAAGAGACTTGACAAGGCTCTGGGCTAAAGACTGTAGCAGCCTGACTGTGATACCTTGCTAGTTGATGAGGGGTTTTTTTCTCCTCTCTTTTTTGCTTTTCCTGATAAGGTTGTCGACATCTTTGCTTCTTCCTGCCTCAGTGTCAGCAGTGCGATCCTTATAGGTGTTAAAAAGCTCCGTCAAAACTGCTGCTGATGAGGAGGAACGCGATGATGATGATCACAGCAGCAGCCGCCTTGGTGTTAATTCATTCAGTTAATTCATTCGCCTTGAAGGAGAATAAGGGAAGGGAAAAAAATAAGGCTCCAGTGTTGCTTGGCTCGGGGAAGGGAAGTTGGATAGTGGGAGTGAAAAGAGTAAAGAACATCTTTGCTGCTGCACTTTGATGAAGAGAATTATGTCCGCTCCTTTAAGCATCTGCATCTTGTTCCCCCTTTTCCATACACTCTCGTCCTCCTGTTTAGAATAACCGCCCCTCTGTCTTTTTCAGGGAAAGGTGGAAAGAGACAGGGAGAACCATAGGGCCTTTTACAAGACCTGAGCCTTCCTATTGTGCCAAAAACCCAGGCCTGGATTTAAGAGCTGTGTCTGCTTGGCTGAGCACAAACTGAGGCCGGGCACACAAAGGACCCGCTAGCCTTTTTCCTGCCTCCTGCTTTAAAGGCAGATAAAGAAAGGCGAGGGACAGATGGAGGTATGAGAAGAGGGAGTGAAAGGGGAGGGGAGGTAAAAAGATGGACGAATGGGTGGCTGTTAAGTATGAAAAGCAGAAGCAGCGACTCGTGGCCTCCCAGGTAAGAATGGTGTGAGGCCACAGGAGGAGAGAAGGGGAGGGGATAGAGGCAAGAGACAAAGCCAAAAAAAGAGGAGGGTGATGGCAATAAGCAGGAAAAAAGCTGGAACGGTAGACAAAAAGAAAAGCGGGTGTCACCGGATGGCACTCAGTCAAGTTCTCTTAAGGCTTATGCCAGTGTAACGCCCACTTATGAGAGAGAGCAGGCACACACACACACACACACAGTCTCCCGCTGCATCTTTGCAGGCTGAATTTGCAAGGCGCATGCAAAATTTATTTAGCTTTTCTTCTCCCGTGTTACTCCCCGCTTCCCATCCTACCTGTCTGTGCCGTTTCATTTCATTATGTTGTTCTGTCACTTTATTATTGTTTTAGCAAAAAGATTCCACGGTGTGACAGCGCCTTTATAAAATAAGTAAAGCGGTATGTTTCATAAAAGTGCCTCGGTGCCGTCTGCGGGGAGGGGAAAAGGCTCTTGTATTATAATTAGGTCAGACAGAATTGTGTTTTTACATTTTGATGAAAGTAGCTTCTTAGCATCGTATTCTAATTGATCTGATAAGCGCTACAGTATTCTCGGGCGGAAAATGAGATAAAACCGCAGGAACATTGGCGCTTTGCAACAAGAGGAGCCTGCTGAAACCATCTCCGACTTTGGAGACGGTTTCAGATACAGCACTGATTAAATATTGTTCTCTTAAAGACAGCATTTGTATTTCAAACCAGTTGCATTCATAAAGAAGTGTTTTCTTTTTTTTTTATCCACTGACCACTGTGGTTACTGGCTCCTTAACAAATAAAGATTTTACAGTAAAACTATGTTAATCATCAATGCCTGGCTCAAGGCCAACAATAAAAACAAATATTTCAGTTTTTTGTTTGTGTTATTCACGTCACAGTAGATGCATATAAAAATTGTGATTTGTAATTAGGAAAACTTCCAGTTTCTGAGCTTCCGGCTGCATCGTGGGTGCTCATGAATGAATGGAGCCCTATGGAGCTGTAGCCCAAAACATGATGAAAAAAAATGTGTCCTTTAATTACCTAAACCAAAGCGGTTATGTTTTAACTAGAGTTTGTATGTGTGTCATTCTGTCTGTGAACACAGTAGCTTAAAATGTTTGAAATGAATTCTCATAAAACTTTGAAAAGTCTAAAGTTGGCATCGTATTGTGTAAAGACACCTAATAGACTGGGAAAAACCAGTGCACCTACCTGCTAAACAAACTAATTCCTTTGTGAGGAAAACACTGAAAATGGGCTTGAGATTTAATGAACTGTTTCCTCACACATTTCTGTAAGAAAGGGGAAGAGGGAAGGGATAAGACGAGAGAGATCTGGATATCTAGTGAAACTGCATACTGACTGTACAGTATATTACTTGACAACTGGCTACAACCATTGCACAGAAAAGCTTTTTTTATTGTCTGATATACGGTAGGATGCTGCCCAGAACCTTTGTAAGTAATCTCTGCTGAGTGAAAATCAAAGAGCTGCACATCTGTTTAACAGTGGGTTGCAATTCCCCTCTTTGTGTGGGAGAGTAACCTAAAGTAACCGAAGCAAACACACAAATACGTCACTGGAATGCGTAGCCACAGGGTAATGACAGCCATTAATTCACATTGCATGCCTAACATTCATCTGGAGGCAGTGTTAAATTTCTTCTTTACATATCATAAACTAACGTGTTACACGCTCAGCGTGTGTGCATGTTCTTGTAATGACAGTTTAGAGAAATTTAACCACTAGCAAGATGATAAAATGCGGCTGTTACATCCATTTTTTCGCACTGTATGCAGACGCTACAGCGACGGCTGATGTTGGGTAGATGGGAAAAATGTTTGTGCAGAATCAGCAAGTTTCTCCCTCATTAATCAACAGAGCCAAACTAAAAAAAACACAAAAAAGCAAAACTTATCTGATGAGGTGGGAGTAATTTGATTGCATCTACTCATTATTCTGAATAAAATCTAGTCTTTACTGTTACTGTAGCAACTGTGCATAATTACTTTCAGAATATATCTGAGCATACAGTAAATCACAGCTCATGATTATGTTTTGACTGTAACTTGGATCTAAACCGAGGTGGCTGTATGATTGTTTTTTATTCTGTGATCTGGAAAAAAGTTGGGGATGGATTCACATAAAATTTATTTATCACAGGTGGGAACTGGACCAACTACCAGTGAATGTATACTTCTGTAATAAATCAGTGTTTCAGGTACATTCTAACCACAAATCTTTCTGAAGCAACCTAAGGTGTGACCTGGCGTGCTCCTCTCTAGAAATGTAAGCAACCGTTGCTATTGATGCAGGCTGCACAGATATAAATGTTGACCCTGGCGTAGGATCTTCATATATTCACTGCAGAAGTATAAATTAAGTGTTAGAAGTAATTAACTTTTGAAGTCAGTCTGGATAATTATTCTGATGAAGGAAGGATTCTCTGCTATTTTGAGGGTAAATTGGACATTTTTCATCATATATCAGTCTGGAGAAAGGAAAATTTGGAGACATCTTGATGTTCTCAAAAAATATATACTTGTGGAACTCCATACGTGGAGGATGTGGGGGGGATTTTTTTTTTTTAGCCTTGGCAAAAGAATGCTGTCTCAGACTGCTCTTCTTATTGTTGCTAACATGCATGTTATGCTCAGTTCACTGAAGAAAATAACTGTTTATTTAGTAGTGCAGTTCAATAATACAGATCATTTCACTGTTGCACAAAAGTATGCGAGCACTGCTGTTGTTCTGGAGCTGTTTTTTACATTTTATCTTTATCATTTTAGTATTCTTTAAAAGTCTTAAAACCGCCTCAGACTTACTTGTTAGGTTTAAGGTGAGACAGGGTTATATCCTCCCTTTCTCCTCTCCATTGATTGGATCAGGTCTCCAAAGCACAGCACATAAACTAAAAGGCAATCAGTGGATCTTTTTCAGGCAGCTTGAAGTTTTTGCTACCATCTTTTCTAGCAGCTACGAAGACAAGCTTGACATATTTGTTAAGAAAACGGGTCTGAACGTCGACACCTCCTATGCTCGAGTGACGTGTGTTGATATACAACACTCATGGCGCCAGTCTGAATAACAGGTGAGGGGCTTCAGTGTGTAGGAAACCTAATTACACAGCTTTATCAGCAAGTGCAGCTGGAGAGGAAGAAACTGCATCCCAAAGAGTTTGTTAAGATGGACAACCTGGAAACCTGGAAGCGCAAAAGTGACGTGTGAAGGATGAGTTGGCAAAGATGAGGCACAACGTGTGGCCAAGAAATGGCACAGGGACCTCAAATTGGCCATTAAATCCTCAAGGGATAAATAGGATTAAGTAATTGGATAAAGTCACATGAAAAATAAGGTTTTCACAGTCCTGTGAAAACCTACGTAGAACTTCTAATTCAGTAGCTTATAAATGCCTCCTGCAGTAACTTAAGAAAATCGTTTTTTATCGGTCTTTTGCATCATGAAGTAATTTTTTTCCATTCTTCTTTACAAGGTTGTTTCCTTTCATTGAGGTTTGCAGCTGTGCCATGTATCATTGTCCCACTGCATGAACCAGTTTCAGATGAGATTTAGCTGTTAACAAATAGCCTTCTGTGACTGCA
This sequence comes from Simochromis diagramma, assembly GCF_900408965.1. Taxonomy (NCBI): domain Eukaryota; kingdom Metazoa; phylum Chordata; class Actinopteri; order Cichliformes; family Cichlidae; genus Simochromis; species Simochromis diagramma. Next base: position 13,983,827 of record NW_024387477.1, on the reverse strand, counting down.
AAACAAGCCCAAATATGCAGAGTTTAGCTTTTGCCAAAGGTAGTGCTATGCATTATGTCCAGAGATCTCCACCTTGGTCTTGTCTGTCCAGAGGACATCGTTCCAGAGGTCCTGAGAAGTCGTCTTCTTCTTAAGATGCAGCTTTGCAAACCCAAGCTGTGCTGCCATGCACATTTTAGAGAGAAGAGGTTTTATCCTGACATCCCTTCCAAACAAACCAAACTTGTTCAGTCTCTTTCTGATTGTACTGTCATTGAGTTTAACATTGAACATACTAACTGAAGTTTGGAGAGTCTGAGATGTAGCTTTTGATTTTATTTGCTCTTTGTTGCATCATCTAAACTTGAATTTGTTGGGATGTCCACTGCTTGGAAGATTGTTGTCCACTAGTGAAAAATTGTTCTCACTGTAGAATGATGGACACCCTTTTCAGATTGCTGCTTGCCAAAAACTGCCAAAACCTCTGCTTTTATGGAGATGGTTACACCTGCTGATGATCAGTTAATCAAGTGCATTTGATTAACAGTAGCTGGCTGCTGCTGCTTAACCGTTTAATTTGTATGAGAGCAGTAAAGATGTACTCAGTGTTTCATGTGATTGTATAAGTGGTAGACACTCCCGTCCACAGCTAGTTCCCAGGCGACTGTTGACGTGTCATGTTAATGTTTGTTTTTGAATGGATACAATGTTTTATTTTCCACATTCTTTTGCATCTTTCAGACGTGCCCGTTTTTAAATTAACAGACAGAGGATTCGAAATCCCTCATCTGTTAGCGAAACTAAATGCACACACAGAAGGCGATTGTGTATGGTTCTGAATGTTAAATACACGCACACTCTCTTACTGTCAGTCACACACACTTTCAGAAGACATATCCAATTTGTCTTTTTAACACTGCTCCTCACACGCGCGCTCACATACGCTCCATAACGCACTATCCACCACACTCTTTCCTTCAAGCATAAATCCCTCGCACATCCTAACATGCTTCGCTAGCTTTCCATCTCCACACCACCACCACCTCCTCCTCTCTCCCTACCATCTCCTCCACTCTGTGTTTCAGAGTAATGTGAGCCAGCAGCCGTAACACTGGGGTGGGGAGTGTGGGGATGTTGATGTATGGTGGAACTAAAGCAACCCTGCCGATCGATAATGTAAACAGGAGCGAAGAGAGGCGGTAAATAAGGCCAACTCCTGACAGAACTGTCTACCTCAGGTGACGGAGAGAGTGAGCCGAAGGAGGGGAGAGAGCGAGAGATTGGGAGCAGGGAAGGGGTTGTGAAGGGGAATATCTAATACAGGGACATGGGGACAGACAAGGATGTAGGGCTAAAGAGGATAATGGAGGGATGAGGAAAGGGTGGAACAAATGGGGCAAGAAAAGCGAGGCATGGGAGGGATGAAGGGACTGAAAAATATGAAAGAAAAGAGGTGGAGAAAGACAGGAGCTGATGGAGGCACGGAGGAGCAAGTAGAGGTTGAGTGGATGAGGTAATGGCAAAAGAGGGAGGGAGGACAAAAGAGGAAAGTGAAGCAGAAAGATGGAAGTGAGGAAGAATGGATGGAAGCGAAAATGAGGAAAGGAGGGGGGAGACGAGTGGAGGAGACGACGGCTTCAGCAATGAGGATAAACGGCCACAGCAATTATAGATTACAATTCAATTTTAGGAAAAAACAGTGGCCGCATCTGCTTGCAAGTTTGTGGTAGCAGTGACATTTAACTGATGACATGCAGATGGATGACCAGCAAGTGACCTACTGTTGAACCAAATCGGGACGACACGTACAGTACGACAAAAACACACACACACGCACACACACAGGGCCGATTTGTGATCCTAGTCACCGCTGGAGGCTCCGTTGATGCATTGGCGTGGCTGAACAATTCTTTGAGAATACCACGCACTCGCCGCGTGCCGCTACGGGACTAGCGGGTAAACACACGCTCACGACAACGTAAACAATCGCACAGCCCGTGCACAAACACGCGTGGCGATCAAATGTGTGCCCGACTGTTTTATTATGTTTGCATTGCACTCCATTGTGTTTGTCGTTTTATTTCCGGTCGTGCGTGTTTAGTAATTAAACAACAGTGTCTGTGAGCGTTTCGTTTTAACAACTTTGCACTTTCTGATCAGTCTCTGCTGGGATTTAAAGAATTATCTGCAGCTTTGTCAAACACTATAAATTGCCCACCAAGTGATGATTCACAGTGGTGATTCATCATATAGCCAATTCTTGGGAGCTCTTGAATTTGCAGTTTTAATGACGTGCCATTTCTCACATCCGTGCATAAAATTATTATTTATTTATTTATTTGATATTATATTTTGCACTATCCTACTGTATATTACTGTATACTTGTATTCTATTGTACATATTGTATATCTTATTCCTCTGCTCCTCTGTCTCTCTTGCTGCATTGAGCATGTCCCAACAGCTCGATGCAGGGTGTTTAAGATACAGCAGTTAGTTACATAGCATTTTTATGCAATCGTAATGTTTTAAACAGTGCACAACAACAGCGGCTAAAGTTATATTTTATTAAAAGTTAGAGTCGGATTTGGTTATTTCTCCAGGCAGGTGCTTGAATTCCTGAATACAAACACTGTCCCCATTAAATTTTTTTCTTTACCTGGAAATAGAAAAGGCCATGAAGAGCACTGAAAGTAATCAATAAAGTAATTCTAAAATTAATTCTAATCTATATTGGGAGCCAGTGAAAAGAGGCTAAAGCGGGGCTGATGGAGCAGTGTCTGTGATGAGCTCAGAATTCAGATGAATTTTTACATCAGGCTTTTACTGAGAAAAAACAGAGATAAGGCTTGTAGAAAGCCTGATAAACAACAAGTAAAGCTGATTATTGACTTTCAGCCAAGTGATAATGTGATGATTTGATCTCATCTTATTATTCTTCCTGTTTGTGCTGTTTGAACTAATAATTTTATGGAGGCTGTGATTAACAACTGTTGTATTTTTAGAGCTTAAGCAGGAAAATTGGGTTTTTTGTGAGGTTTTTAAACTGACAAGTCAGAACTGTTTTGATAATTGTTTTATTATTTAATTCAATTATTAGGTATCACAAATTCCGTGTTTTAGCCCCTGAGCCTCTGTTTGAATGTTTTCTGCTTTTCTTGGCTTTTTGGGTTTAAAAATAAATATCATCTTGGGCCCTGGGAAATTAAAAGAGACATTTTTTGATTATTTTATTTTTCTGATCTAATGACTCAAATCATGGATAGCAAATAGGGTGACACATTAATGCAGTGCTTAACCGCACACTGTTTTTAGAATCGGTTGGATTATTTGTGATTTTCCACGCCTGTGTTGTATCATCATGCTTGTCAATTTAGCTGACGCTTTGCCACGACATCAGTGTTTATTGTGTTTACAGCTTAATAAGCTGACTCCTGGCCACTTTATTAGGTATACTTTGCTACTACTGAGTTCGAACTGCCTTAATTCTTAATGGCACAGATTCAACAAGGTGCTGGAAACATTCCTGGGACATTTTGGTTCACATTGATGTGAGAACATCACTCAGTTGTTGCAGATTTGTCTGCAGCACATCCATGATGTCACTCTCCCGTTCCACCGCAAAGGTGGTCTATCGGATGGAGACGTGATGACTGTAAAGGTCATTTGAGTACAGTGAACTCATTGTCATGTCTAAAAACTGGTCTAGGATTTGTTTGAGATGGTTTGATGTTTATGGCATGGTGTGTATCCAGCTGGAAGCAACTGTCCGTAGATGGGCTGGGACTTATATGGTGTCTTTCTACTCAGTTGAGCACTCAAAGCACTTTCTGCTCCTCTCTAACTCTCAAATTCTGCCACAGAAATTTAAGTTCATCACACCAGACAATATTTGTCCAGTCTGTTAGTCCAATTTTGGCGACCCTGCCTGAGTTGTAGCCACAGTTTTCTATTCTTAGCTGAGAGGAGTGGCACCGGATGTGGTCTTCTGCAGCTGTGGCCTATCTGCTTTGACGTGTTGTGCATTTCAGAGATGCTCTTCTGCATACCTTTGTTGTAACAAGTGGATATTTGAGTTACTTTTACCTTCCTATCAACCCAGCAGTCAGGCCATTCTCATCTGACCTCTGACATCACAAGCTATTTTCACAGAGAGAACTGCCACCCAGTGGATATTTTCTCTTTGTCGCACCAACTTCAGTAAACACTAGAGATGGTTGAGTGAGAAAATCCCAGCAGTAGTTTCTAAAATACTCAGACCAGCATGTCTGTCACAGTCAGAGTGACCCGAATCACCTTTCTTCCTCATCCTGATGAACAGTTTAAACTTGAGCCTAAATGCATTGAGTTGGTGTCGTGTGATTGGCTGATTCAGTAGATAATGCACTAACAAATAGTCGAACAGGTGCATCTAACAAAGTAGCCAGTGAGTATACAGTACAGCATGTGATCACAATAATGTGACTGTTCTAATATTAATATGTATTTTTATATTAACCGCTGACTGTTAATTAACTTTAATCAGTATCAGTGTCTAAGTCGAGCCCTTTGTCCTTCTCCTGGGAGTCTTTTTTTTAAACTTTGAGATGTCGTTCAGTTAGTATATTGATGACTGCTTTGCTCTGTCATGCCTCACTGCAAGTGACACTTCTTTTTAAGAGGCTGACTCGCTTTCAAATAATCTGTGGATTACCAAAGTTAAATGTGTGATTTTTGCCTGGGTTTTCTATCGATAGGCTGGTGAAGACATAATGTAGAAGAAGTATAGCAGAGTCCACAGAGCATATTGTTGTTGCTGGCTAATATTGTGGTACTTAACAGCTAATGGGCCTGCAGCCGGTGCTTATTGAAAATACTGCAAACAGTGACTGGCGGGGGATTAACTCTGGAATGAGCTTCAGCATCGTCTCTGAGCTGAGATTTGGAGCAAATGTGGACTGAGAGGAAAGATGGGCGGGAGATGTGCAATCATCAGGGTTATCAAGTTTAATCCTCCCTTTGCAGATTACAGATGTTTGTATGAATTAGCCCCACGCCACCTCTTGAAGGATCATTGCTGCCGAGAAGCTGCGGTAATGATTTGTCACTCGCACAAACACACAAAACATTAACACTCGAGCTCTTGCTCTTAAACAAAAGCCTAATGTTGCATTAATGCACCCTAAAAACCCAATGAGCCGTAGCTCGAGCTGTTAGTGTCCAGAAGCCAACATTAAAGTGTTTCTGTTGCTGGTGTATTTAATAACCACCTTAAATTTCAAGCAATATGTTGGAAGTGATGCACGGTGGTGACTGTAAGTTTGACAGCTGTTCAAATAAAATAATTAAATGATTTAAAGAAATGAAATGTTACACTTAAGAGAAGAGAAACGTATCCATTGATTAAAAATGATGCAGTATAACATACCTGCAACAGGGAAAAAGTATGGCAACCTTTCCTGTGACCTCTTAGTGCAACAATAACTCCAATCAGACATTTCTGGTTACTGCTGATCAGCCCTGCACCCTGGTTTGGAGAAATTAAGGGCAATTGTTTGATATAAACAGCTTCATCTATGAGATGTTTCCTCACTTGAAGTGATCACTCCACACCATTTCTGTTGAGTGAAGATGAGGGCTTGAACTCTGCCAATCCAAAAGTTTATCGTCGTTCTTCTCTAAGCTTTCTTTGATTAAAAACAAGGGCTGTCATCTTGGTGCACAACTCACTTTGTTTTGAGGTTGAAGGCACAGAAAGATGTCCTGATGTTGTTCTCTAAGATCGGTTTGTGTAATTCAGAATTGTTCTTATCATTGATGTTGGCCTGAAACTGGTCAAACCAGTGAGATGAACTTACTGGGTCCAGTTCTTATGCTGGAGAGGAGCATTTTCATTTCTTTTTTTTAAACATAATACTGTTTTAATTCTCTGCCCCACCCTGAGCCTGGTTCTGCCGGAGGATCCTTCCTGTTAGAAGGGAGTTTTTCTTTCCCACTGTCACCAAATTATCATCTTAAAGAAAGAAAGAACACTTTAAAGAAATCATTAAAAGACAAAAATTACCATTAACATGTATAAACATTTCGGACCACAACTGTACATCCATCTTTTATACTATCTGTGATTCACACACCTGTCTTGGTTGTTTTAGTGGACCACAAAATGGTTTTGTAATGGTTTCCAACCTGAGGAGCATCAATAACTCTTTTTCCAAAATCCCCAGAACTCTAATTTTTCATGTCACCATAAATCTCCACTAATGTGTCACCTTCAAATTTACTGCTAAACTTGTGGGCAAATTGTGGCACTTGATCCTCTAACAAATTTGTAATATTGGCAAATTTTCCTCAGTAATTAAATCACTGAGTATGTCATGCTTTCTCTCAGTTGTTTAGTTGGGTTTTCTTTAATTCTGTTTTTAGAACCTTTGTCTTTTGGTTTATAAAGAAATTTAGAGAAACATAAAAGCTTGACAAACTTTGAAGTAGCACTATAGCTTTATCCTTTGATAATCTATGCAATAGGAGAATATTGGTTTATAATAGCCATGGTAATACATAAACAGGCTTTGATTGGAGCACTTATTATTCCTTCTGTGTGGGTTCATGCACTCAGACTAAGTGATTTCTCAGGGACTGCACTCTGCTTCATTAGTGAGCAGTTTGTTGAAGGACTGTCACGTTACTCAGACAGCTCTCTTTCATTCTAGATCTGTGGAGTCCACTGCAAGCAGGACTCCCATATCAGGCTGTGATACAGACTTTCATCCACACGCTTCTGGTCTTCGGGGCACACGGAGGCATCACAGCGTTCAGTTTTTCATAAGTTGCCATAGCAGTAAAGCTCTTCGTCTTCAGCTTAATGATTGCAGGAGGAGTGTAGTCTGCTGAAACAGTTGCACAGTTCACATGGGCACGAAAAGGCACATGTTTGAAATGTTGCCTTTCAGGTACAAAAAAAAAAGAAGACACAAAGCAAATCAAAACACTGACAAAACCTTCACATACAACAGTGAACATATTCACACTGCTTGCCTAGAATTGAAAATCAATCTTGGTATAATCAATACTTCATCAAATAAAGCCTGGTTAATATAAAAGGGGCTCAATTAGCATTTTAGCCTCTTTTAGCTCATTGTTTTGGCTTTGTGGGTTACAGCTTTGCTGTTATGCCCCACTTTGACCATTTATATAGAGCCATTTTCAGCTAACACTAAAGGCTGTTGAAAAAGCATGCTGTACTATATCTGTCGTGCTTTAAACATTGGAGTTGAGCTCTTTAACATAGGGAGTACTTAGTAGCTAAAGAACCACATATTTCCCCCAGGAAATGATAAAGACCTTAACAGAGCTAAAAGAAAAGCGGATACTCAGTAAACAAATCAAGTGAATGTTAATGTTGCGCTTTATCTTCAGGCTTTGTAAAGAGGTAACTTTTTTCTAACACATGAAACTTCTGAAATTATTTAAATACAAACTCAGATGAACAACAACATGTGGAATATTAGTGTAAGTAAAATGAGTAGGCAGTGTGTGTTAAACCAAGTATATCTCATAATTCAGTAGCTTGTAGAAACACCTATAGCATCAATAATTTAAACTTATCATAACTTCATCAGTTGTAGCAATTTTAACCCCCTCTTCTACTACTTGCTTCAGCTCATTGAGGTTTGCAGCCATTTGTTTATATATTGTCTAACCTTGGGGTGAAATTGTTGGACGTCCACTCCTGGGAAGATTGACAGCTGTCTAGAATTTGTTCCACCTGTAAATAACGGTTTTGTAGAATGATGGACTTCAGTTTGTTTTTTGTTTTTAATGGCCTTTAACCCTTCCCAGATTGATGGGGAGTAATGATTGCCTCTCCAAAAATCATTCCGATGTCTTTCCTTTTTGGCATTGTTGTAATGCATAACTTACTGTTCCAGACAAGCAGACTGCCAAAACATCTGCTTTTATGGAGGTGCTCACACTTGATGATCATAATCATGTGCATTTGATTATCAGGAGCTGGTTGTTTCTTAATCTCTTCATTTCATATTTTCCCCATTTTCCTGTATGATAAATGATTGTCATTGTAGCTCATCTGAGATTATATTTACTTAATTTTAAGAACTGCTGAGGGCCAGAAGATTTTCTTATAACAGGTGATATTTTATTTTTATATTTTATTATATTTTAGGTGCCATTTTTATACCTTGTTGCTCTTCCTCCAAATGGAGAACAGTTAATGCAGCTGTGTCAAATTAAAACTTAAGGGGTAAATAATTAAATAAAATGACATGTAAATGCATGTTGATATCTGATAATGGAAATATAAAATTTCTTTTTTTTTTTTTTTAAATTAATGTAATTATGAAATATATTTGTTATGGTTTATTTAAACTGTAGATTATTAGCTGGCTCTATTGTAGGGTCATTATAAAGCGCCTTGACCTTACTGTTAGTGTTAAATTCAACTGTATTAAAATTCAGGGTTTTTTATTCCTTAAATAGCTTTTTAAGTTCCATTTTAGTTACTTTTATTTCCTAAAAATATATAGATTTTACATTTTCTGTATTTAGTCATGTGATTTCTACATGTTTAGTTTTTTACATGATATAAAATAATAATAAGCACAGGCGCACAGATGTTCACAAACTTCACTGCACTAGCTTTTGTAGGCTTAAGTCCCTTAATGCTCTTCAGATATGTGAAAATAAAAAATATTTTCTTTGTTTCTTGAAAAAAAACAACCCAATTTTTTTTAAACCTTTACATAACTTTTTTTTTTTTTTTTGTAAAGGAAAAACACGGTAATAGAACAAAATTACAAGTAGTACGACTTGCACAGGAAGTCTCGGTCATAATTCGGTATGTTGAAAATGCTGAACCAAAAAAGTTTCTTGTTTGTTCTTTGATTTCAGTCAGTGGATCAAAACTCCCACTTTCTGACCTGTATGATGAAGTACAAAGATGCTGTATATACTTCAAGGCCTGAAATCTGACAAGTTCGTGCCATGCTGCTTCTAATCTGGCCTGCACCCAGCTAATCAGTCACTCTGCCTGATATCACACATTTCAGTTCATGCATTTGCACTGAGAAGCATTAAAATGAGTGACAAAAGGGTGTTTTTACATCACACCCCATTTAATATACCTTCAGGCTTCAGAATGTTTCCCTCTTAAAAAAAAAGTGGTATGAGATTCAAATCAGCTTGCGCCTCTTTCCCAGCAGTTTCCTTCTTTCTGGAAGGCTGAGCTCCGTTCCTCTGCCTGCGAATAATGAACAGATCCTGCATGACTAACCAATCCTTCACTGATGTTGGTTAGCTGTCGATGGATACAGCTACAACCATTTCTAACCACAAATAAGTCTGTAGAGGGCATCGGGGGAAATGGGTAGAAGTGCACATTTCATTCTTCTGTTATGAATTTCTGCTTCTGAAAAAAGATCACGAGATCATATTTCAAAAAGTCACAAACACTGTGTTAAATCGTTCTGCCTAATGGCCTCCAATCCTCAGAGGGTCCGATTAAAGAGGTTCTGCAGGGCTTCCTCTGTGCTCTGCAATCTGTGGCTTGTTTGTGTGAGTGACTGAAGCAGCATTAAGGTCCATATTAAGTCGCTTAATTATTAGACTCATTTTGTTTTGAATCGTGAAAAGAAAAGTCCAGCACGCAGGAGTGAGTTGATTTTTGTTTTTGTTCTCGTTTGTGAAGTTTTGTTCAAGTTTTCAGTGCCTGATGAATGAATCTAGAAATAAATCATAGAAACGGCCTCTGTCTATAATTAATTAATAATTATAAAATATAATTGATCTTGTTACGGTTTTCTTTTCATTGGAGTGAGAGGACTAGCCAAGTCTTCCAATTCTACACGCTTTTTATTCTCCCTTTTTGACAAATGTGAACAAATCCAGGCTCAAGAAACCATTCAGGTTCTATATTTGGATTCTCTGAGGCAACTATAGGTGTGCCACTGGCTCTTGTGACAAATATCTAATATTCTTAAAGCACACAACTGCACAAAACATCATGAATAAATTGTTAGTTTTCCGTATTAATACTTCCTATGACCTCATTTCCACCAGAAATCTCCTAAAAACATGTCTGTGTTAAATTCCGGTTCTTTTGGATTCTTTCGGGCCAAGAAAGACACGGCTCAAAAGTGGTCCTTTTACTTTAAAAATGATCTTTATTTTACATATCCGGATATGGAGACCTGAACACAAAACACACTACCCCAGGTCTGAAGCACAAACGGAAGCCTAGTTATTTATATACTTGCTCTCTACGTCACACCACACTTTAAGTTTCGATCAAACAGCCTAGTTGGTTTCACTTTCTACTGCAATTACCATGCTTCTGCAAAAGCATGCAGTTTCCTGTCAGCCTGCAACCTAATTTTACACTGAAGTCTGGGCCTCTCATAAAACACACTAGTCAGCATTCAGATTATATATTTTATTTCCTAACATCTGTCAAAAGGAACCACAGTCCATTTGCACAATTACCGGATGATGAGAGTGACACGCATCAAAGGTCCTGCCTCGGAGTGAAGTGGAGAATGGATCCCGCAAACCACAACCAGTGCCATCAATCCAACACCTGAAGAAAACATAAATGAAAAAGCCACTTTCATGGGCAGTACTGTGTAAGCTGCAAGTCTTACAGTTGTGTTTTTACAGTACTCTATGCAGTCCTGTAAAAAAAAGACTAAGTAATGGTTTTCTGTCTTCAGCTGGACTGGGTCTATTTCACATGTCAGATGACAAAAATTCACTTTCCATGGATATGAATTCAGGAGTGTCTTGAAATTTCGGCTTGCCCTTTGGCGTGCTTTGAGTGCAATAAGTTACTCACTGAATCAATGGTAAAATTATACTGTTTAAGTGCACTTTTTTTGTTTTGTTTTGTATTGATTTATACCTCTGTCAAGTCTAAAGCTTTACATCTTATTTCTTTTCTTGTCTCTTAACCACAAAACCTGGAGAGAATTTTTAATGATTTTGGGTTTGTCTAAAGCTAAACAATTAGGAGTGAGCGTGGCTGTGTGATACCGCTAATCTTGTTTTTAATGCCAAGTAACACCCAAGCTGATATCCCCATTGCCAGTAAATGTTTAAAAAGTTTTTAAAAAATGTAGGTTAAACCAATTTAATTTTAAATCATCTTGTTAGCGTAGGTGCTCTTTACCCTGGGCTGGCAGACAGACTGAACCTCAGTACACTGCATAATAAAACTAACTTATATTTGCTGTACCTCAATACACTGATTCAGTAAAAGGACTAGGTGTTACAATCCCTGATAATGCATTGCTTTAAATGGAGAAAATCTTGAGGGATGGCTGTTATGAGGAAAGGCAGCCCAGAAACGTTACCACCGCCACGCATCGTTGTGTGCCTCAACTTTCGGTCTTTTACCCAAGCTTATCTGCCATTTTTTCCTTCCTTGGTTAGGTTTAGGGATTAGAGCTCTGATGTAGATTATCATATTAAAATTTGGGACACATCGTCAGTATTTGACCTTGGATTCATCGGGTGTTTCGGACATTATCACAGGACACCCTCATCCAGGGAGGTCCTGCCAGGGTTGATCAGGCACCGGAGTGTCACTGGTTTATGTTAAATTGTTATTTCTCTTCTTCTTTCTTCAGTTTAGTTTTCTACTGTTTATTTTTGTCTATCTATTCACTGCAACTGAGAAGTAATACTTACCTCTATAACATTTATGGAGCGTCCAAATCTGCACTAACTACTGTTAAAGATCAGAGGAGAAAACACAGGCTTGGTTTTTAATTATATTGTATTATAATGAAAGAAATGCATGATAAAATAAGTAAATAATGCCATAATGAATATATATACAGTACTATACAAAATTATTAGGCACCCTTCACTTCTTTTATATTTTGCTTGGAAAACTAAATATAGTGATATCTCGAAATATTTGCAACACACTTAAAACACATATCCATGAAAAGACAGAAAGTAAAGGTAATAAAATTTTTATGAATTTGAAAGTCAATATTTGGTACAAGCACCTTTACTCTGGAGAGGACAATCAATTCAATTCAGTTCTTTTAAAAAAAAAAATATTTACCCTACATCATATATTGAAAATAAATTGACCCTGATTCGCAACACATAAAATGCAACCAAATAAAACAATCTTGTAATACCCCCCCAATATTGCTATAGGGTTGAAATTTTTAAATTAAAGGGTTAATAATGACGGGAACATTAACTCATAAAACTGTAGCCTGGATAGACACAGATTACTTTGCTGCAGTCAGTGATAATTGTTGCTTTTTAGCCCTCTCTGTGTTTTTCCTCACTCTCTCTGTGCGGGCATGAGACCAGACTATTGTACATCATGAACAATATGTAATCACCCCTCACCCTCCACTGACCCCAGCACCCACCTCCGCCCCCACAGGCTGGTCCCACTGGATGAGTAGAGGGCTGAATTTCTTCCCCAGCACACAGCTGAATACACATTTATGTCCAATTACTGAGTTTAGATATGGTTGGTTTTTTTTTTAAATTAGAATTGATTCTAAGACAGGAATCTCGGGATTTGGAAACGTCAATATTTCAGTATCAATCCACCCAGCACAGCCAGATTGCAAATAGACAAGCAGACCTTTATATTATATCACATTGTTAGTGAGGGCATGTGACAAATAACTTGTCCTAGATGGATGTAAAAAATAAATAATAATGATAAAAAAAACAGGGCCCCTTTTAACGAACAGTGAACATGTTTGAGGCTGTGATTGAGCTGTCTGGTGTGAGTGAAATCTGCAGATCAGTCCACACTTTATTCAAGACTCAAGTGTCAAAACTGATCTGAGGTGGAAAAAATCAGAGATTATTTCACCTCATGGGAGCCTGTTAAGAAAAAAAAGGTGTCTCGTGGTACTAGATGGAAGAAAAAAGCCTTGTATTGTTGAGATTCTTTTCAGTTTGTGTGTGTTCTCGTGTAGAGGCGGTGGTCCAGCCAGGTCTTATGACACCGCTGGGATTCAAGCTGAGCAACATGCTGAGCCTCATCAGAATGTGTGGTGGCGTGGGCGTGTAGAGGCCGGTTAAACCACAGCTCACCGACAGCCGTCTCTGTTCCTCACTTGGTTTCTGTTTACTAGTATTCCTGTTTTCTCTGCCTCTCCTGTCTTTCCTCAACCTTCACGTCAGTACGCTTCAGTTTATTTAGCCTTTATTTAATCAAATACACAAATTTAAATATTTTTTCTGAGACCATAGAGTAAAACTGCAGCAATTAACTTGACAGAGACAGTATCAATTAGTCGAGCTACGGCTACATGACTGAAAAGCATGAAAAAATATTTCACACAAAACAAATTGGGAACAGTGAAAGATGGTGTTGCTGTGGACTCGCTGAGAGGACAATGTAAAAAAAGTGCTTTGTACTGTTTTCGGTTTGGTAAATAATGGTAGTACTAAAAACTGTTTTCGTACGACACCATAGGCTGTGACAAACACCCAGAAAAAATGATTTGCTTGCGGCATCAAAACCAGTGACAGCAGTAGATTCAAAGCTTTCCAGCTCTGTAGTTAAAATCAAATGTTAAACCCTCTGGAAATTTAGATTGAAATAGTAAAAATGCATTTGTGATCTCACAGTTCAGAGCCTCATTAATCATCACAGAAATCAAAGTGAGGGGAAAAAAGTCCAGAAATATTGAGAAAACCTAGTTTAAAATCGGCTTATTTTACTGATTTAAAGTGCCGTTTCTACATATCATAGCAACACTGGATCACCTTAAATAGACGCTCACCAGCCACTTTGTTGGGTACGCAGATTCAACTGCTTGTTAATGCGAATATCTTATCAGCCATCATTGCGTGGCAGCAACTCGGTGCATTTAGACATGTAGACACGGTGAAAACAACCTGCTGAAGATCAGAAACAGGGAGCAAGGTGATTGAAGCTGGTCTGAATACTTTAGAAAAAGTTGATCTGCTGGGATTTTCCCACACAACCATCTCTAGTGTTCAAAGGGAAGGGTTTGAATAGAGAAAATATCCAGTTAGCTGCAGTTACTTTGGTGAAAAAGCCTTATTGATACTAGAGGTCAGAGGAGAATGCATTCTCAAATAACCACTAGTTGCAACCAAGGTTTGCAGAAGAGCATCTCTGAATGCTAAAAGCATCGTAACTTGAAGCAGATGGGCTACAGCAGCAGAAGACCACACCGAGTGCCACTCCTGTCAGCTGAGAACAAAAAACTGAGGCTACAATTCAGGCTCACCAAAATTAGACAACAAAAGATTGGAATAACCTTATTTGTCATGAGGTTTATTGATTTCTGCATCAGCAGGTGGACGGTAGGGTTAGAATTTGGCTAAAACAACGTGAAAGCCTGCCCGAGTACTGCTGCTGATCATGTCGATCCCTTTATGACTGCAATGCACAATCTTCTGATAGGTCAAAAAGTTCAAATCATCTCAAGCTGGTTTCTTGAACGTGACAGTGAGTTCACTGCACTGAAATGCCCTCCACAGTCACCAGATATGAATCCAGCAGAGCACCTTTGGGATATGTTGGAACAGAAGATTCACATAATTCATGTCAGTTGAGTTTCTAGCACCTCGTTGAATTCATACCACAAAGAATTATGGCAGGTCTGAAGAAAAAACTTGGTACCAGCAAGGTGCAACTTACAAAGAGACCAGGAAGTGTAATTTATTAATGGCATGTTTACATTCTGCCTCATTTCCAACTTCATGTTCGGGACTCAGGAGGAGGGGAGAGAAGGCGCAGCTGCAATACAGATAACCTTGCATAATGTATACTTTCCTGGGTAAAACTATTTAATTGGTCTTTGGTTAAATGAGTATGCCAAGAGTGGGAGTTTTTTCTTTTATTAACGATCGTCCACAAAACATGAATTCCCTGCTGACTTTCTATGTAGAAAATAGAAATAAAAATAAGACTTGGGTCAAGTAGAGGTAAAAAATGTAAACAAAAGGCCGACATGTTGTCAAACTTTAATGGCTAATGTGCCATCAGAGACAGCACAATCAATAACAGTGGGGCAAGGAAAGAAAAAAGAAATGTACAGTTTGGTGACAAAAAATATATCCGTATAAAATGTTTTATGCTTTTTTGCTATCAGCTCAAATGCAACTTGACACTGATTTTTAGTTGATGTGTTTTAAATGTGTGTTAAAGCAAATTTTGATGACTATCATGTACAGACGAGCTGGATTATATAGACGGAAGGCATCTGAGTTTACACTTGCTTGAAGTGCGATCAGTACACTGTGTGAGCTGACAGAGAAGGTGGTTTTTTGAAAGCTTAATACATCCAGCCGGTTGCCTGATTTATTTATTTTTGAAGTTATGATGAATAAAACGGTGATATTGGGGAAACTCTGTCACGTAGAAACTCTGTTTGAAATGTGAAAAAGTAGACTTTGTTTTGTTTTTCATTGTGCTCATTACTTAAGAAAACCATCCTGCAGTGTTAAAATGAAGGTCATCTTGTGTTTTCTGTTTTCCTAACTGAAAGAAAGAGACTCCTCAGTAGAAGAGCACAGCCACAGACATGTTGCTCTAGATACAAGCTTTTGGATTTGCTTAGAGCACTTAAATAGAAGCTGTTTGGAGTCCAGAAGCAACGGCTAAAATACAAGAGGTGTTCCATTTAGCTGCGTCAATTAGACTTATGGTGTTACTGCCATGTTCCTGTACATGAACACAAAGAAACATTTAATATTCATTTGGAGCACGGCTAAACTGCATCACCTGGAAGGCTGGTAATCTTCTTCAAGCCCTCGAAGCCCACTCATCGCTTCATGTAGGATGTTCACGGTTTATTTTATCCGGAAATAAAATGGATGGCAATTTCCAAAATTGCACCTCTATGCTAAACAGAATATCAAACCACAAATGTATCCACTGTTGGCCTCTTGGTGTGCACCAGCAGTTCTGGTCATCCACTCTTCTGATGATGGGCACGTTTTATCATACTATCAACATGGATAGATCTAAAGATTATAGTGTTAGTGCTAGTTGGCACAGAAAGTGCACTACTTTTCAGCTGATCACGAACACTGTTTACAGTAAGCATCATTTTTCAGGGGATATAAAACATGTTTTATAAGGACTTTAATGTCAACAGTAGAGTTTATTAATAATATTTAAAATAGTTCCCTGATAAAAAACTATAAATTTTAACTGTATTTTATTTGCAGTTGTCCTGTTACCTTTATTTCACAGTAGCTTCATACCTTTGACACTGTGTAAAGAACTCTTTCTTCCCATCTCTGCAGATGTGATTCACACAGTGGGGCCGATTGCACAAGGCGGAGTTGGAGAGGAGGAGAAGAACGCGCTAAGATCGTGCTACAGAAACAGCCTCGAGACGGCGACCGAAAATGGTGCTCGTTCTGTGGTGAGAATGAATTTGAGACAGCAATTTGAACTGATGCTGAAAACGGGGTAACGCAGGAGGATTGAGAGGTCAGGTTAAAAGTAAAAGAAGGTAAAGAAAAAGAAGCACTGAAGACTGTGGCACACGAATAAAGAAGAAATCAAAAGAAGCGAATACAAAAGAAGCATTGGTAGGAAGAAAAAAAGGACGGGTGAAGCAGTCATGACTGTATGACAGGGTGCTATAGTTAAAAAAGAAACCCAAGCCAGAAAAAATGATCGCATTGGATTTTTCAAAGAATACAGTGTTCAAACTGAGATGGATGGAGGAAGGGGAAAAGAGGTAGGAGTGTGAGTTGTAAGAAGGTAGCATGAAACACACCAGGCATGAGGTTTCACAGAGAATGAAGTGTTAAAGCCAAAGAAAAGCACCAAAGCAACATGAAAACAAAGTCAGAGGTGCAATTGAAGAAAACAGGAGCATGGAAGCAGTGTGAAGATTAATGCAGAACAGTAGTAGCTTCGCTAGTAAAGAACAGGATTTGAAACAGACTTAAATGCATCAGTTGCAGGATTTTTTTTTTTAACCGAAGTTTTCATAGCAACAGCAATTTTCACAAAACTTCAAATTATTTGTTTATTGTAGGTGTCAGAGAACCTGTGAGGCATAGTTGCCTTCACCCTGAGTCTTAAGCTGTGCAGTCTGGTTAAATGAACAGATCTGGAAACCTGGGGAGCATCCAGACATCTGCTTGTGCTGGCATATTTGACAACAGGTTGGAAATCTGCCAGACTTGAAGTTTACTGGCTGCTTGACTCAAAGGAGAACCAGTGGTGTTGCACAGACTTGGCAAACACGGACCTCACTGACTAACAGTTATAATCGTTTTGATTTTTAATATGTATTTATTTCTGTTAATAGCTGCATTTACCTTCTGCTGTGGTCTCTTCTTGTCATTGTTTTTTCATTGCTGGTGAGTCTGCCAGCAATGTAAGCAAAATCACCTACAGTGCAGGAAATAATGCATGACTTAAATGTAACTGTTGGCTCTGCTGCAACTTTATACTAAAGTACAAGTCGACATTGTTCCAGTCTGTCTTAAAAACATCCGCCTGCTTATGCTTGTCTGCTTGTCCAATTTAAGAAAAAAAAAAGTTTTTGGTCTTGGCAGTTGTCCTGCGGTCCATAGCAGCTGCAAAGACATGCCTCTTTCAATCAGATGCAATCTAAGTACTGCGGAGACAAAATCCCCAGTTGTCTTTGTGCTGTGAAAAAAATGCTTTCAAAGCTAATCTGAAGCGATTAATTGGGTGACTTAGAGAAACTAAATCCAAGGTTAAATACTTTCAGCACCAAATTACCTCTTTTACCTTGCCGAGATGCAAAAGAGGGAATGTGGTGCTAAATAGACTTTAAACAATTCCCTCGCTCACATTCGCTTTGTCGGGAACCTGAAATAATGAATCTGCTGCAGATTTTTTGCAGCTATTGTTAATAATGAGTGCGGACGGGTGAGGACAGGTGAGAGAGATGGAATAAAACGATGATTCAAACTGGAAATGTCATGGTTCATAGCCCACGTGTTAACTCACAAGAGGATGGTTTTTAAGACAACACAGACAACACAGTTAAAGGTATTCAGCTGCCAGAACACAGCAACACTTACTGTGTAAAAAGCAGTGAGAGCTCTTAGAAGAGGGTGACAACTCTGTTTACCTGTTAACTTTTACCTGTTTGTCCTGTTGTTTGGGAAGGATCTCCCACTCAATCACAGCATTGGTGGGGGAAAAAAAGCCCATTTAGCGTTGTATTAAACTAATATGACACAATTACAAGCCCACAATCTGTCTAGCGCTGCAGCAAGTCTTCCATTCAAAGCTTCATTTTCACCAGCATCATTAAAAAGTAGCTGTTGCAAAAATGCACCAATTCCACAAAATCGTGGACACAAGAAGTTTTTTAAGTTCTTTTCCTAAAGTATAATAGCTTACGGTATAAAGTGATTGTTTCCTCAGTGGCTGTCTGTATACCCACCATCGTAATTACTGTAATGATCTCTGATTAGTGTTACTAGCACGGCCGAAGCTGACGGAAGAATTCTTCCCTGCTCGGCCTCGTCAGCAAAGGATGATCAACAGTTTGGTCTTTAAATAGATGTGAAAGTCAGAGGCTGAAGGAAAGGCTGCCATAAAAAACAATCAAGAGAAAGACTCCATCGGGATCCAGCAGAGAGTGTGATTTCTGTGCAGTGCTACGTGTGTGTACGTGTATGGCTGCCTTTGTGAGGACCAGTTTGTTGTAGACCTTGAAAGTGAGGAGATTTGGGGAAAGTTGCTTTTTGACACATCGTCAAAGGTTTAGACCCGGATTTAAGCTTCAGGTTTAGCGTCAGGTTTGAGTTATGTTAAGGGTTGCTTCTAGGCCTTTGGGTTATGCTAGTTAAGGTTAAGTAGAGGGGATAGGCCATGCATTATGTCACCGAGTGTCCTCAGAAGGATAGACATACAGAGAGTGTGTGTGACGATGATGATGAGCTCTTCAGAAAGTTATCAGATCTTTTAAAATTTTCCCCATTTTGATGTGTTTCATGCTCTTCTTCAGTTCGTGTTCTCTCATCAGTCTGCACACAGTACTCCACAATGTCAAAGCAAAAACAAGGTTGTAAAGTGTGTGTATGTTTTTAATTAAAAGAGTGAGTCTTTTTATCCATTTTGTTTGGAGCCTTTGTCATGATACACGTAATTAAGCATCCCACGTCTATCAGTGATCCTTGAAATGCCTACAGCATGATCTGTCTTTTTGAAGTCATTGGACAAAATCAGGAAAAATATACACATACCAGTTAAAATAAAGTTTCCAAAGATCTGCGAGATGGGTTTTTGTTTTTTTGTCTTTTAAATGATCACTTTTCGATGTAGTTTTTTGTGCTAAAGCACTGTCAGGGTGCATTTGGTTGAATTTGGTTGAAAATGAAAGAAATCTGGAACCACCAACACTCATCCTGTCAAAATCAGGAATAGGGGAAGAAGGCATTGCGTGAACAGGTAACCAATAATTCAAAGGTCATGATAATTAGGATCCAGAGTTCCTTTATGGAGATTAGATGTGTCTAAAAGAAGGGCAGCCTTTGATGATGCGTTCTAGCTGTCAGGCCTTTATGGTGGACAGACTGCTTTGTCAGATACCTGACTCTTATACTTCTGGTCTGATGAAATAAAGATTGAACTCTTAGGCCACAATTCCCCACGCTTTGTGTGCAGGAAACCGGACACTGAGCATCGCCTAATTAATACCATTCCTACAGTCAAACACAGTAATGGCAGCAGAAGATGGATGCAAAAAACACAGAGCAATACTGAGTGAAAACCTTTTCCACAATAAGATTTCAGACTCAGGCAGAAGTTTACATCTTAGCAAGAATATAAAGCACATTACGAAGTAAACTCAGCTCTGGTGTGGGAAAGTCAACCAAAAGTCTGGACCTGAAGGAGCATCCCAGGAGACACTTGAAAACGCCTGTGCACCACTGCTTCCCGTTAAGCTTCGCTGAGCATGAGAGATTCTGTCAAAATGAAAAGGAGCTTTGAAAAAGAAAAGCATGCCAAACTTGTGGGATTATTCCCAAGAACTCATAATGCATTGCTGCAAAAGGTGATTTAGCAAAGTACTGAATCTACTGTCTGAACACGTATGTAAAAGGAGCGTTTGATTTCTAAATGATTTTGCTTCATCATTATCATGTGTTGTGTTTAAATTGGAGGGTGGATTGATTGAATGCATTAGAACATAACAGAGTGACACAAGGAGCTGAAAAATGCACATTGTAACTTGGTTTTTCCTCTTCACTCTGCAGGCTTTCCCTTGCATCTCAACTGGAATCTACGGTTAGTGCCTGTATGTGTGTGTCTCCTCTGTTCCTACACTTTGTGTTTGTGTGTCAGTTTTCTATCATTTATTTCACATTTATTGATCACCAACAACACTTCCTCTCTGCTGTCTTCATCCACTGTACACGCTGTGCGCTCTCCATCACACGCTCGTCAGTCTGCCTGTTTGACCAGAGCGCCGAGCCTCCGGGTGCCGCTTGTCAAATGATCTCCCCCGACCCAGAGGTGGTTCTCAGATTAACGCCTTGGATTAAGAGCGGCAGATTAAGATAGATTAGGCCGGAGATTGTGTTATATTGACTGTAATCCTCTTCACGCTGGCAGGAGAGAGTCAAGGATAGTGCTTAAACACACCCCAGGGTGGCTTTGCTGTGAGGGCTAGTTGTTGACACCTCTCTGTCATTGCTGGAAAGAGGAAAAGGCTAAATTCCCAGTTGACTCCAGGTTGTCTTCCTCCCTGTTCTGCTTGTTTGTCATTGTCCCGCTGTTTCTTTCCTCTTGAGTGTTTTGTAGGTCAGGGTGTTGAAGCAGTAACACAAATTATGTAACTTTAGGAGGTATAAGCAGCTTGTGTCTCTACAGACAGACGGCTGCAATTGAAAACAAATCTGCCATCTTTAAGCCATAGTTCCACACAGAAAACATACCAGCGTATGAGTTTCATTTTTAAAGAATGGTCTCATATTTTAGAGCTGTAACTTAATTCCTATTAAAGCATTAACTGCTCCTCGTCAGTGTTTTATACACTCTGTAATTTAACGAAATTGGGAAAAACAAATGTGCCTGGCAGGCAGTCACACTAGTAGTTTGTTGTTTGTTTTTTTTAGTAGTAACACAGATGATGTACACCTCTTCCCAGACTTTGTACCACTATTATAGCTGCACTTTAAGGCCCTGCAAAGCTTGCTGGTGTTTCAGTCAATAAGGCTGAGCAGACCTCATTACAGCGGAGGTGAGAAGACCTCTGCTGGGAAATAAGCGAAATAGTTTACTTACTTTACTAATAAGGACGGTAAATACATTTTTGGAGGGAATATAATTGCATCCTTGATTATGTTCATTAGCAACATTTTTCTCCTCAGGTTGCCTCTTGCGTCAGATATGTGGTAAAGTACAGATTACTAAAACACTCGAGTTAAGGTTGGAGGAAAGATTTTGGTTTTGATTAAATATTAAAAAGGGAAACGTGTTCCACGCTGTGCTTCACATCCAGTGGTGTGCAAGTTAAGCTCTGAGATTAAATCGGTGCTCGCGCTCAGAGTTTTTGCACTAAATTTGCGGTACCGAAATAAACCACTTAATGTTTATTTTCCTGCATTTTAATTTTATAAATGAGCTGCTTCAGTAGAGCCCCCAATCTTTGAAACTCCCTAAACTGAATAAATCACTGAACTCTCCTACTGCTAAACCAGACAGATTACTTTTACATGCAAAGAAAAACAAAAGTACCAATCGAAAGCTCAGACACACCTGAGGGCAGATATGTTTCTAATTATTTGTGCGTCACAGTATCAGAACATTTTATGTTTAATAAGATAACATGATGCACAAATGCACAAAATTACACTCTTTTGATTGTTGTACAGAGTGAGCATGAAGTAAAGCGAGCGTGATAAAAAAAAAAAAAGTAAATTTCTTAAAATATGTTGAAAATTTATGAGAATATCAGTGATGTTTGCTTTGGAAGATCAATCGTTTAGTGGCTTTACAGGTGCGTCTATGGTTTAGTTTTCTTCTCACTGGCTATTGATGATTCATCGCAATCGTTTATTTACTAGTAGAATAATCCAGGACCCCAATACACATATGTGGTACAATTTCCTGGATCAGCATTAGAAAGAAAGCTCAACCTACTGTGTTGTAGGTCACTGACGAATTCAGCAGATGTTGTTTTGTTTTTAAAAAAATGTAGAAATCAATTAAAAATAAAGAAATGCTCTTCGATGATTGAGTGTGCCTAAGCGTTTCACTGGTATTGCATGTAAATATAAACCAATCAGTAGAAATCAGGACAGACGTAATTCAGCTCTACGGGACTTTTTATGGGCTGTTTCCACAGGATCTTACACTTTCCATGACTGATCCTTTGTGGTTATTACCAAAAACTGCCCTGATCCTTTAAGTCAATTTGACATTTCAAGTTTGGTGCTTATTATGTTGACATTGTGGCTTGTTTTTCAGACCCATATGGACACAAATTACATTAATTTGACACCCAGCAGCCACCTTGTGAATCCTGTGTTGCATCCTGTTTTGTCTGCATATCAGTCATAATTCTTTGTGCCATAGATCCAACAAGGTGCTGGAAACATTCCTCAGATGTTTTGGTCCATATTGGCATGATCGTATCACACAGTTAGTGCAGATTTGTTAGGTACACGTCCATGATGTCAGTCCCTCTGTTCAACTACATCCCAAAGGTGCTCTATTGGATTGAGATCGGAGAGCCCCTGCGAATTGTAGTGTGAATTTGCTGTTCTTTGCTTGCAGGAGTTGTGACATTTCCACCCAGAGAACTGCTGCTCACTTGATCTTTTCTCCTTTAGACCATCCTTTGAAAACTTTAGCGATGGTGGTGTGGGGGAAATCTCAGTAGATCAGCAGTTTCTAATTCTAATGCTTGGTATTGAACTTCAGCAGGGTGTCTTCACCTATAAAGCTAAATGCATCGAGTCGCTGCATTTACATTGACTGATTAGATATGTGCTGAACAGATGTACCTAATAAAGTGGCTTAGTTGGCTGAGCTTTTTTTTTTCCTGTGCGAATTTGCACAGATTTGCTCAAAATCATCCTCTAATATTTAACAGCACTGCTGTAAGCTGCACATTTTCTCTGCCTCCTCCAGCACTAGCACTAGCCTTGCTGACAACCTGTGGTGCTGTTTACATCATATGCAATGAATGCACTCAGTGGAAACTATTCAAAACAATCAGTGTGCTCAGTGAACAGCTCTGCTCACGCCATTGTATTTTTCAGTCTTTATTTCAGTATTTTATGCGTGGATGTAACATATACATTTAAAATTAAAATTCTAAGGGTTGAAATATTGAATTAAAGAGTGACGCAGGTCTCAATCGGTCCAAATAAACAGAAAAAGGAGTGAAAACACCTGTGCAGATGGAGTGAGGCCACTTGAATTAGATGCACATGTCAATCAGTAAAATGTTTTATATAACAAGCCATAGTGGGCACATATTAACATATTATATTACATTTTCTTCAGTGCATTTGTTTCAGTGCTCTAACAAATTGTATGTTGCTAATTTGTACCGTCGCGTATTCCCCTGTGCTAACACGCTGAACCATCTCCTAATGTATAATCACATAGTGTTTGTTTGGGTTGAGCAGTTTGGCCAGATGATGAGTTTTCATTGCCTTTGTGCTGCTTTACCAGCGCTGGGTATAATTTTCCAGCAGTGAAAGGTCTCAGCTGCTCAATGAATATAGAAGAAGAAAAGCAGTCTTTCTCCATCTGTCTCCTCGTAACCAACAAGTGTGTTGTGTCTGCGTCTCGCTGGAATAACTGAGTCGGGATCAGACGACGTGAGAGGAGTCAGAACGGGGAGTGTTAGAATAGTGGAAAGAAGAACAGAAAGCGCCGAAGACAACAGCACAACGCAAGCACACAGATCTCTCTCTGCACCTGTTCTCGAAAACTGTGTGTGTATTTTTGATGTCACTTGCGCGTGTGTGTTTGTGTTTCTGCAGGATATCCATCTGAGCGGGCTGTGCACGAGGCGTTAAAAACTGTGAGGGACTACCTCGATGCACATCATGACAAGGTGGGTATGTGTTTGTGTTTGCGCCTGCATGATTGGCAATTTTTCCCCTACCCTTTCCTCCAGGTATTATTTCTCTCACAGCTGTTGTTTTTGTTTTCGGGCGATACGAGGAAAAGGGTGCATTGAGAAAACACACACAATCAGACACACAAAAAAATATTTTTGAACACACACCCAAGTTCTGCCTCTCTCATGCTCATGGCCAAGTCTGCGTTTTAATTGGCTCCTTGCGGGACCAAACCCGACTAACACAAACACACAGGCACGCACACACTTTCTCTCTCAGGAGAAACGCCAAGCGGAGAAAAGACAAAATGATGGAATAGATGACTGGAGGGGAGGGACGGAGGAAGAGATTGGAAAAGGCGGAAACTTTCCAATCAGTCATTGACAAGCCCTAAACTCTCCTCCCTTTTTCCCCTCCTTTACTTCTCTGGTCTCCTCCCACTTCTCTTTTTCCATCTTTGAAGCCTCGCTGTTACCGCCGTCCTGCACGGCCTCCCAGAGAGGGTGCTGATGATGTTATTGTTAGCTCTGACATCTCCAGAGTCTCTGTAGCAATACCGGTCGACTGATGCCATCAGCCGCTCTGTGCATAGCAAATGAACTCAAATCATTGCATTTCTCACCAGACTGGACAACAGACAGCAAGCCTCGAATGTCAGTAAATAAGACCAGAAGGCCAAATCAACAAAATTATTTATATTCTGCCCACAACTACTTCCACTCTGCTTTTAAGGGAAAAAAAATATTGAAGGCGACCACATAAATATAAAGAGAGAATGTTTACCAGAGGAAATTGGGTTTATTCATTAATTGAAAAGTTTTATGGGGTTTTGTCGAGCGTGTTCTGCCTCTGAGCGCTTTAATGTTGAAATGAAATTGAAAACTGCGAACATAGTAAGGTGCAAAATGGACTCAAGACACAGGTCAGTATGCCTACATTCTGCATCAAATGTAATAAAAATCTAATCATTTATGTGCAGAAAACATACCAGTTTTAAAATGTAACTGCTGTTGTTGTTGTTGTTGTTGTTGTTTTTTGGGGGACCGGGGGGGGTCTCGAATTAGACTCAGAGTCAACTAGAGAGTCTCATCAAATCCTTTTAGCAGCTCTTCTGGCTTTTTATTCATAATCACGAGCTTCTTCAGCAGATTGAGCTTTTTAGTTGCATTGAGCTGCAAAGCCCCACCCTACTCTTACAATTTAATTACACTTCTGCATTATGTCTATGGGGTAACTTGCGTCATAGCTGGAACCCCATTTTAACCCTACGCCGCAATCTTCTGCATAACCTGACGTGCACCTCGCTAGAAATGTAACCACGCGTTGGGTTGGGATCAAAGGAGCTTCCGGTTACTGCACAAGTTAGGATGTAAATTTCCCACAGAAGTCTAAATTAAACGTTAGCAGCAGTGTGTGATACTGCAAAACCAAGTAAATACAGAACCAATATCACTGATATTTTTAAACTCTAAAGGAGAGCAGTACAAGATGATTTATGAATTTAATGTACCAAACTTGGAGAGAAACATATTAAAGTATCAGTCCTATCACATCATTAGGGATCCAATGTCAATGTTGGCATCAATACAAACGATCTGCTCTCCCCTAACTCTTGGGGTGTCGTCACACCTGTAACGGTTTTTAATCTGTTCAAATCAAATTATTCCCCCACTTGGTGCCGTTCGTTTCTGCAGCTGTAAACACAGCAATCACATTCAGACACAGACCAAAACAACAACGTTCTGGTTAAAGTTGGTCTCATTATAAATGTCTTCAAAGTGGTTCCTTTATGGACATGGTCCAGTCCAACTACCAAGTGTACACTGCAGGCTTCAACACCTTCCTCTAGCTGGGTTTGCTTTGCATTCTGGGAATAAGCAGTACCACAGATGTACTGTAGCTAGTAGCCTCCTACATACAGTTACATGCCCAGGTAAATATAAATGCTAGGAGAAAACTCTTCACGTTATCTACTACTCCAGGACCCAGCACCTTCTCTCTGTGTTTATTTTTGATGCTCTCACTGCTGACGCATCTTGCCAGTAAGCAGACTGAGCATTCTCACGCGGTTTGTAGTGACACGTTTTGGTCCTCCATGTGGAAAGAAACCTAACCAAATGAAAAATCTAAAAGTTTACAAGCTCATCAACTGATCGGTATAGCTTTACATTCTCTTAAGTGTGCAATACTTTCATGGACTGTATATCAAAGAGGCCACTCATTGGTTTCTGGTCACCTCTGTACTATTTTGTTGAACAACTTATCTTCTAACACTCTGAGTTGGTGAGCAAACTCCATCCAAAAACTTTACAGAAAGACATATCTGCTAATTGGTGCTAAATAATAGACTAATAAAAGGAAACGGTGGAACTCACTAAAAGTAAAGCACAAATGTTTTGAAGAGACTGCACCATGCTGGTCAAAAAGGGGAGCCTTGATGTACAAATTCTCTCTTGTTAACCACAGTTAGCCAATTTTTTAAAATATTTTTTAAAGCAGATCAAACACAGCTTGGTGTGAATGAACAATCATTTTCAGGATGAGGTTTGGCTAATGATCAGTGTGACTTTCAATCTCATCTGTTAAGCAGTATGAAATCCTAAAACTCTAAATTAATAATTTGACTAGTTCCACAATTGCATTATTTCTGGACAAGTTGCGCTATGACTGAAAATCTACTAAATAGACATCGTGGTGAGAATATTGTTTTAGTTGCTGTCGAGCCTGAAGTAAAGCTGAAAAGCACAGTATTATATATATTTTTAGATGCGTCGTTTGTTAAAGGACATGCATTTTCACAAGAGCACAAAGACTAATGTAATTTCCACAACAGTTGACAGGTTTTCTGTTTGAGAGGGGAATATTTACAGGTTGTGTAACGTGTTTCCATTAACAACAGGCTGTTCTCATAGAGCCATTTACATTGACTTGCTGTTATTGTTAGCATTAGCATCTCTAGGCTCTGTGCTGCAGTAGTGTGAGAATTAGTTCCCACTTCTACAGTTTTCAAGTGGAGCCACCTTCGTGTGGAGGTTAGAAATTTCAAACCTTAGCCTAGGGGATCTAGTTACATTTCCATATCTTCCCTTTTAGCTTCCATGCAAATCCTGATGAGTGATGGTAATTGTACAGCAAGCCGGGGCTGAAAAACATGGGCTGCAGGCTAGCATGCTGCTGAAATGTCTCTTTGAAAGCACTGAGACTTAAACTCCCACACCAGGCCGAAAGAGATGGAAACAGCCTGGCTATAAATTGCACTGCCTCACCCAAAACAGAGAAATCAAAACCTTTGTAGAGACATTAGGGTGGTAATAATGTTTGTCAGAGTCAGAGCAGAGTAGAGGTTATATCCCTAGAAGCATCGTTTTACTGTAGCTAAAGTAACTTTAATCATTACAGGCTACATCCACAGTGTGTACTGTACTCTGTCCAGATATATAGAGCATAATATAAATATTATAGACTGCAGAGCTGGGGTCTAAACAACATAGGAGCTCGGAGCATAAAGATTCTTTGTCATAAACTAGCTGCACACTCTCAGCCAATGTCTTAATATTGTTTGAAAGCTACTGTATTATGTTTATGGCTTTGTGTGTGCGTGTGTGTGTGTGTGTGTGTGTGTGTGTGTGTGTGTGTGTGATGATCTCTCTAACCCCTTTATTTCTGCCTCTGTCTTTTTGTCTTTCTCTTTATCACACACATACCCACTCTTTCCCTCTCTTTGCACATTTTCAGCACTCTGTCCCCAGCACACAGAGTAATAAGCGCCTTGTCGTGGCATTATCATAATAGGGAGCTAATAGTGGAGTAATGGACTGATGCATTAGTGGCATTCTCCTGATATTGCCGCCGCACAGTGTCACACATTTTTACATTGTTCCCTGCTGCAACTGATGGATTCAGAGTTATTGCATATGCTTGCAATAAAGGTCATTTTGTGTGTGTGTGTGTGTGTGTGTGTGTGTGTGTCTGTCAGCTGGACAGAGTCATCTTCTGCGTGTTCTTGCCGAAGGATCAGAAGCTGTATGAGGAGAACCTGCCACTCTACTTTCCTGCTGGTGAGTTTCCTTCATATATATGTGCAGCTACACGTATCAGCAACAACATTAAAACCAGTGACAGATGAAGTGAGGAATACATAATGCAATGTGTTGGGAAACCATGGCTCCTGACATATATACAGGATCGGGATCACACATACAAAAAAATAGCCATATATTAATGCAACCAAACAGCTTTTAACATTGATTGATTTTGAGAGGTATTCCAGGCTGATGTGTAAATGGCTCTGTGAGAGAACAAGTATAGGGAGGGAGCAGCATGTGTTCAGGGCCTGCAGAGAGAAGGAAAATCCATCCATCCATGAGCTTGTGTTAGTTTGTTCTTATATACATATAGCATTTTAGCCCCAGAAAACCAAGATGGATGCAGTGAGATTGGTATAAAATAGCTATAAATGAGTCCTGAGCTCTAGAAATGAGTTAACATTTTGCACTTCACTCATGTCAAGGTTTTTTTAGACTTCAGTCAGACAGCCCTAAAGATTTGTCAGCGACCCCTAGGAACCACAGGTCACTGGGGAAAAATGTATATTCCACGACTGGTTGGTGAGTGGTTGATGCTTGTCAAAACACTGACTTGGTGGTAGTGAAATTTAAAGGAACTGCGATACAAACAGCAGGTGGGAAGTAACAAAGTGCAAATGCTTTGGTTCTGTTTGTATGACACGCCATATTGAAATTATATTTTTTAAAGAAAACATTTTTTTAATTGCAAAAATGTATAAATAAACTCAAGTACAGTCGAAGGCTAAAGTCAAATAAAATAAGATATATATGCGAGCTTAAGGCATAAATAATGTACCTTTGTCTTCTTGGAAGACTTTCTGATGTTAATTGGAGGCAAGTTTTTGTTTTGCTGAAAACAGACATTATGATTGTGTAGACATTAATTAATATTAATGATGATTCAGTGTCCAGTCTAACAGCCCTCGGGGTCAGTGGCTCAGCGTTTAATAGCACTTGTATATTTTTATTGGTTTGTGTTTTTTTTCTGTTTATAAATATTAATGCAATTTAATTAATAAAACATTTGATATTATGTCACTCAGGGGTTTTCCTGAGTGGACATCAGCGGGGTGGGAGGAGGTGTGTGTGTGTCTGACATCATAACAATCAGATTCAGTGTTAAACCATCATGTTTCAGTCGGTGCAGCTTTAACTTTTGGTTTGTGTCGCACTTTTTTTATAATTTCACTACCACTCAGCGAGCAGTTTTTCGAGGGTTTGCAGACAAGTGGAGATCTTCCATGCAAACTATTGGCGATGCACACCCGCCAGTAACCACAGCAATCAAAAAGAGGCATTTAGCGTAGCTCTTTGCAGCTATTTTCACCTGGTGACAGCTGGCAACCTACAGCAACCACTAACCGCTTGGGATTACACACTTTCTCCTAGCAACATGTGTTTTCCAGGTCATCAGTAACCACTGCCTAGGCCTGCATGAATGGAATCTTAGATGCATAGCATAAAGTCTGTGGTCAACACTCGCTTTGGTCATTTTTATGATTTGTTCGATAGTAGTTTCAAAATTCATAAACAGGTGCGTAAGAGTGTTTAAAGAGATCAATTATAACTTCTTGTACTCTGTCTTATTCACCATTATTTTATTAAATCACAACGTTTTGGTCCAACTGACCTTCATTAGATAGAAATTATGGCAATCATTTGTTCAATAACAAAAAAATAAATGCCCCACTTGCAAATTTTAAGCTTTATGTGTGCTAGAGAAAGCAGGTGGTTAATAAGTGGCTAAATAAGAGTAAGTTGTTGAAGACATTCAGCATCATCACATTAACCATTTCCCCCATAAAGACAACATTTGACGACCTCCCCGGTACCCTTAATGACGAGCCTTGACACCTCGTTATATATCAATAAAGACACGGTTTGACCATTAGAATAGTTTCTGGGTTTTTCCGAGGGTAGCCGCAGAGGCGGAGACCACCCTCACTAACCTGCAAACCTTGGCATTTTCTTCTAGAAGCAGAAATATGACAGAAAGCACTCAAGTCAGAAAAAACATTGCAAAGGTTACTCCTAGTGGACTTTCAAGGGGTATAGAGTTAAACACAGGAACTTGATTTTGGTCACACAGTCTTGATTTATAGCCTAACATTATTGTGGTGAGCTACTTTCTTTTGCATTTAAGTTTCAAAAATCACAAAAAAGGGTGTCAGTTTGTAGAGATTTGCTGAACCAAACACGGTGGCATTAAAGCTTTCCCACAGAGCCTTTTTTTCTGATACTCATAAAAAAAGAAAAGCCTATTGATAACTCCCACTGGCATTTTGTCAAGCAACCAAGATGATGCCCGCTTTCAGTTTTTTGCCCTATAAAAAGCATAGTCAGTGTGGCACTTTATGGATAACACGCAGGTTGTACTTTCATTTCTGATCACATGAGTCACCTGGAATATGAATGAATGTTACACACAATCTCTACGCTCATGAGCTGTCTTATTATCAAAGTTCTCACTGTTGAGCTTCCTTTTAACAGGAAGGACCTTGAGAGTAATGGCAGTGTGTGTGTGTGTGTGTGTGTGTGTGTGTCCTGCAGCTTCTTTGTTTTGTATTTGATACAAACATGTCTTTTCATTCTGTATCCTGCCTTCATTTCTTCGTCCACCACTTTAGCCTGACCTGTGGCAGCGACCCGTTGTTCAGGTAACCATCGTGGTGTTGTGCGTCAACATGTGTGGTTTCTTCTATCAACTTAACTGCATTCAGTCTGTTTGTCGTCACGCAGTCTTAACCCCAGTGCAAAATGTAAATTACGTGTCACGGAGGGGAAACTCTGACATTTCCTTCAACCGGCACTCGTCCCATTTTGCAAATAAATTGCTCATATTTAGACCTCAGTTAAATGAAAATGGCATTCTGTGCATTCCTGAGTACAACGGCTGGCCTCAAGCTAGTTAGTGTTCGAAATGATGCAAGGAAAAAAGAAATGGGCTTTGTTTTTGTTTGTTTTTTTCCTGCAGTGGTGAAAAGGGTCTGATTTAAATGAAAAATAACAACCACTTTTTAAGCCTCCAAGGTGCCTTCTTGAGTCATGCCTCACCTGCTTTCCAAAACAGACTAAAAGGAAAGTGTTGTGCCATCGCTACAGATTGATCTATTTGGTTAAACGAAGTTTTGTAAATAAGTAAAATGTATTTAATGTTATGTTGGCTTTAGCTGTGACATGATGACTTTACCCATTTGTTTTGATTACACTTGTGATTTATGGTGTTATATTGCCAAGCAGTCTGGCTCCTAAGCATGATCAGTCATTCACTCAATTATTCAAATTAAGCATCGGTATTACAACTGCAGCCTTAACCCCTAATGTCTTGCTTTACCGCTGCTATAAATCAAACTCACCTCTTGCCTTCGGAACATTTTGAGAGAGAGGTCTTAACAGTCGTATGCTTTCTGGTTTTGTAATTTTTAATGGGTGTTATGTGGCTTGGGACGCAGGTGCTACCAAAGCTGCTGAAAAGAAATCCAACAAATTATCAACCGCAGGTCCTTTGTACGAGTGAAGCCGTGCTTTTGGGTTTGACAGAATTTAAATTTAAATGAGAGCTTCAGATGGAGCCGGGTCACTCTAACACTCATAATAGAGATGCATGGCAGAAATATTAGTGAAATTAACTGAAATCAGGCAAACTTAATCACCACAGAAAAAAGTGAACCAGAGCAGGATTGCAGTGTTTAATTTTAAATGAAAATGAGACCATGAAATTGTCTCAGCGCAGGAAAGTCAAAGCAGAGATATGCTGCTGGCGCTGGAATATATCACCCTTTGTAACATTAATATGCGTTCTGCAGTTCAACAGTTCAAGAAAACATACAGCATGCATGTCATTTAACATTGTTTTCTCACCTTTGAGTGCTTTTAGACGTGTTGGCAGCAGCAGAGTTCTACATAAAGAAACAAATGTAGACACAGAGAGAGTTTTCTGTTTTTTTACAAACATGGCCAGACAGCCAAGGCGTTAAAGAGGAGTGGGAGAGAGAAGAGAAGAAGCCTGCTTAACCTAAGAGGAGAATCCAATCAACACTGCAGCCTTATCTCTTATATGAACTCACACACAAGAGTCTTAATCTTTTTTAAAATCTTTTTTTGTAAACAGATTTGACCACTAGCCCCCCGAATCTGAAAGGATTTTTCATTTATTACAGTTCAAGGAGGATCAATTGCTAAAAATAATGAGATCTCAAAATGTGATGAACTGCTTTTTATAAGCATTCACTGGCCACTTCATTAGGTACCCGTTGCAAGCACTGGATTGAACCCTTGCTTTCGTTCTTGGGAGCATAGCGTGAACAAGGTGTTGGAAACACTGCTCAGAGATGACGTCACACAGTTGTTGCAGATTTCTTAGATGCACATTGATGACACGTATCTCCTTTTCCATAACATCTTAATGGTGCTGTATTGGATTGATATCTGGTGGCTGTGGAGGCCATTTGAGTACAGTCATTGCTATGTTCAAGAAGCCTGTTTGAGGTGATTTCAGCTTTATGACATGACACGTCCTGCTGCAAGTAGCCATCAGAAGATGAACTCAAAGTGCTTTCTGCTGCTGTCTAAGTCTCATTCACCTAAGCATTCATACAAAAAAATTTTCTGAGCCTAAGCTCTTTCTATTGTTCACACATGTTCACACTCCAGTTGATGCACTGGAAGCAACTCTGGGCTTCGTATCTTGCCAAGGATACTGTAGCATTGTGACTGCAGGAGTCAGGGATCAGAGAGCAATGCTTGGGCAGACTGTGATATTTGAATGGCACTCATTCTATACTAAGGGGCCCAGCACACCTTTACACCACCAACAACAGCCTGGAAACCAGGATGGATACACGATTTAATGTTGTTTTTGAGCCTACCATGTAAATTTTACAGAAGAAATCAAGAATCCTCAAGCAAGACAAATTTCGGTGAGCTCATGTGAATTGTTGCATCAGTTTCCTGTTCCTATTTGACAGGAGTGGCACCCGGTGTGGTCTTCTGCTGCTGTAGCGCATCCATTATGGGTTCAGAGATGCTCTTCCTCATGCCTTGGTTGTAACAAGCGGTTATTTGAGTTACTGCTGCCTCAAAGCCATTATTCTCCTCTGACATCTGGTATTAACAAGACATTTTCTGCCAGAGAACTGCTGCTCACTGGATATTATCTTAACTTCAAACCCCTCTCTTTGAACACTAGAGATGGTTGTGTGGGAAAATCCCAGCAGATCAGCAGTTTCTAAAATACTCAGACAAACCCCAAAACCCTGCTACGCTCAGTGACTTGAATCACCTTTCTTCCTCATTCTAATGCTCAGTTTGACCTTAGCAGGGTCACTACATGCCCAACTGCACTGAGTTGCTGCCATATGATCAGCTAACTATCTATTTATGTCAACACTCAGTTAAACAGGTATACCTAATAAAGTGTCCAGGGAATGTAGATACAAAATATACAAAAAACAATGTATTTGCAGATAAAGGGGGAAGCAGAAGTGGATACTTCCTGCTAAAACATTTAATGCGCAGGTGTGAGTTTATTTTGAGAGAATCCCACATACGCCCTTACGCTGACTAATACCCAGTAGAGCATCATCAGTGTATTTATCCACTGCTGAAAATGGTACCCAATAAACAAACTATTTATTCTTGTTCGAGTAACGTTTGCTAAAAAGCTGTTATACATTGCCTTTAAAAGTAAAACCACAAGACTAAATATATATGACTATAACAGGCAGTGAACAGTAGTCAGAGTACTGAGCAAAAAGCACCGACCTTGCGCCTCAGCTACCTATGTAGAAAAATAAGCTACAAGGTAAAATCACAGCAGCCCTTTATTTCTGTTTGGCCGGAAGGAAAATGTATTTTTATGTCTAAATCCAGTTTGTCATCAGTTTGTGGATATGTTTAGAGAGACGTTTAGTCATCAGCCACAACAAATCAAGGCAGAAACTCCAGTTCACTTCAGGCCAGTTTCGAAAATGAGTCAGTTCTCATCGACTCCTGTTTAAAAAAAATAAATAAATAAAAAATGTTCTGCCTAAAAAAGGAGCAAAAACATTTTTGGTCATTGTAGCTTTGAGAAACAAGTAGGTGGCAACAAAAGTGGCTGAAGGCACTGTCTCATAGCGATCACTTTTAAACCAATTGTTTTATTTTGGAGCATTTTAATGCAGTTATCTGACAAATAATATAGCCTGCCCAAGTGTTTTATTTCAAAGCTAGCACTTTTTTAG
The DNA here is from genome assembly GCF_900408965.1 of Simochromis diagramma. Classification (NCBI taxonomy): domain Eukaryota; kingdom Metazoa; phylum Chordata; class Actinopteri; order Cichliformes; family Cichlidae; genus Simochromis; species Simochromis diagramma. Next base: position 13,949,517 of record NW_024387477.1, on the reverse strand, counting down.
CATGTATCTCTTTGTTTGGATGCACCATTCTGATGAAGTTTGCTACCATCAGCTTGTGGCTCAAATATAAAACATGACAGCAGCAGAAACTCAGAGTTTAAAAAGAAAACTCCACAAAGTAGTGGTGAATATTTTTATTTGCAGTCTGTGCACCAGCTGTTTTTCTCCCTGAGTAGCTAAATATTCTGCTAAAATACCAGACGAAAGAACAAAAATGGATAAAGACTGAATACGTGATTCATATTTTCCAAATATTTTCCTGTTTTTTTTTTTCTGCAAATTGACATCTGCCCACCTACATTTTCACTTTGATGACCTTGTGAGGTCAAATTATATCACTGTGGTGTTTACAGCTTGTTCCTCTACCCACAACTGGCCAACAAATATGTAGTTATTGCTTTACAGGCTAAGTGTTAAAGAATGATCAGTGCGTACAGCTCAGAGCATTAGAGGCTGTTTTTTCTTCCTATTTCTTGTAGCAGTAGCTTCCACTCAGCAAGCCAAAGTCTCAAACTGCGGCACAGCCGGTCAGATGCCTGAACCATGAAATCAGCACTTTCACATCTTCACCCTGGGTCAGCTGACCGAAGAGGTTATTTTCCCCCAAAAAATCCAGGTGTGCCCCTTTAAAAAAAAGTCTGAGCGAGCTGCTGGCGTCTTTCTCCTCTAATGGATGTGCAGCAGATTTGGTAGCAGTAGTGGTGCTTGGCTGTTAGATGGACCGGAACTGTCTGTCAGTGTGACAGAGCTGCTGCAGGCAGGCCTCCAAGTCTCCACTATAAACCTTATGTGTCTCCAACACCTGGCACTACCTACGCTGGCTGTCTGTCTGATGTGTATGATTGTGTGTTTGCATGTTTTGAGTGCGTCCTTAGCCATGTTGGGCTGAGAGTGACTAATCCTCGCTAACAGATCCCTCTGAAGCAACCAGACGCTCCAGAAGCCAAAATGCTTTTAACCGCTGCATGACCAAGGTAAAATGTTCCCCCCACCGTGTTTTACATGTTTCCATTTCCTCTCTCCCTCTCTCTCTGTCTGCTCCCACAGAGGCCACAGTCAAGAGCAAACTCTAAGAGAGTGGATTTGTCAGATTTGGTTGCCGTGGATACACACCGCTACACTCACATCCAGATTCTTTCTCCTCCTCCTCCTCCTCCTGTTTGCCATTGACGCAGATCAAGACCATCTTCATCAGGAAGATAAGTTGCAAATGGGTGATTGCCTTTTTGAAGTGCTACGGTTCTCCTGCAGATGTTGTCGGAGGAGGTGGTTTTCTTTTTCTCACTTCTTCCCACTAATGGCTGAGGTTAGGAGCGGTGTTATGATGACTGTGTGAAATGAGGCAGATAATTCTTATGAAAAATGGACTGTGCGTACTCGTAAGCTTCACTCTACCTGTGATCAGCGGCAGCTTCGCATCAGGCTTACGTCCCCCCCCCCTCCTGATTTCTCTCTTCCCTGTACTACAGCATTTGAATATTAAAATATCAGCATGTGTGCGTGATTGTGACACACATGACAAAAGCTTATTAAAATGAATCTGAGCTTTGTGTGAGCGCAGTGATTATTTCTCTGGTTATGAAAGAGTCGATGAGTCGGGGCGCCATTCGAGAACACTTCACACCAGTATTTCCTTCTCCACTCTCTGGCAATTCTTTGTGAAAGAGATCGAATAAACTGGAAGATGAAGTCAAACCTTTCTGGAGGAAGTGTGTGCTGCTACAGCCGTTTGATATGTCCTGCCGAGAGAGCGCAGAGTGGGAGACTTTATAAATACACTCTATTTTAAACGTGTGCAATTTTTTTTTTTTTTAAAGGCAAGCGTTCAGACACCCTTTAAAAGATTATATTGTTATAGTCTAGCCTACTATACTCATATACTCTAGTAAGCAAGCTCACAGTTGAATACCAGTTGAATACTGGAAGGAAAGACGGAGCTTTTCAGCCTGCAGCACCAGGGCTCTCGAACAGTCCCCTCCCCCCCCCCCAGCTGCGTTTAGCTGACTCTTTAGAGTCTTTAAAAAAAAAAAAACCTGTTAAAAACTGTTCTGTTTAATCTTCTACTGAAATTCTTTTGTTTTTTTAAATGTATTTTTATTCTATTTTAACATTTAGTTCCTTAGAATTATCTAATATCTCGTCCCTAATTCATAAGTTTTGATTATGAATATTCATCACACAGCAAGTTCCTTTTCTGAGGACGTGTTTGACACTTTTTTGAGCCTCTTATTGAGCTCGCTACAGTCTCTGTAAAAGCTGAAACCAAAATTCCCATCAATAAGTGATTTGATGAATCTGTTCCACAAGTTATCTCCAACCTGAAGATTGGGTCCCACTGTGCAATCTTAACTCATATTTTAAACACAGAACATATCTACATATCAAACGTTAGTCTGTTTAAGTTACATGAAGGCAGAAGCTGATACATTTTAAATCATGGGTAATTTTTTTTCTGATAATAATAAAGACTGTGGCAAATGTAGGAAAAATCATGAACGTTAGTGACTCGTGTTTAATTGAAATAGCTTCACTGAATTAATCTTGCAGAATGTCAAACGGTGCTAATATTTAATTATCACAGAGCCCTTTTTCTCATGAATGACTAAACAGAACAAATTTGACAAAAATATTTCACTTGGTAATCATACAGTACTGTGCAAAAGTCTTGAGTCATCCCTCATTCCTTTATGTGTAGCTAGAAAAATGGAAACTAGGTGCTGAAACATATGCAAACGGGGATGGAAATACAGTAAAAACAGTCTGCACAAGTCTATCGAGCTTGAAAGCTAATAATTGTTCTCAGTTCTCAGGTCCAGGCTTCTTGAAAGACATTCAAAGCTCTTCTCCAGATGTTGGCCTCATCTTTTTCTTCAAAATGATCCCACATTGCTTCAGTAACTTTGAGGCTCAGACTCCAGGGAAGCCAATCCATGACTGATAGTGTACCACTGTAAAAGACTGAGTCGACTACAAATCAGTGAAGCCGATCGAGAAATGCCTTAAACCTGCATTCTTGCTAAGCAGAGCCACCAGAGTACGACTCCACTGGCGGAAAACAGAAGTCTGATTAAGTTGAAGCCTGTGACAAATACTCTCATTTTCACTTAATTTATGACCTCAGATTATGTTTTCCCAATAAGTGCTTTTAGTTAGAAGTTTCTGCAAGTTCAGTTTAATATAGCAAGATATTTACTTTACACGTTGTATATACACATATATATGTCATGTTTAAGGCCATTACACAGAAAGTATGTTGCAAAAGATTATCGAGACAAAATTCAGAATTTTCCAGATCCGTACTTGCCATGTCAAGTGTACTCTATATAAACTGAACGTGTTGTGCTTTTGTGGAAGATTCATTTTCTCAAGAAAAGATCCACTGTGTGATCGAGATGATGAGCTCGTCCTGATGTTTCTAAACAAGAAAATGAAGAAATGAAGATTCTGGTTTCATCTGATTCTCACAACAAGGCGGCGGCGGCAGAATTTCATGGTTTGATCCAGGAGTTGAATCACCGTATCACAACTGCTTTCAATAATTTCACAGAGCCGACTGACCCAAAGTAACACACAGTACTGTTATTTGACTCTTTCCTTATCATTCTATATTCAGTACTGGTGCTCTTTTGAGCATCGAGTTCATTTGTTGCCAAATACATTGGTCTGATTGGTCTCCACCTTGTGACTGACAGGTCACTATGTACAAATGTGTGGTGTCCCTCAGTTTCCCGGTCAGACTCACGTGTTGCTCATGAAATCTCGCTCCAAAATCCCTGGTAAAACTGGTAACAGCCACAATGCTCGGGATCTTGTCACAATGGTCACATCCATCTCTTTTATACAGTCTGTGCTCTAAAGGTGCTACATAGTCCTCTCTGTAAGCCAGCTCCCTCTGTCTGATACTGAGCAGGTAGTCTGCTGTTGGCTTTCCATTTTCTCTGAAGGTTAGGGAGCTGCTAAACCTCAAACTGAGGTTGAAGACAAACTGGTCGCTGCACAAAGAGATGAAACTAATAAAACTGCAAAATAAAGCAGTGCTGCAAAAGTATACAATAATTATCTGAAGGTTCATCATAAGTGACCACTTTCTCATTTTCACATTGTTTTTACACTATAACATTTGATAATTGCTGCTGTGAAACTGCAGATAATTTAAGGTCCTTTTGCTAAAAATGTTTTGTTAGTTTGAGTCTTGTGTTCAGTTGTTATTATTATGACTAAAACATAATTTTTCCACCTTATATCTTCCATTTTTTGTATAGCTACAGCACCTGCTCATTTTTTTTTTTTTACCAACAACCATCCATTATTCCCCCCCCCCCCCCCCTCCTTTCTCACTGTATGCTGTCCAACCTCCCTCCACCCCGTCTGCCTGTCAGAACCCACCATATGCGTATTTCTGCAAACGCCATCATGCTTCTCCCTGCAGCGCATCTGTATGAATTGTTGCGGGATGCGGCCGTCACGTGTCGGCACAACACAGGCGGTGATTTGTGTGAAGCAAAACGAGCGTTTAGCGAGCCATCGTCCCACCCCCACAACTTTCATCAGCCAACAACCATCTTTATTGATTTCAAACAGTCTGCCGTGATGGCGCAGACGCACGGGGGGGAGCGGGGAAGGAAATAAACTACAAAGAATATCAACAGGAAATTGGGAGAAGACCGCCCTTTTTTCTATAAAATCCTCATCTGTCACATAGGGGACTGGTTTTTTGTTTTTGGGGGGGTTTTTTTCTCGTCTCCTGTGCTCTTTGATTCCCTCCCTGTATGGGCCTCGGTTTCTTCTTCCTCCTTCATCCTTCTCCTCATGTCTCTTCCTCGCTGCTTTACTCTACAGGATGGTGGGGGGAAAAAATAAACAGATGGAAGAGGGAGGGATAAAGAGACAGAAAGAGGAAGGATGCAAGGGTTCAAACTGAGAGAGGGGGAGGAAAAAAAGGTGGGGATGAAGGGATGAGAGGATGCAGAGCCGGCGGGGGGATGGAGCGGATGGAGGGAAGAGGAGGGGACGGAGAGCCTGATGAACTCATCTAAAGGCGCTCTGGGTTTTTTAATAAGCAGCAGACTGTGAAGCTACTCTCCAACCAGTCACTCTGAATAATGAGAGAGAGAGAGACACGCGCGCACACACATGCAGGATGAGAGGATGAAAAGACAACCAGACTCATTATCTTGCGACCAATTTTCATCACTGTCCCGTCAGTAATCTCTCTCACGGACTCGAACAGTCCTCAGCTCTGTGTGAGATGACAGATGAAGACCAATTACGGTAACTGTTTCGTTAACTTGAAGGCTGATTCCCTGCCATCTTCCAGAACATACACTGATAATCCTGTTGGCCCTAGAAATTACCCACTGCTCACAGCCCACCAACACACCTGTGTGCCTGTGCGTGCGTGTGTGTGAATGTAATACCTTTCGTGGCGAACCCTTTTGTAGTTAAAGAGCTGTGGACATGCAAGTGTGTTTGTTTAAAAAAAAAAACCCTGCACTCTCGGGTGTTTAATAAAGAATCATTTCCGGCTGACGACTGCTGTTGCTGACTTTGTTTGATGCACACTAATAGGTTCCTGCTTCGTCAACATTTTTTTGGCACCTAAACATATTTGGTGCTGATCTGCTTGGGTTTCTTCCAGCGGGCAGAGACGCAGAATAAACTTCAAATTGCTAATCTGTCTTTTCATTTATTGCTTTCTCGTTGTATCACTTTAATCGAAGCGGCTCCTACTCAGAAAGTGATTTACACTGAAAAGCTTTTTGTATGTAAAACAAGGCAACATTTGCTGAATGGTTTTTATTGCAGCAAGCTCTCTTGATCGCGCTGCTCATTGTGCTTTTCCGCGTCTTGGCGGTGCAGTAAATCGTGGCGTGAGGAGATAATTCATTCATATGCAGATTTTTGTGATAAATGCACAAAAAAAAATGTCAGTTGTCATGTAAGGTGACACAAAACTCTCTCCGAGTGCATGTGGAAGGTTATTTGTGTAGCACTACTGAAAACTAAAGTTATACTGCCTCATGATAAACTCTATCCCACATAATGGGACCATTTAAATCAGTCATCCTGGGAAAGTTTTCATTAACATCTCCGCCTTAAATAAAGTGGGGCCCATTGTGATTTTCCTCAATTCCGATCACATTTATATTCATGGTAAAAAGAAAACTAGTCTCACCTTCACTGCTCTCAAACGAAATCAGAGGATAAAAGCCTCCAGGTGCTGCTAACCAAATTGACTTGCTTAGCTGATCATCTGCAAGTGTGAGCGCCTCTATAAAAGCAGGAGTTGTGTCACTTTGCTGGTCTGGAGCATTCAGGTGTGTTAACACAGTGCCTAGGAGGAAGACATCAGCCGTGATTTTAGAGAAGCAATCGTTGTTGCCCATCAGTTTGGGGAGGGTTATAAGGCCATTTCCAAACAATTTAAATCCATCACTCTACAGTGAGACAGATTATTCGCTAGTGGAAAACATTCAAGAGGGCTGCCAATCTTCTCAGGAGCAGATAGCCATCAAATTCACCCCAAGGTCAGACCGTGCAATGCTCAAAGAAACTAAAAAAATACACAAGAGCTATAACTCAGACTCTAGCTTCAGTTAGCATGTTAAATGTTAAAGTTCATGACAGATCAATTAGAAAAGAAGGCTGAAATAGTTTGGTTTGTTTGGAAGGGTTGACAGGATAAAGCCTTTTCTTTCTAACACTTCTGTAACAATGTCCTTTAGATAGAGGAGACCAAAGTGGAGATGTTTGTCCATAAATACAACATACTAACTGTCAAGCAACGTGATGGAGAGGGATGATTGGTTTGTTTTTCATGCATCAGTCATAAACCCCCTGCACCTCCTGACTTCAAACCTCAAAGAATTTAATTTATTTATACAGCAGTTTCCACAGGTGAGCCCTAAAACTCTTCACAAAAGACATAAATCAGTATAATGGAATCGTATTAAAAAACTGTTATGAAAGTGAAACGATGCTACAACTCTTGGGTCTATATGACAAAGGGGAGGGATATCTCCCCTTTCAGCTGTTCACACCTTCTGTTTGCAGCAGTCAGCCAATCACAAGACCGCATGGAGGCCCAGTGTAATCAGCAGAGATTCCTGCAATAACTAAAATTTGGGCTGGGATATTGGTGCTGCGGTGGTTAAGCAGCACTGTCATCATTCAACAGGAAGGTTCCTGGTTTGAATCCCATTTGGAGGATTTCTGTGTGGAGTTTGCGTGTTGCCCCTATTCACCGGTGTGCGTTTCCTCTGGGTGCTCAAGCTTCTTTCCACAGTCCAAAGACATGCATGTGAACTGCAGCATCTAAATTAGCCATGTATGTGAGGTAGACAAAGTGCTGCAGTTACAATCTGACTTTTAGTTGAGTTTTTTGAGTGGGCAGTAAGAAAAGAGAAATGCTATATAAATGTGAAAAAGTACCTAAAGGGCCTTGCTTTTTCATGCTGATCCAAAACAAGAGATTCTCACTGATGATTAAACATGTAGCTGTGGTCTGTGTGAAGTCCGTGTGATGAAGTTGCTGTGCTGTGTTCAGAGTAAATCCACGTGTCTGCCCGGAGAATGTGGGTCAAACACTTGAGTCAAGTTTTCAAACTGCATGCACTAAAAAAAAGAAAATGTTGTCCCTGGCTGGTTATATTACATCAGAAACCTCTCACACTTTATTTGAAGAATATCAGCTTTAACCATCAAACACAACACTCAGTCCCACAGGCTACACCGAGCACACTGTGCAGCTCCGTTTATCTGTCAGACCACTAAATAAGAGTTTGGTTTGGCCTCAGTTTACCTCTGTAGACCAAACATCGAGGACTTGTCTGTGATTTGTGATGTAATACATGCATTTGCTGGTTGTTTTCAATATATTGTTATTTATGTGAAACTCTTTACACCTGGGATGCAAAACGGATATTCTGATAGCAAAGAGAGAATAACTGCACGTGGAAAACTAATGAGAGCTGTGTGGGACCTTTGCTCACATTTCACTGACTTCAGCTTTGTTGCATCACTGATAGCGAGACAAAAAAAATAAAGATATTATTAGAAAATGCAGTCAGCTGCTCAGGTATCAGACTACAGTTGACAATATACGGTGCGTGGGATGTGTGAGGTGTTAAATCATGGGCACACAAGAATTTACACTTTTTATTAGGTACACCTGTTCCACTGCTTGTTAAAGCAAATATCTAACCAATTCCAAAACTCAATGTGCTGCACCACCATCTTGGATGATGTTCACAAAGAACTAGGAAAAGGGAAAATATCCAGTGAGCGGCAGTTCTCTGGGTGAAAATGGCCAGAAAAATAGGAAGTCAACAGTAACTCAAATGCTCATTCAAGGTATGCTGAAAACCATCTCTGAGACTGGGCTCCCCAATATTGGAAAAGAGTTCCCTGGTCTGATCCTCCTGCCTTGTATCAACATTCAGGCTGCTGGTGGGGGATATTTTCATGCCACACTTTGAACCTCTTAGGACCAACTGAGCATTTTTTTTAAACACCACAGCCTACCTAAGTATTGTTGCTGACCATGTCCATCCCTTTATGACCACAGTGTACCCATGTGCTAATGGTTGCTTCCTCAGATCATCTAGAAACAGTTTTTTTACATGACAGCAAATACACTGAACTGATATGGCTTCAAGCCAACAGTGCACTTTTAGGATGTGGTGGAATGGCAGATTCAAATCATGAATGTCCAACTGCAGCAACTGTGCAATGTTGTCATGTTAAATTAGAATACAATGGCCTTCTATTGCCCCTGTACATGCAGTAGCGGTTTTAGATACGGGCGACACGGGCGGTTGTCCGGGGCGGCATCACGGGCATCGGCAAAAAAAAAAAAGCTCGTACTCATGCTCCCCCGACGTCAGCCAGCGCATATTGGGAATGGTACAGGCACCGATCGGTTTTCTATCGCCCATTTACTGGGAGTAAGGACGCCCTTCGCTTGCGTAGTGCGCCTGCTGCTTGCGGCGCAGACAGGAGAGGGCGGGGCGGCGGGGGATTTTCTGACCGGCTGGAGCAGCATCTAATAACCAACTCGCAAAGTAAAACAAAATAAAAACAAACCAACAAACACGAAAACACCAGACATTTTAATACAGACCTATAATTTGCACTGATGTTTTTTCAAAATTCTATACACGAAAAGTGAGCGCGAGAGCCCTCGGTGCGCCTGCTTGCTGCTGAAGTCAAAGTAAACTTTATTGTCATCTCCGCTACAGTCCAGTATGTAGACAGACGAGACGACAAGGCTCCAGTTACAGCAGTGCAAGTAAACAAACAATATATATATATATAATAGGAGTAAGAAAATAAATATACACTTTAGGACCAGGGGTAAAGGGATCAATAACAATTTAAAATTTAAAGTTTGATGATTTAAAGTCTCACACACAAGCCGTCGAAAGGGGAGGAGGGGTCGGCTGCTTCCAAATAGAGCACATTTCATAATGTTGTAAATCCAAGCCCATTACGTATTCATGATTTGAATCCTGGGTTTTGTGAAATCTCAGAAATGCACCCTAGACAAAGTGAATCTGTGAACTAAGGTGTAGGTGTGTTAGATCATGTTGTGGTGATCCTTGGGTTGAGGGATGGGTGTTCATACTGGAGTGCAAAATTAAAACCAATGGAAGATGGACAAGAAAAGTTCAAAGCCATCAGTTTAGAAAAAAGAGAAAAGTAGAGGAGGAGAAACGAGCAAAAGATACAGGTAAGCAGATGTGTCATTGGATAATGGCAGGTCATCCTGAAACAATCAGAATCAGAATACTTTATTAATCCCTAAGGAAATTATGTGAGTTACAGTTGCTCCAAGACGAAATGGTAAAAATAGCAACAGTAACAGACTAAACTCCAAACAATACATTATGTTACAGATTTTAATATTAATTAGTCTTTGTCAATTGTTGATTCGTCCTGTTCTCATTGTATGACGAATTATGATGGCTGTTTGGTAGCCGTTTGCATACTATGCATACTCTCTCTCTTCATATGTGTGTGTGTGTGTACAACAGTTTTATATTAATGTACAATCCTTAATATGTTTTGTGTGTGTGGGGGGGGGCGCCAGAGGGAGTTTTCGCCCAGGGCGCCAAACTGGCTAGGACCGCCACTGTGTACATGTATGACATTTTGGGCATACAAAACAAGAGAAGCTAACCAGTGCCAAAAATGTCAGTTCTTGTGGACACTTCTCTAAAAGTGAGTCAGTCTTTAAATACTACCATGTGAAATGTTCGACAAACATGTTTACGATCTTTAGCCCCCCTTTATGATGACTTTAGGAGTAGGGGTGGGTTTTGATAGTCGATTTATCGATTAAAATCGATTCTGGCTTGGATGTGGTGATATTGATTCATTAAAATCCTGTATCGATTTTTTTAATATAAATTTATTTTGCCCAAAACGCCAGAATCTCAGGTTAAACCTCACAAAATTTCAACAACCACCAAACAGCTAAAACAGTGAATGAGAGCAGTCTTTACAAAGACGTAAACACAAAGCGCGGACCTGCCGACGCATCAGAATCAGTGAGATGTCGCCTTTCTCACCCGACAGCATGGACACGGTCTGGGCTGAAAGCCGACAGCTCGCTGATTCTGATGTTTCGCCGGGTCCAGGCTTTGTGTTCACGCCCTTTTTGCACTGATTCTAAAGCTCTTAGTTTTATCTCTCTCCAAACAATATTGACCGAACCAGCAGCAAAAGAAGATCCAAACTACACATAAACATCGTCATGAATTCCCTCTGACTTTTGCTGTTTTGCTTCCACCACGATAAAATCACACTTCATGCACAGCTCTCTCTCTCTCTCTCTCTGTACTTCAAGAACAGTTTCCAGTCTAAAAATGTTTTCTGCGTTATTCGCTTGCTTGTTACACACAAGTCTACCGTTGTTTACAGCGCTGTCAGCCGCTGTTTTTTTTTTGTTTGTTTGTTTTTGTCATTTTACTTCCGAAAAGAAAACCGAATTTCTGCAGTTCAATAGGCTTCTGAACAAATTTAAACTTTTTAAAATTATGCAAAATGCAAAACGCTTAACCGTGTCTCTAATAAAACCGCTGTAACTTCAGAGGTAATGTTCATATGTTGATTAATGGTTTTCTTTCGTTTTTGATGTACTGCAGGGCTGTATTTGGGACATGTGAGTGTTTTAAATGCAATGGTATGGCAAATATTCAGAAAACCTGTTATGTGGTGAATTGTATTAACAGCCTTCCAAGTCAGTGTTCCCATTTTTGAATTAAGTTTAGTTTTTTTATATTTAAATATCAGTACTATTAAATAAGAGATACTGTATGTGATTGCCTCTGCACTAAGCAGAAAAATGATGAACAAAAGTAAATGTTTGATAAGAAATGTTTTGTTAGTGCTGCAAATTAACATGGAAAATGGATTCATCACAGAAGCATTTAAGCGTTACCCATTAACAAGGCAGGTAAAACAACTATTAATTATCATTATATAATAACAACAGTGAGAAAAAAAACATTTTCTTTGTAGCGTCCCATTTATAAGGAACATAAATAAACTAAAGTTGGAAAAACCTCCTCTTGACTTGGGAAATGAGACTCTACCAGCAGCATTTTATTCATTGCTGCAGACACCTCTCTTCTTGACACCTCTGCCCTACAAGCCTTTGAGTTTGCAGCTGTGGGATGTAATGTCCCTGAAGGGTCTCACAAACCTGCTGGTTGTTGGCAGGCAGAGGGGTTATGGCCCCTGATGTTAAGATTCAAGTCATCACACGCTCAAGAGCCGAGCTTTGAATCAGCTTTATAAAAGTGCCAAGACGAGCTGGGTCCTGTTAGGTAAAAGTGCACGAAACCACAGAATAAATGGTAGTTTAGGGCATTTTAAACACAATTATTTAATCATACTTAATCAGAGTCATAAACGCAGCTAGCTACAGGTGGCTAATATTAGACTAAATGCCAATTAGCAATGACAATCACCACTGTGGGATGTGAGTTTTTCAGGCAATATGAGAACACTAACAAAGCTGTAGAAATTAACACCATTATGTAAGCAGTAGCCATAAAAAGGTACAGACAAGGTGGAGTCAGTGCCACGTGCATGGGTTTAACAAACAGCTGGTTGTATTCACAAGAATTCGCACTAATATCACCTGATCTTTGTAATAATTTATCATTTTAAGAAGGTGTTTGTAGCATTTTGTTCATCTTCTGTACTGGTGGTTGTCATTGATTCTGGTTGTTTCAAGGTTTAAACCATATGACATTTTTAAATAAATCAGTTGTTATAGGAGGTGTTCATTTGTTTAATAATTAGAATATGTTAAAAAAAAAAAGACTGATTTATGTTGATTAGGCTATTTTCTTTGATTGCCTGCTTGCGAAGGGAAATTAAATTCTGTTGCCTGGATTGTGTGCATACCCACGGCGCATCAGTGGCCTGAGTTTGCCAAATTTGTGATTTCATTGTAGATGTTCCGAATTTTTTGACTTTAGAAACTGTAGTTGAGAAATCTCACCACAAAGTGTGAGATCCTCATCCTCTTTAACCGCGATGTTGCTATTACATTGTTACACATAAAGCATGCTAATGCTCAAATATAAATAGATCCATCAGTTCTAAAGCCACCTGTAAGTACTTGAACAGTGACTCATCTTCTGTTATGTATGCTGCTTCTGAAATGGAACAATAGACCTATTTACAGGAGACATTGTGACTGGTCACAGGAATGAAAGCGCCGGCGAAATTAATGATGACACTGGATCCATTTAGAGTCCCACTAAGTCATTACAGTACATTATCGTATACAGTGTGAGTAGTGACCATTGGTTGTACACTACTTCAAGGCATTGTGGAATACTTTGAGTGCACTATATCAGAAATAGTAATATGCCTTTCAATAGCATTAAAAATAGAGAACTCACTGGCCAGGTAGAGTTACACTAGGTTGGTCTTTCTTTTGCTTTCAGCTCTGCCTCAATTCTTCATGGCAGAGATTCATGAAGGTGCTGGACACATTCCTCAGAGATTTTAGTCCATATTAACATGATAGCGTCACATGTGAATCTCCTGTTCGAAAACATCCTAAAGGGGCGTTACTGGGATAAGATCTGTGGTGTTTAAATGATGCACACTTGGTACAGAGGGGCCAGGTTTACAAGGAAAAGATCCCTCACAGCAAGGACTGGACATGGTCAGTAACAATGCTCAAGGCAGCTGTGGCATTTCAGTGATGCTCAGCTGGTACTTAAGGGCTCAAAGTGATGCAAGAAAAGATCCACAACACCATTAAACCACCACCAGACTCTAAACTGTTGATGGAAGGCAGGATGGAGCCATCCTTTCATGGTGTTTACACTAAATCCTGACATTGTTCAGTGCCAGTGAGCCCATATGGAAACTCTAGCCCTACCTTGGCGTGGGATACTGCTGTATCCCATCTGCTTCAAAGTTTAATAAGTTGTGCATTTAGAGATGCTCTCCTGCATCCCTTATTTGAGTTACTGTAGCCTTCTTATCAGCTTGGAGCAATCTGGCCATTCTCCTCTCACCTCTAATATGAACAAGGTTTTTTCACCCAAAACATGTTGATCACTGGATAGTTTCTCTTTCTTAGACCACTCTCTGTAAACTCTAGAGACGAATGTGTGGAAAAATTCCAGTAAAGCAGCAGTTCCTGAAATACTCAGACCAGCCCACATGGCACCAACAACCACACTATATTCAAAGTCACTTAAATCACATTTATTCCTCATTTTGATGCTCAGTTTGAAACTTCAGTAGGTTGTGTTGGTTATGTCTACATGGCTAAATGCTTAGATGCTTTAAATGCTGCCGTGTGATTGGTGATTAAAATATTTGTATTAACGTGCAGTTGAATTGGTGTACCTAATAAACTGACCAGTGAGCGCAAGTCAGTTCTAGTCTGAAACCAATATATATTTATTGATGAGTGGGGGTGATTTTATTGTACTATTGTTTTCTAACTGGTATACTCTGCAGATGGCAACAAGTCTATAGGGAGTAGTGTTTTAGTAGTAGCAGTACTTTATAAATACTGCTCACCTAATAAAGAACAAAGCTGAAACTGGAGCTTTTTTCCCCCACTCTATAATTAAAGGGTAAAAAGAGGAGAACAGCCCCATGAAATTACAGTCCACATAATTAATTATATTAGTTTAATTAAAACAATTAATAATTTGTCAGGCTCTCATTAAACATTAAAAGACAACCATGTTAGATCTGTCTGTATATTATGTGTTACACTGGATTCTCTTTTATGTTTTAGTAACAGACACCAGTGTGCATTTGAAAAAAGGTAAGTTAGTTTTCCACTCCAGCAAATCTTTTATAAGCTGCTGCAGTGCTGGAAAAATATTATGCTTGCTAACAAATTCTCAAAAGTGTGGTAGTGATTTCTTTCCTTATTTCTATTTCAATCAGTGTATCAGTTCACTCAAAGTAAACTGTCCGAGTTGAACCACAGCCAGTAGTTTACACTATAAAGTATACCGATTTTTACTTAACTCGACAATAAGAAGTTATTAACATAATTTTCCTCACACTTCAGTTCACTGTAGTGACATTTAAGTGCTAGTAAGGACCATTAAGTGTTTGACTTCTACCAGAATTAGACTGTAAATTGCTGCCTGTGTTACTGTACCAGAAAATTCTAACCCCATCCGTCTTCACCGGTCAAAAAGCGAGGGGGTTTATGCAAACCACAAACAAACTCATGTGCTGTTGAAGCAACATCAACGCTCTTGTTATTGTTTCACACCAAATGTTCTTGCACAGACGTAAAGGAAAATGCATTTCTGTCCAGACACTTACAGACTGCACGTAAGAAAACAACAGCAGGCACTTGACTGCAGACAGAAAGCTAGCTACTATAGAAAATTAAAAAATAAAACATCTGTGGAAATTTCCTGCTGGTGTGCTGCTGCAGACAATTACAATGCAAACATAATGTATAGGTATTGCTGCAAGGTTGAGAGATAAATGTCAGATTTCTGTTGTTTTTATGAGATATTGTAGTGCAGAGGAGCAGCTGTGGGCTGCTTCTTTCTCTGCAATGTTTCTTAATTTGAATTAAAAAAAAAAACCCTGACTTACAGAACACTACAGACATCCTCTTTGAGGAGAGAAAACCTGTTAACGAAGTAGCCCTACACATGTGCTCACACAAATTATAGGAAGGTTAAACTAGTCCTCTCCTAATGTTGCTGCAGAATTATTTGAGCTCATTCAAGGAATCCTCCTGCAGGGCTTTGTATCCTAATTGTGGGAGACAAATGTTTGTGTGTGCAGTTGGTATGTAGTAGTGAAATGTTTCAAGCTTTCAAAGGTATTTCTCTGCTAAGACAATTGTGAGAAAGCAGACAAAAGTGGGAGGAAAACAGTGGCGGTACTTTGAGAGAATCAGGATCCGGCTGTTAGGTGAGATGGGTGATGTGTATGGATGAGGCCATGATGGAGAGAGCGAGAGAAGAGGGAGGAGAGCGATGTTTACGGGTGGGGGGTAGCGAGGCCAGTAAACTGCTTGTGAAATGAAAATGGCTCTTTAGCAGAATCCAGGACACTTGGGCGCTGCGCTGGATCAATGTCTCTGATTTACTGTCTGAAAGCCTGTCAGGGAGAAAGGGAGCAAGTTGGGGGAGGAGGCGGCCAGGGGAAGGGTGGGGTGGAGGCTGGACGGAGAGAAGTTAGAAGCTTAAAGGTAGAAGAGCCCTTTAATGGAAGGAGACAGAGGAGAGATGGGGAGAGGTAAAGGATGGAGAGGGAAATTGTCCGTCAGAGTGACAGTGCGAGGAGGCAGAATCAGAGGGATTGCTCCTCAAGTCCTCACAGCCAAGATACAAAATCAATCTGTCAAGACGATGGGGAAGGGCAATCTTGTTTTGTGAGGGGAATTGGTGCGGCCATTTGGGGTAAAATCAATAGAGGACACATGGTGCTTCTTAAATCCTTACTATCCCACAGAGGCCAGATTATTGACAAACAGTGGAGTGTACGTAGGCAGTACACAAATCCTTAAGTTGACCCATGTGCAAGAAATCTATAATCTATTGGTGCACAAAAGAGCTGCTTCGTGCTGTAAATGCAGGACAGTCATGTAAATGAGAAAAAGGCAACTCTGAGGATAGAAAAAAAATCTGTCTATCATGTTAATCATCATGCTTTAGCATTTCAGTGTGCTAATATTTGCTCATTTACTGAAACGTGGGTTTTTCCCAGGTGGGTTAGTTGAAAATGAAGCCAATGCAGAAGTGCTTCAAAGGGCAACACTATTGAGACTAGACCTGAAGCTCTCTATATATAAATCTCTGGCTCCAATAAACTCCCACTCTAGTAACTTCATGAAATAATCTCTCATGTCAGTATGTATTTTCATTATGAGGACAGACAAATTCAGTCCCTCTGATCACTGTGCTGCCGGTGTCTATTTTTAAATGAATTACCTAACTCAAAGAAAGGTATGCTCTGTGTGTGCATGCACATGTGTTTGTGTGTTTGTGTGTGAGTGTGAGAGAGAGAGGGAAAGAGACTGGTTTCATTGATATAAGTGGTCTAAGTGATTGACAGACCATTTGGATTTAGGTCAAGAGTTAACCATCAAATATCAGCCACATTATAGATGACTTTGATCAACTTATATTGTCATTTGGAGTGGAGTAGGCATACAGACTTGTGCTGATTGTTAGATTGTTTTAATTCATCCTAGTCAATTTAGGTAATCTGTAATCTGACTTGTTCTTCAGAACATGCCTGTTTTTATATAATTATATTGTGGGCAATTAATTTTCTCAAGCAGTCTTTTGAGAAACTTGGACTGTTGCGGAGGGCTGCACTGTGCGGCCCTTCACAACAGTCCCAGTTAGATTATTGGTGCAGCCCACCACAACAGTCCCAGTTTTGCACGCGAGCCTTAGGAAAATTAATCGCCCACCCTTCTCTGCATCCTGATGATGCAGTCATTAAAATCATTTGGACTAATCTTCTAACAAACACATATGTCTGCATGCATTTGCAGCTGGTCCACTTAGAAAATGTTGAGATATTTTAGTAAATAAATGGCAACAGATGCAGACAGACTGGAACGGCACCCCTTAAATGTTGAAGTTGCCCAATTAACCGGATAGAAAAAGCAGAAGAAATCCTAACACAAGTTGAAACTTGAGATTGTTTGATATTTTTTTCCTTGATTTAACAGATAATTAGTCAGTTTTCAAATACTTGATAAATTTTCTGCAGATCAGTGAATGGATTAATTGTTGCAGCTCTATCACGTCTGTTTTTCAATGTTTTGACCCCTACTGTCATGTGTTTTGTATTTGCTTAAAGGGAGGATTGTATTCCTGTGAGGATCCCTCTGTCAAACACACACACACACACACACAGGTGGAGCTCTGGGACCCAGGACGACAGAACGGACGTCTCGACAAGTGTTTTCCCGCACCCTCGGGACGCCAGAAGTCTGGTGGGGGGCGGGGGGAGCGTTTTATTTTTATTTTGAGTGTTTAATGTATTAAAAGGGGCCGGGGTAATGAATTATAATCTTTAATGCAGAAACCGATCGATACCACCCAGAGAATAAATCAGCTTTTACTGAGAGCGTCAAAGCCCCTTAATACACTAGGGGAGAGAAAGGGAGTGCAAAGGGAGGAGGAGGAGGAGGAGGAGGAGAGAGCGAGCATGGACAAACTGTTAGAAGAGGAGGAATGATCCCAAATGAAAGGGAGAGAAGGAAAGGGGGAGAGGGGAAAGGGATGAATTAAAGGAGAGGAAGAAGTTAGAGGTAAAGAGACGGCTGGAGGCAGACGGAGGGAAGTTATAGATGAACAGACTCACCTTTGGGCTAACCTCATTGAGTAAAAGCCCGCTGAAAGCAGAGATTCTGACAGTTTTGTGAGGAGGCGAGGTTGCGGGGTCAGTCGGTGTGTGTGCACACACACTCCACTTACTTGTTATTTCTCCACCTAGTTGCATTGTGTTCCCTCTCAAGGATCCCCTCCCCGACTTTTGTTGCCTAGAGCAAAATATAATTAATTGAATTACTCCACCACTTCTCGATCAAAGATCACCTCGGCGCTCTCTTGTCTCGGTGCCTGCCCAACCGGGGGGCCTCTGCTGGGAGAAAATGCCTAACAACAATCCATGAATTATAACTTTTTATTAACCCAAAGCAAAGTTTCAGTGGTGTGAGCTGCTTCCAAATCAGGCAGACTGCACAAAACAAGTCTGGGAAGACTGAACGCGAGCTTGATTTGAATTCAGTGGATAGTTACAAAGATTCATCTCTGTGGCAAAGACAAAGACTGAACAAAAACCTAATGCACCTAAGTATTTAGGATGCCTTACTTGTTCAGTAAGTGGACTAAGTGGTTTAAGTGAGGTTTTTAGTCCAGAGAGACTCTTTAGTAAGACACAATCATGAAAAATTGATATCTCAGGCCAGGACTGGAGGTGAACGGGCAGAGGAAGCGGTGAAGAAAAACATATGCAGGCCATGGAGGTTTCAAAAAAAAAAGGAGGCTTCACCGAAAATGAAAAAATAGAGTGCTGGAGGAAGACCAAAAACATCGAAGAGGAGGCTTGAAAAAGTGATTTTTACTGATAGTGTTACACCCCTCAGGTGCTCAATAATTAAGCAGCTGAGCACACTCTTGAGATCCAACTGTGATGTCAGCCAAGGCAGCCATCCATCATTCATCGCTTTAGGAATCAGGGGTGGAGATGGCACTTAATCACTCATTTTGTGGCAATGACGTCTCTTTTTTTTCTTCAAGGCCTTTTATTTATTTATTTATTTTGTACTGATTTTGTGTTGCAGCAGCTCATTATGCTCCCTGGGAAAAGCTTTCTTTAAAAAAATGTTTTATTTCAGCCAGAGATTGTGCTGAATAAAGATGGCTCAAATTACAAAAGAACCACATTTATGCTTCTTTTTTTTTTTTTCTTCAAATAAATCCTTCCCTTACAAATTTCTTGATAATGCACAGAGGCTTATAAACAGAAGGAAAAAATAACCTATACGGGTTTTTTTACAAGGCTAAAAAGGATTTAAAGCCTTGCCCTCACTTTTAGTCTGTGGGCGCTGTCTGTCTGTGTGCCTGAAGGCATGTGATTGTTGCATTGCACTCATAATAAGCCTCTGAGTGACTGGCAGAACCAATATCTTGCTATCGCTTTGCCCTGCGCTCACTCGGGCGCCTCGGTGTGCAGCCCCCGTCATGCATCTCAATTCCACAAACACAATGTTCGGCGCCCAGAGAAGGGACCTGCTTTTTGATTAATGTCACCATGACAACTACATAATTCATGAATTGTATTAGCGATCTATTTGTCATTTGCAAATCATAATTTAGGATGTGTATTTGAGAAGGGGTAGGAAAAACAGAGCTATGCGCTGCGCTATACGCACCACTCTCCCCAAAAAATAGCACTCCTAACGGAAACGCTGACGTTTTCCTGTCCTAATCTGGGAGGCTGGGAGCTGCGTGTTTTATGAGAAGGCCGTTTTAGCTTCATGATGAACTCTCAGCTCTGCGCATTTGGACAGCTACATGCTAATAACCCCGTCTTCATCTGTCCATGTGTCTGTCTGTTGACAGAGGCCTTACCGGCTCTACACTGACACCATTTGGTGCAACAGTGAAAGAGGAATCTCATTAAAGCACTAATGCAGCTCATTTGCCATTTGATCAATGGCTAGATTTACACAGGAACCCTAAACTAAATGGGATTTTCAACCATATGCGAGGCAGATGGCAGGGTTTCTCATGTTTATGTGGCTGTAGGCAAATAAGATCTGGGGGTTAGGCAGAGGTTTTCCATCAGATTTATGCATTATTTTGCTTTCTGCATGAATCTGACCCTGAGAAAGAAACTGCATTGCGGATGACTTCATTATTTTTTGTCTCACTTCCGTACTTAAATCTTTCTCTTGCAGGGATTTTTATGCTTTTGGTTCACCTTGCTCCAGTGCTTTTCCTTCTTACCTTGAAGCTCTGCTCACAAAAAAAAACAGCAGCTTTTAAAAGTCACACTTTTTTGACTTTGAGTGAGCCAACTTAAAGGAGAAGGCGATCAGAAGGAGCAGCGTGAACACTGAACATTTTTTCGTTAATCCTGTAAAGGTTTATGGAAAACGAGACGAAGCACTTCAAGCGCTGAACTTTAATGCTCAAGTGAAATTTACATATGAGGGCTCTGCTCCACTTTCTGCCACAGCCGAGCCACATATATGTCACTTATGATATAGCCCATGAAATCTACTCTAATGTTCCTGGTGTCTTCTTGCTGGCATCAGTAATTAACCGCCTCCACAGATGCTGCAGAGCTGCTATTTGAGAATCTGCTGAGGGATTTACACAGTGAATGTGGAGCTTTGGAACTGACAAGTGTAGTAAAAGGTCATGTCAAAATACAACTGAATACATCAATAAATAATGTTAACAATTAAAATGGAGACAATGTTATGACAGTAGAAACACTCAGCTTCCTAGTAGTCACAGAGGCAACTTTTTAGTCTGGGCTTGTTAAGATGAAATGCTGTTACTGCTGTTGCAAAAGAAGTAAAGAAGCTTTCTCAGAAGACCGAGTTTCCCACTTACTCAATCCAGTCCTTAATTGCGGACACCGGTAACTTCATTACCTCAGAGATTTTGATCCATATTGAAACGATAGCATCAAAGAGCTGCTGCAGATGTGTCAGCTTCACATTCACAATGAAAATCACATCCAAAAGTGCTCTACTGGATTGAGATCTGGAGACTGTATGCCAAGACAATATCCACACATTACACCACCAGCAGCCTGAACCGTTGATACAAGGCAGGGTGGATGTTGTTCCCGCCCATCTGAATGTTGCAGCAGAAATCAAGACTCATCTGATCAGACAACGTTTTTTCCAGTCTTTTGTTGTCCAGATGTGAATTGAGTTTTCTGTTCTAATCTTACATAAGTCTCATCTGTGTGCTCAGAGTTGCTCTTCTGCATACATTTTGTAACAAGTGGTTACTTGAGTTATTGTTGGCGTCCTATCAGCTAAGAATAGTACCCATGCTCGTGTTCTTACTGTATTACATAACTTGGTTTCATTCTTATAGCCACAACTCATCGTCTGTTATTTAATGTAATCTCTTCCTCAGTGTTTAACTTGCCTTGACTTGAGATTGTGGTGAATAAACATGCGTCAGAGGGTTTGTTTTTTTTTTTTTAATTCATCCTCATTTTTTAATTCATCCTGACAAAACTCAGTTGTTTCAATTTAAAGCCTTACAGTTCATATATCTTTACATAACTGAAAATTGCTGCTTGCAGCTTTTGTGTAGCTCACTGGTGGATTGGCTTTATCTGTCGAGTCTGGACAGATGCAAGCAGAGGTTATTGGCCGGTATTAACTAACATGTTCTTGATATATACCACATACATTTTCATAGTAGAAAGAAAGTGCAGTAAAAGAGATTAGAGGCTCAAAATGCATTGCTTACTTGTCTGCAGCACATGTAGCAGAGTAACATTGCAGCTGAACAAACAGTAGCGTGGTGTCAGCTGTGGTCTTCAAGTCGCCAACTCTAAGAATAAATTCAGAGTTATTTACCAACACCTTTAATCCCTTTCCCTTTTTAACGACTCTAGCATATCAGCTGTTATATGAGTATAAAAATCTTTTGGTCCTTTAAAAGTTGTCAGTCTGGTCTGGGTTTAGTTCCATAACTCTTAAGTAGCATTATTACGTTCCTAACAAGTCCTCCACAATAAAAGCCTAAATTTCTTGTGAGTTACTCCATTTCAGAATAACACAACAAAACTCACTTGATTAAAAAAAAAGTCTCTATTTATACTTTTTCTCTTAATATTAGGAGACGATTGTGGTGCCATTCAATAAAAAGCAAATCTGAGTTTGGAGAAGAAGTAGGTAATGACTGGTGTTCCCAGCCAGTTGGCTGGCCAATCAAGCACAGTATTAACATGGTCAGCAAACCATTTCATAGCAGTTTTGGCACAGTGGGCAGGTGCTAAGTCCTGCTGGAAAAGGAAATCAGCATCTCCATAAAGCTTATAAGCAGATGGAAGTGGATGAAGCGCGCTGAAATGATCCTGCTACATGCCTGCATGGACTCTGGATTCGAGCATCACGGATCAACCAGACATGGCACGATCACAGACCCCAGGATCTTGATTTACTAATTAAATGAAAAACTCACTTTAATCTAAAATGTCGACTTTGGACCACTGAGCATCAGTCCAGTTTCTTTTTTCCTTAGCCCAGATCATCGGCGTAATTTTGTGCTGAACATTGGGAGGGTCAAGATCTCTGTCTAAATAAATAAATAAATCTGGGTAAATTCCCAGATGATTAAACATGCAACTATTTTGCTGGTAATACCTGAAATGAGTAAAGAAAATCAACAGCCTACTTTCCAGACAGTCTTCACGAGGCTACTGTCAACCCTGTTTCTTGTGCACCTTTTCCTAACACACCGTTTCTTTCCACTGATATGTTTCGATACAGCACAAACAGTGAGCCTTTTCAGGAGCCACCTTCTGTGGCTCACTCTCTTCGTGGAGGGTGTTAATGATCGTGATCTGGACAACAGTCTTCCCCATGATTGTGTTGCATGCACTGAACTCGACTAAGAGATAAACAATATTTATAATTTATATTCTAGGAGTCTGGATTTCTAATTTTTATGAGCTAAAAGCCAGAATCACAAAAACGCTTTAAAATTGTTGTCTTTGTGTGCCTTAAATACAGAATATTTGCAGGATTACCTCTTTGAATTAAAATGAAAAAGAAAACATTTTCACAATATTCAGCTTTTTTTTTATAGGTGCACTAGATATATAGATGGTGTACAGTTAGTTTTATTTATAGTATGTACTAAGGAGGGTGTTAATTGCTTCACAAATGAGTAAGATCTCAAATGACTGATTAAAGCATTTATTCATGTATTCAAAAATACTAGGAGGATCTTGTATTTAAAATATGCAGACGCACAAGAAGAGGCATGAAAACGGTTTCCATGGAGCACATAATATAAAACATTTGTTATTAATTCAGCTGGGGGGAGTCTACACTTCTGTCTTGTGCCGTTGTGCAGTCGTCACTCGAGTGCTGATTATCTGGAAGACAAAAGAAAAAAAATACTAGGTCTACCTTTGAGGGATTTTAGTTGGTGTGGTGATTCTGTGCAGTTTATTTTTCTTTACAGTTGACTTTCATTTGGCTTAATGTTTTTCTTATTACCCCAAAGATGTGCTCGCAGCTCACTTGTTAACACAGGAGAAGTTTGAAAATACTGAACAAGCTGGTAAATGTTTTTCTTCCGAATAATCCCCTTTGTTACTTATTTACAGTTTTCCTTCTTAAAGAAAAAAAAGATAAAGAAAACATGAACATGAATCTTTCTCAGCCCCCTTTCTCCTCCGCACCTTTCACTTCATCCTCCTCGGCGCTCTCCTGACCGGTCAACGGGGCGTCTGCTTCCTGAGATGCATTTCTCTCTCCCTCCCATAGGACGGCGGCGTTGTTCTGGCTGGAGCGTAGCCGCTGGCGTGGATGTGTCTTCTGGTCGCCGGGACTAAAAGACTGTGAAACTCCCGAGCCTGCTCTGGCCAATCCCAACCCCCAGCCGTGACGGGATCCCAGTTTACGACGGCCCCCGGAGCCAGCGCGCGTAGCTGGTGCGCCGGGAAGAGAGACCTCCGGGTCTGTCTGGGATGCAGATTTTCTCAGGGGAGAAGGAGAGACCGGAGCACTGCGAGGGTCTGGAACTGTATGAAAAGGATTCATAAACTATTATAAAGGAAACCTTAATATAAACCAAAATATAAGTTCACTGTTGCAGTTGATAATTTTATCGTTAATCATTCATTCAGAAATATTCATGTACAGGATCCTCTGCATTTGTGTTTAGCCAGATGAGCCCATTTACAGCACAAAGATAGAAGGTACATTTTTTCTTTTCCAGTGCCAAAGCAGTTTCAGGGACTCGGGACAAATATAGGTTCGAGAAAAAAAAGAAAAGAAAAGATAACTGTGGCTCAGGTGGTTGGCCTGTATTGCCATTAATGGCGAGGTTATTAGTTTGATTCTTTCCCTCCTCATGTCTAAGTGTCCTTGAGCCACACATTAAGCCTGTACAATCTGCAGCACTGCCAGCCATCAATCCATGAGTGTGAGACCGACAAGTGATGTGGACCTCTTTGGTTTGATACAGCAGAAAAGCAGAGAAAAATCAGTTCCTAACCCTTCATTTTAAACATTTATTTAGCAATTATCAAGCCACTATATTACACGTATAAACAACTAAATGTGCATGCTCTATAGCAGGCATTCGTGGCACATATGTAAAATATTGTATTCGTTTGAAATGTTAGTCTCTTTTAATAGTTATTGAAAAATAAATTGTAATGTCAACATGCCGATAATTGCAGAGCAGAATTTATTAAATCCTCCTGTTCAACATTTAACTGTATGCAAACATATAACGGCTGGTTTATAAAATATTACGTAACACATTTTGGAATTATTGATTTTAAACACTTAAATGTGTGCTCATGCCTGTTTCCAGCTACATTAGTGTCTATTCTAAGCTGTTTGTTACGTATTTTTATGCACTACTAATAAATACTTAACAGTGCCGCCGAGAACTCGAGCACATTTTCAGCACTAACAATAACAATGAAAATGCATCATTTAGGACATTAGGCTGAAAAAACGCTGCACCTTATCTTGTTCAGACTGGAGTCGAGTTCGAGTTATTTTCAGCAGAATCAGAGCTCACAGAGTGGATGATATGATATTTTATGTCTAAAATAGCATATCTCTCTTGCTATATGTATATATTCTTAGGAATTGAAATGCGAGGTGTGATAAGAACGATATCAACAACAAGTTATAATGAGCACTTTCCAATATTGCCTAGAACTTTAAGTTTTCTTAAAAGCAGGGGTTAAAGTCGGCAAGAGTGCATTCTGACACCTTCATAAATCAGTAATTAAATGTGATAGACAGTTTAATACAAAATACTATAAATCAAGTTAATTTTTCATGCTTCATCTAGCTGATGCTGTGGAGACAGTTAAGTACCGCCTGTAACATCATCTTTTTTTTCCTCTCTTTTCTTTGCTGTCTTGCATACACACTACAGCTGTTAACAAAGCTGTTTGTCCCAGCATTTCAGCATCTAGCGCTTCTAAAGAGAGAAACGAGCATAAACAGACTAACCTTTTTCTTGAAATGGCAGGTATTCAAAGAGCTCAACTAGTAAAATCCAAAACACCACTTGAGCTGTGCAGTGTGGTGCACAATGAACCTGCTAGCTAGAGTTGTTGTACTTCTCAGGGGGAAGAAAAATATCAGCTTTCTTCTCTGAGACAGAGAAGGTTAGACAAAGATGTAAGAAAGACAAGACAGGAGAGGAAGATGAGAGATCATTTTTAAAGGTAAGGACAGCTCTGCAAGTCTTCTCCATCTTTTGGCTGCTTCCTTTAGAGGATCATCTGCCGCCATCGCACCCTGTCCCTAGCATCCTCCTCTGTCACACCAACCCTCTGCATGTCCTTCACTACATCCATGAACCTCAGAGGAGATGGGGGTGTTTATGCAAACCAATTAAGCGATGATAATTCCATGTTAGTTAAAGTTTAAGCTGGACAGTAGTTTGCAGAGTTGGGGAAGACTGATATCCAAGGTGACATTTACTTTACATCCTGGCTAGCATCAGAGACGTTACCTGAGAGATGAGGCACTGAAACAATTCAGAATTTAAATTTATTTAAATCATATATATATATACTCACTGACCATCAATGTGAAAGTTAGTTAATTTATATAATGCTTCAAAATAAGTGCCTGCATCCAGGAGGAGTCTACTGGGAGTCATCAGTTTGAATTTAAGCTGATGATGTTCTTTAGTAACAATTTCACTATTATAGTGGGTTAGTGTTGGAAAGCAGCCACGGTGCTGCTTTAAAATCTGCTTATATACTGTAGAAATGTAGTTGGCTAAATCCACAGAGAGCAGTAAACCTCAGAGAAGCAGCAGCAAAGGTCAGCTGATCACAGCTTGTACACAAAAAACAAATCTACTAGAGCTCATAGTAAAAGTTAGTTGACTTTGACTCTGCTGCACTGCAATACTGAAGCTTAGGGTTCCCCCACCTGCCAAATACACCTGTTTAAAAGCATAAATGATATAATAAAAATATTCCTTTCTAGATAATCTAATGCACCTTTTTTTTAACAAAAGAGCTTAGCATTGATACAAGCCTGATCGTTGCAAGAATACTACTCCAAATCCAACCTGTCATGTTAAACAGCTGTGAATCAGTTAAATGTTTGTGGTAAACGTCACCCCAAACATATTAAACAGGAAGCAGTTTTGAGAAATGTCTTAGCTGGCTCTTCACTTCAGGGAGTTTTTCTGCTTTTCTCTGCTTGTTGTGAAGATGAAAGATCAAGTCTTTCTCTGGCATAAAAAGAGACGAGTTTAAGAAATCCAGGGGTTTACAGAAAACACACTGCAAGGGAAATAAAAATTAAGTGAGAGACAATGTTGGTATGTCAGAAGGAGAGAAAACACATCAAGAATGCAGGTTGAGGATTAAATCCCGGCTTTGAAAGCGTCTGCAGAGAGTTGTCTTTCTGACTCTCAGTCAGTAAATGCATAAAAAGCGAATGAAGCCTCACGAATCTCTTTCCTTTCAACATGTGGTTAGCAGA
Source organism: Simochromis diagramma (assembly GCF_900408965.1). Classification (NCBI taxonomy): domain Eukaryota; kingdom Metazoa; phylum Chordata; class Actinopteri; order Cichliformes; family Cichlidae; genus Simochromis; species Simochromis diagramma. Next base: position 13,922,786 of record NW_024387477.1, on the reverse strand, counting down.
GAAAGCCAGCCTCTGTGAGTCTTGGCACTCTATGGGGAGAGATCTAAGGAGAAGAGAGTGGTATCAATGCCGACCACACTTGGTAGTCATGAGATGATTTGTATGCATGCCTGCAGGCTCGCTTGATGGGCTGAGCATGTGAGCATATCTTTGTGAAAACCAGTCAGCTGCTGTTTGTGTGTTTGTCGTTGTGCAGGAAGGGCAGGGGGGTATAGTGAGCTTGGTTCTGTGGGTGTGTGTGAGATCTCACCAGGCTGAGGTGCGTGTGTGTCTGATGTAAATTCAGCGCTGTCGGCCAGGTTTTCCACGCTGCCCGCGGCGGTGAAGAGGGCGCGTCCCTCTCTTCCTCCTCCTCCTCCCCGGGGTTTGATTAGCTTCTTCATCCTATCTGCAATCCAGTTAGATTTCCTACGAGGACACAGGGGACAGGGACCATTTACAAAGAGATGAGCTATGGGAGTGTTTGTGTGTGCATGCACTGCACACCCTGATTTTTCCAGAAACAATGGGAGGAAGCCAAGTGTCAGGGGTTTCATCTTGTTCACAAAATGCTTTTTGTGCCATGTATCGTTTATGCGCCAGGATTTCACCTGCAGAAGGTGCAACTGGAAACGCTATAATTAAAATGTCACCACCATAAAAAGGTGTAAATGTACAAGAAGAGAATGGTCAGCTGTCAACATGTCTGGATGCCAAAATCCAAAATCCACCCCTGACAATATGATTCTGTATTCTTCTTCATTGGTTTTTAACTGACACATTTACTATCAGATATGTTATCCATCTCAAGTTAGTGTTTTATTTTCCTGTAGTGATGGATTTTGTGATAAAAGGGTTTATCAGAATCATGCAACATAACACGGCAACACTTTAAAAATGTATACTTTGACAATATCAAATGGATCTTCACAAAACACTTGGCTCGCCACACACTTAATAAACAGTCAATGTAAAACAATCCAGTGCAGCTACTCTGCAACTAAGTCTAATTTTCTGCAATGTTCTGTTTTTGTTGGCACTGTGAGATGATCTGTGACACGGTGCCTTATCCGTTTGGAGACAACTATCAGAAGACGGTACGCTGTGTCAAAGGAAAAGACAGGATCAGCGACAACATTCAGACAGACTGTGGTCCGATGCTCAGCAGGTACAAGCGTGCCAAGAAGATATCTCCCAAACCCTTACATCACCACTAGTCTGAACTATTGGAGCCAGGATGGATCCATGGTTTCATGTTGTTTACACATGAAAGTCATGGCAGAAACTGACTCCTCAGTCCAGGCAACGTTTTCCAGTCTTCTATTGTCCAGTTTTGGTGAGCCCGAGTAAACTGTAGCCTCATTTTTCTGTTCTACTTTCTGTTTTACTTAAAAAAGTGTCTTTAAGTGTACATTCATGCACGTAAATAAAGAGGATAAAAATATTAAAGTAGTGGAGTTTCCATATTTGTAATGAGGTAAACAAACAGTGGCTGAACTGTCCCTAATAAAGTGTACGAATCCAGATTGTATTATGGCTTCCTTAAACTTAAACTACGAGTTTACAAAATGTGAATTTACTTAGGTTTAGTCTTTATTTGAGAGTTGAGAATTTAAAGTTAGTGTTTACTCTCCTTTAACTCTTTTTTTGTCTCCGCTACCTCCTGAGGGATCTCTCAGGCTCTTTCACTGCAACTTTCTCTGCTGTGTTCGCCGGCTAATCACTAACGGTGCCCATCTTTTTTGTGTCTGGTGGGAATCTGACCTACACCTATCATATCCAACAGCTTCAACTGCCTTTCTACATGAAATCAATATCACTCACTCCTGTATTATCTACTGCACGGGTGTAATTAACAAATACATTAGCAGCTTGGTGTATTGTACATGTAAACAAATTTATATAATGTACTTGGCCTTGCTGGCTGGGGATGGCATGCTGGGCTCGAGGACTCTGTACTGATCCATAATCTTCTCCACCAACTTCTGCTTCTCCCGTCGGAGCTCGCTCAGCTTCTCCCTGAAGGAAAACACACGAAGCATCAGAACAAAGCAGCTCAGAGGAAGCGGGAGGAAAATTTACACATCGTCGTGCATGCATTATCAGTGCAAGTTAATAGGATTATTCTGGTAGCGTGCACGAACGTGGCTGTTGGTGTGTGATTTAACTAACGCCTAAAATCCTCTTGTGAGTAATGGAGACTTCTGGAGCTCGTTTCTCTTTTTTTTTTTAACAAGCACATCAGATACGAGACTGTGTGTTGATGTTATTGCGACCCTGTTGAGCTGCGATGTGCTCAAGTATGAATCTGCTGGAAAAAACAGCTTGTATTCTCAAATCAGTCTCAAAAGCAGGAGTAATAGATGGAACATTTAGTCCAGCATCAAGGTATCGGGACAGTTTTAGCCTCCCAGTGTTCACGGTGCTGTTGATGGCTATTCAATCACTCCTTTAGCCCACCACTTTTTTCCAGACTGAAATTTTTCAACAGCTATTACAGAAATTATAATTCAGTTACAAAAAATATTAACTGAATTATAATTTAATAAAAATAAAATTGTGTCATGCAAATTTTTATGATTATCTACTTCATTTGTTTACCAAATTGACAGCTGTGCTTCTTCCTCAGAATTTGTATTACGACTACAGTATTAAAACTATGAACTAAGATCGAGACTCTTGAGGGAGGTTTTAATTCATTTTATGAAAGCTTCTCAGTCATTTTTACGTGTTTTCTCACTCGATTCAAAACATTTCCTCCTGCACTCGTTTGAAGGGAGAACATCGTTTGACTACAGCACTGGCTCTCAAATACTTTGCACACCCTTTCAAAGTAAAGTATTTCAGGTGAGCAGAAAACAAATCAGTTAAGTGCGATGAGTCTTAAAAACCACTGCTCAGAGGTATGCATCTTTTTTTTTTTTTTTTTTTGAACACAACTGGACTTTTCACATGGACGAATATGTAACCTGCATTTTGAAAAATGATTTGCAATTGGCAGCAGGTCTGTAATAGGATTGGGTGTAAAAATAGTTTTTCTCCAGAGTTTCTCAAAAGCAAAGATGGGCAGAGGTCTGTAAAAAAAATCCATCATCAAATTATGGAACAATTTCAGAATAATGTTCCACATTGTAAAATTGTGAAGACTTTTAACATCTCATCATCTACATGGAAGATCATCAAAAGAGAGAATCTGGAGAAATCTCTGTGTACAGGTGACAAGGTCCAAAATCATGTCTGTGATCTTTGGACCCTGAGCTGGAAGTCACTGCATGGGCTCAGGAACACTTTTGGAAATTGCTGTCTGTGAATAAATATGTGCCATCCCCAAATGCAAGTTAAAGCTCCATCACGAAAGAAGAAGTCATGTGTGAATTCTGAATCACTGCTTTGGGCAAAAGTTCATTTAAAATGGATCGAGGCCAAATGGGAAACTGTTCTGTGGTCTGGCTTGTTATCAGCACTCAATTCAAAAGCCTGCATCCGTGATGGTCTGCGGGGACATTAGTGCCTTTAAAATCGGCACCGCATCTGTAAAGGTACCATGAATGCTGAAAGATATATCCAGGTTTTAGTGCAACATATGCTCCCATCCAGATGACGTCTTTTCAGGAAAGGCCTTGCATACTTCAGAAAGACAGTGCTGCGGCGTGGCTGAAGAGAACTGAAAACATTGGGAGCTTCATGAAACACAAAATACAACAGAGAAGATCCAGGACTGTTGAGTAGCTAGAATCATACATCAGACAATATGGGACAACATTCCTCCCCCAAAATCCAGCAGCTGGTCTCCTCAGCTTCCAGATGTTACGCACTGCTGTCAGAAGAAGACAGGATGCTACCATCTGCCATCAAATTCAAAATGACCTTATTTTTTCCTAGACTTGTGCATTTTCTCAGTTTAAACATTTGATATGTTTTCAGTGTTCTGCTGTAAATAAAATATGAGATTTGCAGCTCATTCTGTTCTTTTATTTACTTAAAAAAGCATCCAAACCAAAGAGCCTTGCAACTTTTAGATCAACTTCATCCAAGTACTATTACTCTAAAATTAAATACAAAATAATAATAATAATAATAATAATAATAATAATAAAATTCTATTAGAATTTCATTTGTAATCATTGGTATAGTCATATTTGATCAAGGCTACAGTCAAACCTTTTGGAATAAAACACCGAAGGTCTGAAGGACACCTCTGCTTTTCCAGTTTGATGCCACTTAAATCTTTACAAAATAACAAAATTGGTGCGGTCACCCGACGGGTCAAAACTGCTGAGTTTTTAAACTGACGGGGTGAACATTCACCAGCAAACAGCTGCTTTTAACAACACTAACATCCATTCAGGCTCATATTTCGGGCCACCTGGTGAATATAAATTCTGTGTTTCTTCTTCTCCCTTTTAACTCGCTCTCTAACTTCTGAGGGAAATATCTTTCAGCAGCTTTTCAGCAGCTAAACACGCCTGTCAAGACAGCTATCTCAGTTGTTTTTATCTTGCGCACTCTGCCTCAGTCCAAAGCCATTTCTCATTTCACCCAGGCTCATGCATTTCGTAGGAACTTTCCATCCTGCCATTCTCCATCTACCAGATATTCGCAGACTTTCCACACCGGTCAAATCCACCCGACTCCTACATCCACCTGCTCCTGGGTCACCACTAGAATATATATACCAGTCCCCTTCCCCCAGTTTTCTGTTTGTGTTTTTTGCAACATATCCCCTGAAATGGATCCTGTTCCCATACCACACATGATCTTTTCACAGCTACACATTTTCCGATCGGCTGGCAGGTGATATCTTGCCTTTTTTTTGCCTTGCCTTTGTTTACTTGTCTGGTCTGTGTTCCTGCTGCTAAATTGTAAGACGCAGCCAATTTCAGTAAAATCCTGGATACATACCACACAGCGGGTTTTTAGAGGGGTTTGTTTTTTAGAAAATACTTGCCTCTCGATGATTTCACCATTAAACAAAGGGGGAAACAGATACTAAATCCTTCCACTGAGCCGAGAGGAGCTGAAACATCTGATGACTCTGTTTGTCACAAAAACACATTTTATATGCAAGTAAATACCTGACAAACTGTTTTAGTCATCGCAGAAAAAGACTATCGTTTCAATCTGCAGTAATTTATATATTTATTTCTAATGTCTCTTTTATATCAAAGGAAGTTGGTTAAAAAAAAAAAAGCTTTTATGTTGCCTCTGAAGGGAATAGGTTATCTTTAAACGTCTGCTTCTTCCCATCTTTTCACTTATTCTAAAATCCTTTTTGGTCATTTCAAATCAGGTTGTTTATATTTTCATTGAATCGCTGTTCCTTTCCTTTCATATTTTTTTTATTGTACTGCTCCAATGTCATCATTTACTCAGTGAGCAACTAGCTTTGTTTAATTTATATTTTTATTCAAATGTTACGCTACGTACTGTTCCATATATACAGTTAAGTCCACACATTTTTGTACTTTTGCCTCTGTACACGAACACGGTGGATTTTAAATCAAACAGTCAATGTGTGATTGAAGTGGAAACTTTCCGCTTGAATTCAAGGGGTTTAACTAAAGTATTTCATTAACTGTGTAGAAATTACAGACATTTTTTAATACAAAGTCCCAACTCAACATGCTACTGGACAATTAATTGGCACGCAGTTTCATGGCCAGATGAGGCCTCTTCTCTTGTTACTCCATAGCAGATTAAGCAAGTAAATGATCAGGAAGTTATTTTAAGTGAACTTGCATTTGGTCTCTTTTCACTGGAATGCTCAATATGAGGGCCAACGAGATGTCTATATAAGTGAGGAAGGCCATCGCTCATCTCCAGGTTAAAAAACAAAATAAACCAATTAAAGATTGCTAAAACTTTGGACTACAAGAATGTAGTGGCTGAAAGGCCTGAAAATCCACCACAGAAGTTGTCCTTCTACAGTTGAGATGACAGAAAACATCTGAAAGAGCCCGAATAGATCTTTAAAAAGTCTTTAGACAAACCAAGATTAACTTGTACCCGAATGATGGGAAAGAAAAGTATGGAGAATGAGAGACACAGCTCATGATCCAAAGCTCACCACATCGTCTGTCAAACATAGTCGAGGAGATGTTTTAGCACGGGCATGAATAGCTGCCAGTGGAAAACAGATCACTACCGTCTACTGATGATGTGACTGCTGTGAGACTCAGCAGGATGAATTCTTGAGCGTACGGGGCTCTACTCTCTGCTCAGAGTCAGAGAAACGAGGTGAGCTTAACAGTGCAAATGGATGAGAGTTTCTCAAGAGAAAGCAAAGGGATACTCTTCAATCGCCAATTGAGTTATCTGATCTCAACCCAACAGAGCATGCCTTTAGTTATTAAATACAAAAGTGAATGCACAGAGACGAACAAACAATCCACGGCTTCTAGACTTTAGGGAGTCACTGACTGCAAAGGATAAATAAATATATTATAAAGGGATAGATGTTTTGCATGTGTGCAGCAACTTTAGGCCGGCTAAAGCAGCTTAAACAGGTATCAGCTGAGCCATCACCTGACCTGGTCTGGAGATCACAATAATGCTACACTAAAATATTTTATATCATTTTGTATAACGTACAACATCCACTTTTTTATTGCCCTGTACTGATACACTGCTACGTAGATAACTTAAAGTATTAATGCCACACACTTTGGCTCAGTAAAAGAGAATCAAACTATCACCAGAAATGCTTTGCATGACATATTTTTATGTGCTTATGTTTGTGAAAGTGATATTAAAAAAACAGCAACATTAAAACAAAACCTTCTCAGCAAAATACTACTTACAGACTCTGCTGTGTGCCTGTTAGGCTTTACTGTGCTCACTGTTTGGGGGATTTTTAGCCTTTAAAAGCTCAGAAAGAGAACAAGGGGGAAGTCACGCAGCAAATGACCTCGGGGAGGATTCAAACCCAGGCCTCTGTGACAGCCTTAGAGTGTACCTTAGCGCTTGTTTAACCTGGTGAACTATACGCGTGCCCCGGTGCTCTTACTGTTAATTCCAGTTGCTTTGAAAGTTGGATACAATTTCTATTTACTCCCAGGACTGAATGAAGTGAAATGCATGCATAGAGCCTTTCACTTCTTCCATCACACACACACACACTGAAATCTGCTCTGTCCTGTAATTAGGTTGTAGATGTAATGTGATTTCATTCTGCTGCATAAAGAATTGTGTTGATTTTGGAAGGAAAACAATCTAAACTGATTTCTGTGAGTTTGCAAAGTGCATGGCTTTTTAACATTCACTTGTAAGAGCTGTTATGAGATGATGCAGACCTCGCGTGACAGGGTGATGAACCAAAATATGCCGTGAAATGTTAACAACGAAATCTGTGCCCGAGATTTAACGAAAAAGGCTGAAAAAAGTCATCTTTTCACACACACAAGCCTGAACTGAAGGCACAAAAAGATGTAATTTGCAAGAACTTTGGTTCATTAGACTTAAAGACTGAAGCCAACTCTGCATGCTCACTATTAGTTCAGGATTATTCTCAAAGCAGTCTATTAGTCATTCAAAAGGAAGACTACTGAGGGCCACTGGACTGTGAAATTGTTGTCTTTGCAGTCTCAAACCTTTATAGAAGTGCTTTTATGTGCTTGATATGAATACAAACTCTGTTACAGCCTACAAACTTAAACAATAGCAGTAAACAAAAGGCATTCACTGCAACTTATTACATGAAGTTAACTCCATTAATAAGGTCAAACTTCTTCAGTGCACCTCTGCTTTCATTACTGCAAAGTTCCCATACCTTGAAAATACATTTTATGTGTTTTTTACATTAACTTTTTTTAAAAACATAAATTTAACAGATTTTAATGTTTGTTTCACTGCAGGTTTTTTTTTTTTTTTTTTTTGGTACCATGCTTATATACGTGACATGAATTTAACACTCTGTGTTTTCTGAAAATCTCGTAAACACAATAAATCAAGAAAGATGCTATCTAAGATTTTCTAATGTATACAATAGCCGTATTTACTAGAAGGCTGGGGGAAGCCAGTATTTTTAACATGTGTGAATGTAGCGACATCACAGGTAAGGGGTGCGGGCCCAAACCTCGAGCGTGTTAGTGATTTTCACTCATAGTTTACAAGCTGTTTTTTTATCTCTTAATGTGTTTCGGTGCAAATCTACACAGCTGCATTTCTGTTAGCTGTTTACATCCGTTTGGTTCCCTTCGACTGTGCCGGATTCACTGTTAATCCTTTCTAGATACACTCTTACTGGCCACTTCATTAGTTACACCTTGCTAGCACTGTTTTGGACCTTTTCCAGAAATGCCTTAATTCTTTGTGGTGCAAATTTAACAAGGCGCTCAGAAGATTTCTGAGTTTTTGGTCCATACTGATGTGATAGCATCACACAGTTACTGCAGATTTATCGGCTGAACAGCTATATTTTCATTTTTTGGACCATTCTCTGTAAACCCCGCAGACCCTTGACCCTTGAGCAGTCTGTGAAATACTCAGACCAGACCGTCTGGCACCAACAATCATTCTACATTTGAAGTCAATTAAAGCGCCTAATAAAGGTGATGATACCTAAAGAACTGGCCATTGAGTGTGTGAGTATATACTTACTGGTATTCCCTTTGCTGTGAATAATGCTGGTCACGGCGCTCCAGGCTCTGCTCCAGTAAGGCACGATTCTCCCTCAAAAGACTCTGATTCTGCTCTGCTAAGTGTCGATTCTCTTCCTCCATGTTCCCCTTCAGCTGGGTCAACAACTGTACACAAGGCCATAAATGCGATCAAGAATAAATAGCTTGACAAGAACAGAATATACTACTTGTTCTGCAAAAGTAAGCATGCCTAATGATATAAACTATGTGTGAGGATGTGTGAGTCATAGAAAAAAGGCCTGCAGACAGAGAGGTACGGACAGTGCTTTGTTAGTCACACGGTTCAAGTGAACACAGTGAAACTGACAAAATGCATCTAACTAGATCATTAAAAATTAAACGCATTTTCATAGCTTATAGTTTTAATGCATGTATAACAGTCCTACAATGTCTCTGCCGGGATCTTTGTGTTGAAATCTGGTAGCTTGCAATGAATGAAAGAACTCCTACAAACCGCCATTAACCAAAACAAAGGTGTATCATCCAAATGCAGGTCTGAACTTTGTAATTAATAATTAATAACTTTACTATCATGCCAGATTCTCTCTACATAACAGCCTGCCAGTCCCAGTTACTGTTGCAGCAGCCAAATCTGAACAGAGTCAGCAGAATAGTCAAAACGCACGATCCCACTCCCTTTAGTGCCAGAGTCAGTGCACACCGTGGGCCTGATCAATTAACAAGAGTTTACATTGTAGGAATAAGAAAATAATAATGTCAAGACTGTCACTCTCATCAGTTTGACTACTGAGCATACCTTTGCCAAGCTTATCCCTTATTAAGATTAGCAGAATGGCTGATTTACCAGTGTGCAAAAACAATTGAGGATAAGACAATAACGATAATGATTATCTGCCTTACTGCAACTGTGCACAATATTTCTGTTATTTCCAGCTTAGTTTATTTGACTATATTATAGTTTTAATACAAATATGTCTTCACAACGGGGTACTACTACTACTACTACTTCTACTGGCAAGATCAAAAGATAATGCAGACTTTTTTAATTCTTACACCGTGTCATCATTTAACAAAAACTACGCCAAAATGCCGAACTTGTACATGAAAAATAAGTACACGCCTACTGCTTCCATAGGAACGCTGGGTCCTACCGAGAAGGAAAGACATCAGCAATGATCTAAGGGAATCAACTGTTGGTCAATCTGTGAATCTGTGATGGGTTATGAGGCCATTGACACACAACAAGTCCATTATTCTATAGTTAAAAGAGTATTCACAAATCTTCCCAGGAGTGAACAATCCAGCAAAGTCACCCCAAGATCAGGTAATGCAATGCAAAAATACAAAAACCCCTGAGAGGTTCATGACAGCACAATTAAAAAAAATGAATAACTGTTTGAAATGTCATCGGGGAAAAGCACTTTCTATCTAAAAAAAAAAATGGCAGCACGACTCAGGTTTGCAGAGTTGCATCTGAACAAACCGCAAGACGTCTGGAGCATGTTTGTGGAGACATTTGTCCGCAACACCAAAAAACCAAACACATCATATCAGCACAAGCACCTCATACCCACTGTTAAGCACAGTGGTAGAGGAGTGATGATTTGGTCTCGTTATGCAGCCACAGTACCAGGGCACCTCGCAAACTCTTCTACAGCCCAATGTGAGGCCTTCTTTCCAACAGCTAGAGCTCGGAGCAAATTGGGTAATGCAGCAGTATAATGATCCCAAGCACAGCAGCTAATCTACAACAGAATGGCCGAAGAATAAAATAATCGAGGTGTCGCAATGACCCAGCCAAAGTCTAGCCCTCAATCTGACTGAAATCCTGCGGTGGTAAACAATTACTTCACTTATTCCAGCTAAAGGTGATTTCACAAGCTACTGAATCATAGGGTGTACTTGGTTTTTCACACAGATTGATTTAGATTGAAATAATTTTGGAACCTGTTAAGGTTCAAATATTGAGGAAGGAGAGTACAAACCACCATGGTCCAGAAGATCTTGGTCAAACGATGATTTTAATGAATACACGCGTGGGAAGACAACTCTGTACGCAGACAGCAATTGATCTTCGACTTAATCAAAGCATAAACAGATTTTTATAGCATCAGGGTTTGATTTACTGACGCCCCCTCATGCGTCACAGATACATTTTATACATACGTCAAATCAACACCACAATGACTTTAAAGAAGAACATCATCTTCTATTTTCATGGCTGGCCCTTCCTGTCTACCTTTCAGCTCTTGTCTTGTTCCTCTTTCTTGCCGAGACAACAAGGAACGGTTCCTCGTTTACAGAGACACTCTCGCAGTTACAACCAGACATGACTAACCTCTTTCCTATAAATAAATCTAACTAATGTGTGTGTGTGTTGACCTCACTCAGCCTCTATATCACCTCTCACCTACTAACTGTCTGTGTCTTGTCCTTAAATGCTCTTTCTCAATTCACCTGTTGCACTTCTGACCTTTCACCAGAACAGAGGCTCATCCTTAGGTACAATAACCTGACTGAAACTACATGTACTATGTTGAATAAATGTTTTAATCAAGAACCTCTACTAAGAGCTTAATATAAAAATGACCTGATTCACTGCATCTGGAATACAAGGTTAATATAATCATAAACATCTTAAGGCCATCTTAAAGCTATCTGTTACATTGTTAAAGCCTCGTCTTAGCCTGCTGCTCAAAATAACCTTCTGCTTTTACAAACTCTCTGCAACTTCCTGTCAGCCTGCAACTTAGTCTTTCTGAAAGACACACACTGTTTAAACCTCTAAATGCAATATAAACTACAGATTATATTTATTAATGCAATGGTACTGTTGACAATTATTTACCAATAGCAGTAAAATAATTTCCCTGCTCCACACTCCCTCTCTCGACCTCTGGAACACCAGAGGTCGCAATACATTGTGTCCTCGCTCTGACCCTCTCTGGCTCCGCAAATCAGACAACCTCATGTCATCTAATTGGTCCAGTAATAAACACCAGCTCCCATTCGAGAACACTCCATGCGTAAGCTTTGGTTTTCTCGGTCCCTCTCTTGTGGTCCATCAGGCCTCGGACCTCCCTGTGGTCGTCGAGATCTTCTGCAAAGGAAACAAAACACCTCTTCCTGCACCTCCCTAACTTATCCTATTTGGGACTCTGTAATCAAAAGCCTGATCCTAATTATGTTCTTAACTTATTGACTTGTATTTATATAGATATTCTTCAACGTTACTCATCACTTTAAAACTCTTCAAGCGCTGCTTTCACGTCCGGTTGCTTGCTCTATTTTCCCTTATCTGATCATCACAAATTGTCGCTGCTGCAAGTTCCTCTACTCTAATCTTAAGTCACCTTTTAACAAGAAAATCATTATAAGCGCCTATTCTACTAAAAGCTCCAAAAGAAAACAACCACTTTAATCAATTAAGTTTAAGCATATAAGCAATTACTCCTGTATACATTTCATCATAGCTAAATGCTGCCTTGAAACAACTCCTGTGTGTTAACACTAACTTCATTTTAACCTCACATTTCCTATGTTATAACCTGTTTTTGGTATAGCCTTTTTATTTCATTTTGCTCATTTTAATGTAACAATACCTCCTAATTTTAGTTTATCAGACGTAACCAAAACATATGCTTTCCTTCCTCTTTGGTCCGTCCTTAAGTTCAGTTAAAAGCTAAATCAATTTGAGTCCTTTTTCCCTGGAATCAATACTGTCATGTGTGTTTATGGACTCTATATGTCTGTAAGCGTGTGCAATCCTTCAATAACTCATATCATCCTCACAGTAGATTGGCTAATCATAGCGCTAGCCAAAGGCTCGTGACCCTCAAGAGACGAATTTGAGCCACAACTCCTTTAAAGGCACAAAATGCAATATGTATAAAAATCATTTCTACGTATAAGCTCTCCCCTTTATCCTAAAAATAAATCTATGCAATATCTGTATGTAAGCCTACATTATAACCACTACTTCTAGAAATCAAAAAAGAAATCAAACCTTTTCTACTCCTACAACCTTCACTAATTTTCCCCAAAGCATATCTTTTGTCAACGTGTCCCACAATTTCCCTCTAAGATTTGTATACAGCTTTAAAAACACTGGCATTGTATCTACTAAACAGGATTCAGTTCACTTTAATCCTTTAACCTTAACATAAAAATAACAGTTTCAGTTTTACCATATCCAAATGATCAAAAACCCAAAAGTCCTAAAATGATCCTAAATTATTAAACAATTAAATTATTAAACCCTAAATCCCCCCTTTATTTTGACACATGAAATGTGTCAAAATACAAACTTAAACTCCAAATGCTCAGTTTTTCCCCACTCATGGTCCAATCTATGTCATAAAAATAAACTTAAAACAGAACAGTTATCAGTCATGTATTTCTTCAATTAATGGTAACATGAGTTATATCAAAAAACGTTTCCCCTTTAACATTTGGCATTCTCCCAACAATATACTATAATCCCATAATCTAACCCCAGTCAACAAAACAGAAATTTTCTCTGGTAAAAGCCAATTGTTTGTCCACATTTATTCATCCTCACCTTCATCCAGTCACACACTCACATGCAGTCACACCATATATTTGCTAATAGTGGAGCCTCCCGTTCGATCAGATTCTCCTCCCTCAGCAAAATGAGCTCAGTTATTTCCATTTTCCATAGGAAAATATTTCTTTATGCTTTTGGACTGGATTGACTCGCATAAAATCCTTTTTACAGGGACTTACGACCTGATCAGTCCCCACAGGTAGCTTTCTCCTCAGCCAATTGTAATCTGGAAAGCCCCCTTATATTTACTCTCCCCGAGAATTTGTCAGCGCTGTTGCAGGCCTGCTTAGAACAGAAATGAGAAAAAATAGAGCTGATTATTAGCTCATAAAACACAAAACAAAATCACCTGACAGGTTTTCTTTAAGTGCACTGTTACAAAATAATGGGCCCCCTGTTAGACATGTCCATGTTTCCTAAAACTCCCTCTATTAAAAACAAAAACAACAACAACCCGAACCTAACTGACAGAATTAACCCATCACCCCAACAACCTCAAAAAACCTTAAACACACAAGTATTGCCACCACATAATTTCACCTCCTCAATACACCGAAAGTCTCATTAAAACCGCACAATTTGCACACAAAAATCACCCCCTTATGCTCTTTAACATACTTAAATTCAGCATAAGACCCCCTTACGACAACATATAATCACTAAACTATACATTTTCCTACCCCAATCTGCACTTCTCGTCTCTGCTATGCTTCCTCTTCCTGAAAGTCACAGTCACACACACACTCCAGCTAATTTGCATACTGAGTCATATCTCAAGAAGTTGCCGTAACAAGAGAAACACATGTTTAAACATTATCTCCTTATTAAATTATTTTATTTCTTTCTACAGTGATCACTACTGTTGATCACTCAGTAGCAGAGCACTCCTAAGTCAATCTTTTTTTTTTTTTTTTTTAAAACTACTTTAATCACCGTTTCTTTTCATAACTCACTCCCTTTGTGATATAACTTCTCTTAGTTATTCCTCAATTTCAAACTCAAATGTATTTTATTAAACATTCACACCATTCTATCACTCATACAAATAGCAAGCTGTTCTTCATTGCGTATGTTTGTGTTCTTAGCCAGGTTCAATCAATGTCTATGCATTAATCTTTATGAGCTTGTCCTTGTAAGGTTAATGCATTTTCTGCTTGTGTATGTGAATTTGCATATGTTGCTTTTGCAGTGTGTCAGACTCCTTCATAATTCTCCACTTAAGCCGTCAGTTTTCTTTCCCAAATTTGCCAACCCAAATTTTAAGCTCCCACCTTATTAACAGCATTCCTGGTCCTCAGCCAGAAGTTAGGGCTCCACTTGCCACTTTCCACCTCCGCCTTAGCCCAGCGGCTTTACCCTTGAGGTCCCGTCTTCTTCACTTCATCTCACCAGTGAGTCTGGGCTCACAGGGACTGAGTGGGGCCGAGTAATCGTGACTGTGCCTGCCTTAGGTTGTCCCGGGGTTTCGAGGTGGGATCTTACCCGTCATGGGCTACCAGCCTTCCATACTCGCCTGATACGGGGGCCAAGTGGCCAGGGGTGCCATGAGGCTAGGGAACACACTGGCTCTGGAAATTAAAGGAGTTTAAGCTGCTTCCTGCATTGCATCTTATATTAAACTATCTCACTTCTGATTCTTTCCTAGAATGATTTCACATATGGCACTTTGTGTATGTGTGTTTTCTATTCATTAATGTAATTTGTCAGTTATTTTCTCTCTTTATTTTACTTTTTTATCTGTTTGTTTGTAACGTTCTACTTTAGTTCTACTAAATCTTCATGTAAACAATACACCCTTATTTCACGCACACTCTTCCGTTTGCCCACGCACACACTTCTCTCTCAGACTTCCTTTTATGGGCATGTAACTTCCTGTCACACACACAGCACGCAGCTTCTCAGAGCAGCTCAAGCTGCTTTTCTGTTTCTCCAGGCTAATCAAACTCATTTTGTATTCACAATCTACAAACCCTCTGCAATTCTGCTAACTTTTGATCTAAAATGTAGCATCATTCACACAATGATTTCATAATCCTCTCACACACACTCCTTTTAAATAAACTCTTTGCATTTGTCAGCATTCACATCACAATCTTCAACGTGCTCACTTTCACTCAGTACCAGACGCGGAGATGGACATCTCCTTCACCTAACATAAACTAAATTACCATATCAACATACAATTACTGAAATTCAAACTCAAATACACCGTCTGTTTTAATAAAGTCAAAGAGTAAACGGGTGTAGCAAGTGTATGTACTTATGTGTTTTTGAACTGAAAGAAAACGAAACTCAAACTCTTATAACATCACTCATGCATCTCTCAAATTAAAAACACTTTCAAACTTTAAAACATCCTACTTTACATCACCAAAGAAATACCTCTCACACCTTCATTCATCATTCAAAACCTTCTAGTCACCACCTTCACACACCTAAACTGTGACTAGAGTTGAGGAATATAACTCAAAACACGCTTTCCTAAGAGTATTTTAGACATGCCTTTCATAATCAGAAAGAGCAAGTAAACAAAAACAAAGAAAAAACGATTGAAACCTCTATTAATTCTCACGGCACACACAAGAAATTGAAAAAATAAAACACATCAGCAACTATTGCTGAACTATTCATTCACACACACACCGTCTAAAAATAGCAGCAGCATTGCCTCAGACTCCTTTCACACAGAGATCTCTCATTTTATATTACAAAGACGTCTTATATTTACAACTACTGTCAGATCTGTCAGCTTTAGCGCCTAACCAATTTCGACGAATTTAAAATAACCGCCCAGCGGATAAACTCTCAGTTTTTTACGACCAATTCACCAGTATCAGACTCTAACTGTTTCTGGTCTAATCTCTAACATCCCTAAGTTAATTTAAAAGCGTCAACCAACCCAAACTTTGCCTGAAGCTCTATTTTTGGCGTTTCACAGCCAAGGCTTACCCCGAAGTGTTAAGTTAAAGTTACACGCCCGAAGTCCAACTTCTGCTGACCAAAAAAGCACAGATACCGTTCCAAACGGTAAGGAGACTCTAACTCCTAGCTTCATTCCAGGATGCCCTGTACCCCACAGTTAAGCCAAACTGAACTAACCCTGTTCGCCGACAGGTCAATGTCGCGCGTCCACGACAAGGAGGGAGCGTAACCTCCGGGCTCTGCGCTTCCTAGCAGACTCTAACTGCCGTTCTAGAATAATTTATAATACTTTGAAACAACAATCAACACCCAAAACAAGTGTATGACTGAGGCAGATCTACCCTGATGGACAATGGGGACTCTAACCCACAAAATGACCAACAAAGGTCTGACCTAATGACCAACCGGGACTTTAACCCACTAAATGATCAAATTCCCTACCAAACTACTTGAGACTCTAACTCAATTTCTTTGGGACTTCAACCCAGTATTTAAACTTTTCCTAGCAGACTCTAACTGCTTTTAAATCCTTTTCCTTGGGACTCCAACCCAATTTCCTAGCAGACTTTAACTGCTTCAACTCATGAGATTTTCCATCAAAATCAAAACAGACATCCACCAGTACTTTCAGTGAGTAGACTTAAATTTTATCATATCCAATTTGGCACACTTTGGAAATAATTCAACAGGTAGTGCCTTACCTTTGGATAAGCCGGCTTATGCCCACTCACTTCGACCACTGGCACTCATGTCTGCCCGTCCGACCACCTCAGACCACCGAATTTCTCCGTCTACACCTCAAATTCTCTCCCTCCTCAACCACCGGACGAAGCCCCCAAATGTTAAGGTTCAAATATTGAGGAAGGAGAGTACAAACCACCATGGTCCAGAAGATCTTGGTCAAACAATGATTTTAATGAATACACGCGTGGGAAGACAACTCTGTACGCAGACAGCAATTGATCTTCGACTTAATCAAAGCATAAACAGATTTTTATAGCATCAGGGTTTGATTTACTGACGCCCCCTCATGCGTCACAGATACATTTTATACATACGTCAAATCAACACCACAATGACTTTAAAGAAGAACATCATCTTCTATTTTCATGGCTGGCCCTTCCTGTCTACCTTTCAGCTCTTGTCTTGTTCCTCTTTCTTGCCGAGACAACAAGGAACGGTTCCTCGTTTACAGAGACACTCTCGCAGTTACAACCAGACATGACTAACCTCTTTCCTATAAATAAATCTAATTAATGTGTGTGTGTGTTGACCTCACTCAGCCTCTATATCACCTCTCACCTACTAACTGTCTGTGTCTTGTCCTTAAATGCTCTTTCTCAATTCACCTGTTGCACTTCTGACCTTTCACCAGAACAGAGGCTCATCCTTAGGTACAATAACCTGACTGAAACTACATGTACTATGTTGAATAAATGTTTTAATCAAGAACCTCTACTAAGAGCTTAATATAAAAATGACCTGATTCACTGCATCTGGAATACAAGGTTAATATAATCATAAACATCTTAAGGCCATCTTAAAGCTATCTGTTACATTGTTAAAGCCTCGTCTTAGCCTGCTGCTCAAAATAACCTTCTGCTTTTACAAACTCTCTGCAACTTCCTGTCAGCCTGCAACTTAGTCTTTCTGAAAGACACACACTGTTTAAACCTCTAAATGCAATATAAACTACAGATTATATTTATTAATGCAATGGTACTGTTGACAATTATTTACCAATAGCAGTAAAATAATTTCCCTGCTCCACAAACCTGATAAAAAGAGAACATTTTTTATGTCCTGATATGTAAAACCTTGAAAGAAGGTATACTTTATTTTTTTTACCATGTCTGATATATTCTCTGACATGTATCATATATCTCTGTGTCGGCAAGGATTAATTATTTAATCAAGCATTTTTGAAAAACATTTCCAGCCTTTTGAAAAGATCAGTATAGTAACAGTACGATGCCACCAGAATAAAGATGTACCGGAAGGTAACAGGTGAGTGTTTTCAGTCTTACAGAATTCGGTACTGAGTGCTCTGAATCAATAAAAAAGGCGACGAAGAACCTTTTGTAAGAGCGTGGGTGTGGGTCAGCTGCCCCCCTTGAACTTCTATAAAACCTGCTGCCGTTGGACCCATTTGGACATAAAAGCACATAAACAAAACATATCTGCAGGGAACTCTATACAAACCAAGGATTTAGCTGAATAGCATTTAACATTACTGAATGTCAGCTAAAAGAGACACAAAGAGATTTGATGATCCCGTAGGGACTGAACTGTCACGTCACTGGTCTCAAAAAATTTGGTAAATGATAATTGCTTAACTGCTTCAAGAGGTCAGAGCTTTTCATTATCAACTGACTGAAAGGCAAATAACCACAAACCTCAAGAATCACCAGAAGAAGAAAGGAAGTTACAACAGCTTCTCTGTGGAGCTGTCTACACAGAAAAACGAGCATTAGTTAAGAGATCTAGTTAAGTGAAGATATTAAGCTTAGAAATTCCCAAAGAATGCTTTTAAACCACGTTATTAAATCCTACACTCTCAAACACTTATAACTATTAAGATCATAAAAAAATTAATAAGTAGGTATGGCCACACATTTACTGGACACCTCTTATAATTTCCTATTTGTGAATCTGTTTCCAATTATTTTCTTCTCATAACCCCAGTCCTGTTCAGTCAAGGCCCATTAGTTAGCACAGCTGCTGCAACAAGTTAATTGTGGGTCCACAGACTCCAGGATGGACTTTGTTAATTTTTCTCTCCATATTACAGCGTAATGAGAAAACTGGACTTCTGCATCCCAGCATACAAACCTATCAACCTACTGTGGGGGGCAGAACAGGCGTTGACATGATTTAGTAAGATATAATCCTCACAATGATTATATAAAGAGTGTCATTTGTGTGTGTTAATGCATTCATTTGTCATTTATGATCGGAACCTTGCTTTCACTCACACAAACAATCTTCAAATCCAGGAAGCCTCCAAAAACCCTCTTTACAGTACTGCACCATGCAAAACTCTTGAGTCACGCCTCAGTTTCTTTATATTTTCTTTGCAAGGAGCCAAAATTTCTTGTAATTTGTTAAAGTGGTCTTGAGCAATACTTCTTTAGGCTTTCTGAAGGTGTGTTTTTTCACTTAGTTTTAATCCAGTCCTTGTACCTGATCATTTTCAGTGGACTGTTTTTTGTTTTTGTTGTTTTTTTGTAGAACCACTTAACTCTAACCATCATCATTCGAACATAACAAATGCACCAAGCAGTTTTGTGTCCATATATAACAGACAACTTAACAAAGAACCAATTTTGGATTGTAATTTTAGGCAATTTGTTACTAGCAGCATGCTGCAAAAGCACATAATTTGTTCCCATTTCTTTAGTTGAATCTATGAAAAATGCCAAAGATAACACAGACTGACAGGCACAAAATAGCATTTTTGCACCAACAAGGTGATTCCCAAAGAGCTGTTAGTTCAAAACGAGACACGTCTCGCGTTGTGTGCACTGTCCTTAAATAATTTGAGGAAAATGGACAAGTGGAGGACAAAAGAAGACGTGTCAGACCTGAAATAAACGTACCTACATCTGAAAGTCATGTCCTTGAGAAAAAGGGAAAAAAATCCACCATGACACAGGACCAGGGATGTGTATCTGTTGATCCATTTACTGTTCACTGAAGCTCCATCAGAATCAGATTGCCTAAAGAAGATGGAGCTTTGTGGGCATTTAAGCAAGGGGAAAGGCAGCGTTGACTTCATTAATTGCTTAAACAGTTAGCCCTGACATGAAGTCAAATTACTCTGTAGCGAGCTTTTATTCTCTTCAGCCACATGAGCTGTCACCCACAAATCAAGATGGCTTTTTTTAAAAGTGTGTATGAATGCATTAGCCTAAATACTCATGTGGGATATACTCTGTAATCAGTGAAGTCTAATGAAATATAGCAACCTGCAACCTTGTAAGATTGAAAGTTTTAATTCTTGTAGAGAACTGGTTCCCAGTAGTTCAGTTCCTTGTAATTGTTAGTCTGCTTACCTGTTGGTTTAATTTGCACTTGCGCTACAGTCAGCTGATTTCAGTTCATGTGGTTAGAGAAATTACTTTTATTTTTATTGCACACAAGGACAAGAGTGCGACAAGATTTCATCTGTATCCAGGACAGAAACAACTGCACTATAGTGCTAACACAACTTCAGCGCTTTGCAAACACCTGCACAGATAGCATGCTAACGCTAAGCTAGCCAAGAACCCAGAGTGATGTTAAAGCTGATTGAATGTTGACCCCACCCAGCAGCCAGACCCTGAAGTTCAACAGTCAGGCTCCAGCCTCCGTTTCTACCTGTTCATGTTTCTACAGTAGAATCACTGTGGCGATCGCTTTAAAGTATCTTTACTATGAGAAAGACCGTATGTCTGTCCTCATTGGGATAGGGATTTGTGTTGGTGTTTGGGGCTTTTGCTTCAGGTTTATATTGTTAACTGGTAATTATGAGACAATGCATTTCAGGTCATTTTATAAAAATATGCGAAATTAATGTAGAGCAGTGTGGCAAAAGACTTTCTCTTGGGAATATTTAAGTAACACACTGCATTACTTTTAAGAAAAGTGTTCTGTGTAATACATTATATGTGTAATACACAGATGTACACATACAGTACATACACATCTGTGTGTAAAACGCATGCGTAATGACCCCAACACAGATCACAATAACGAAGGAAAATACCCCCAACATAAACAAACATTTCATGACACAATTAATTTGCGCACATTCAATGTCTTTAATGCTGTTTAACGGTTAATCTCAGAGCAGAACCAATGAGAATCAATAAGGTATCAAATCGATAAGTTGTATTGATAATGGAATCAGAATCTCTAAATTCCCATCCCTAATAGTTAGACGAGTTATTATCAAACACTGACAGCATATTCAGTGTTTTTGTCCACAGCAGGCAGCAAATTTGGCTTGATTGTTATTACGTATTTATATAGGGGAATCTACTGTATCCTGGGGCCACCAGCCACGAGCATCTTAGCACTTGAAGTGTTGGAGCGATCGGTCATGAAAATGATTCAATTTAAAGAGGAAACACCTCCCAACACAAAGTCTGAAATTCATTAACACATTATTGCTTTTTATTCATTGTATGTTCTAATCTTTAATCTTTGTTGGCTGGGTGGAGTTACTTCACTGTTAGCTGCCCATTACTTCCCATAAACTCACATCAAAAGCGATATAAGCCACTGAACCATTAATTTACTGGTATGTGGATTTTGTAGCTGTTGACTTGTATGCAACCTTCATGCTAAGCTAAGCTTATCTGATTATTTGTGGTCCCTTTCACCTCCAGCGCCGACCTGCCTCATCATTTTCCTCATCATTTAGCTCTCTCTCCTCTTACTTTCTGCCTACCACTCAGCATTGCATTGTCTGCAGAGGTGTGGCTGCGACTGGTCTCACCTGGCTCAATCATCAATCACTCTCCTTCTGCATTTAAACCCCTCTCTATCCAACCAGTCGCGCCAGATCGTTCTGCTGGCTGAGTGGTATTATTGTTCAAGCTCTCTAGTGTTTACTCGCTGTAGTCTCCTGAAGATTTCAAGTGTGTTTTTTTTCCCGTTTGGGATGACCCGTGGTTTTTTTTCCCTCTGCTTCAGCAAGATCTCCTCCTGTCCACCACCACTGACCCTGTCTAAATTTACTTATGTT
Source organism: Simochromis diagramma (assembly GCF_900408965.1). Lineage (NCBI taxonomy): Eukaryota > Metazoa > Chordata > Actinopteri > Cichliformes > Cichlidae > Simochromis > Simochromis diagramma. Next base: position 13,900,987 of record NW_024387477.1, on the reverse strand, counting down.
TGCAATACCCTGCCTGCTGCCTCTCCCTCCCACAGACCCCCCTCTTTGCCCCTCAATTGACATTCTGTTTGCAGTTTCTTGAACTTGTCAATAAATCATTTAAGGAGATCCAGGAGTTGTTCTCCATTTTTGAGCAGTAACTTCAAGCCAACAGCCAACATTATATTTAGATGAAGTAGTTTTTCATGAGGTTCCATTTTTTTCAGCTGTCTGCTCTCCTCAAACTATTTTAACAATACTCAGTGATGGCTTGACAGCACTGCGCAGAAGGATAAAGCTGTTTAGAAGGCAAAAGATGCCCCTGCTTTTTATTAGCTACTTGGTATTCATTTACTGTTTGGACCAATGTATCACTTTTGTCTGATACGTCAAGCTGAAATTGGCTTTGTATCATGTATTAGAAATCAGTCAGCCATTGTTTCCCACTGATGATATGAGACATGCTCAACCCAGACTTGAACTATGTAAAATGCTCTCTAAAACTTGCAGTGAATTCCTAATAAATGTTGTTTAATTGCCCAGTGTTGCTTTAGATGCATTTTCTTTTATTTCAAGAGGGTAATGTCTCAAATGTGAAGCACTTAATCCTATTTTGCATAGAGGGCACCAGTATCTGCTGTGTGTTGGTGTGTGTGTGTGGATGCATTTCTGTGTATCAGCTCATACCTGATACTGGCTGGTAAGCCGAGCGTTGCTGAGGTCCAGGCTTTGGTGTGTTTCCTTCAGGGCACTGAGCTCGCCCTCCAGCCGAGTCCTCTCCAGCTGGGAGGCGTTCAGCTCTGCCCTCAGCACCGAGCCCTGAGCCAGCAGCTCCGCCTGCGACACCAACCACTCCTTCTGATGGGCCTGCAGCCTGCAACATCGACACGCACGGCCACTGTTATGCGCTCTCGTAAAGTGCTTTGCGTCATTGTTTACTCTGTGATTGAAGATCACTGTGTTATTATCCAACACAAGGAGTCTACACAAAGCCAGACAACAACAAACAGATATTATCTCGGACAAAATGTTTAAAGAGCAAATTCATTCGGCGTTGTTTGAAAAAGGAGTAATCATCTCAGTATCATTGTGTAATGAGGACGGAAAGACTGCAATAAGATGAAAACATCACTGATGGGAAAATTATACATTATTCACATAATCATATTGGAGGTAAGTATTTTATACACATTAAAACAAATCAGTCACAGTCATATTAAAGTAGAAACTTCAAGTTCAGTTTCAAACTTTTTATATTACACACACTTTATTAGGTACACTTTGCTGATACTATGTTGGACCCTGTTTTGCCTCCAGAACTGCTTTAATTTTTAATCGCATGGATTCAACAAGGTGCTGGAAATATTCCTCAGAGATTCTGGTCCATATTGATATGACAGCATCACACAGTTTGTCTGCTGCACATCCCATTCCACTACAACCAAAAGTTGTTCTGTTTGGCCAAATGAATAAATGATAAAGGGGTGGACATGGTCAGCGTAACTCTCAGGTAGGCTGTTGTTTTTTTAAAAAGTGCTCAGTTGGTATTAAGAAGAGGAAATACTTTTATGCTGTTCATGAAATTTTCTGACCCTCCCATCAACGTGGTGGATCAGAAATCCAGACTCATCAGAAGAGGCCACATTTCTCCAATCTTCTATTGTCCAATTCTGGTGAGCCTATGCAAATTGTAGCCTCAGTCTCCCGTTCTTACACGAGATCCAACTGACAGGAGAGGGTTCTAGTGTAGTCTTTTGTTTTTTATAGCCCATCCTTCAGAAATGCTCTTCTATAAACCTTAGTTGTGATCAGTCGTTATTGGACACACTTTTGTCTTCCTAAGTAGCTCATTCTCCTCTGACCTTAAGCATCAACAACATATTTTCACCTTGAACCTAGAACTGCTGCTCACTGGATATTTTCTCTTTTTTTCTGACCTTTATGCAACCCTAAAAGCATGGTCCACCATGTTTTCAACGTGATTTCACACTTGTGTCTCTCCAAAGCGTGAAATGGATGCACACGTTGTGTAAGCTGCAGTACCAGCAGAGGTAGATATTTTATTTCAACCCAACGTGAAAATAATCACAGGAAAGCAATTAAACAGACATTACTAACACATTTACATGGAAAAACATATCAGCCACCTAGCGTAATCATTTCTGGCACAGAAACACTCTGGAATATACTTCATACCTTCATACTTTGGTTACTTAAATCAATTATCTCCACCTGCTGGTACCACAACTTCTGCATAAATCACCATTCTTCCCCATCTGCTGCTCAGTTTGAAGTTCAGAACGTAGTCTCGACTAAGTTCAAATACACTGACTTGCTGACACGATCAGCTGATTTTAACAAGCAGTTGAACAACTGTACCTAATAAAATGGCCAGCGAGTACAGTTCAGAAGCCAAATATAATTCAACTGCAAACAGAGAAAACAAAAGTGCTCACATTGGACAGTTTGACTACAGGAAAGGCACACATGGCTAAATTCCACATTGGGGATGTTCTGGTTTTTGCGCTACTAGCCAGTTATTAATTCCACCTGTGCTTTCCCCACTGTGACAATTCAAAATATTTACTGTGTAAAAAGGCGTTTTGAGACTCTGGAAATGAGTTTTTGGCCACTTAAGGGCAGAAGAAATAAGTTATGTTAGGTAAATACAACACTAGCATTTTAAAGCCACTTGTTAACTAACCACAGCCATGGAGCAACGTTATTCTTCATTTAAAGTTGTTCCTGTCCATCCGAGGAACTTTCCCTCTCTTTGAATTGTTATAACAACTCCTGGTTGGAATGTCTGATTCTTCAGTTCTAATATGTTTACCAGCTAGTCGCTAACCTTGCCCGCCTGCAGTTTGGCATCCTACTGAGCAGGTAGTGCACAATGTTTTCAAGAGATGTGCTTTCTGTTACAAATTCCAATTATTGTTGAAATAAAAAAAGACGACAATAAGAGAGCTGAGGCTGAACCAAAGCAGAAGACAGCCAGACAAGTAAACAATGAGCTGAAACTCACTTTGGAGCAGCAGAATCTGCAGGTTCATCACTACATCTGATTCGTCCCATCATTTAATATATTCCTCAAAAAATAGGTCATAGCCATTGTCAAGAAATTACTCAAACGACTGAAATGAATTGTTACATTACACACAAGTCTAATTTTAATCTATTTAATATCGCATTTTTTGTGTTTTGTACAGTATTTTTAGTTAAATGCTGTCTAAAAACCACCAAAGGAGGTATTTGTTTCCCTGCTTTGCCAGCCACGTATTTGCAAGAAGCAGTCAGTAATCAATTGCATCAAAAAGATGATGATGGTTGATTAACTAATTATGTCACACAAGTATCTTATGATTGTGGCCATTATCATCATACTGTATATCAATCAGTCACTAAGAGAAAATATGATGAGAAGTATTCAAAATGGTCTCGAAGTTCAGTAAGCCTGATCTGCGGCTTCAAAAGACACAAAATGTTTATAACGAAGGAAATGGTTTATTAAAAGGCTGCTCTTCATAAATGTACCTGTTGCGTGTCTGCTTTTAGAAAGAAACTTGAAAAAATATTATTATTATCTCTTTTTCTTGTCTTTTTTTTTTTTTGCACTATAACTTCGTTTTTTCGTGCTCAGCCCAGAGGATTTAGATCTGGAACAAAAATGCATTCTGCGCGTTGTATAGTACATTTGCATTCAAATTGATTCTTGTATTGCTCGCTGTGCTTCATATAGAGACATTACTGCTGCTGCTGCTGCTCCTCATATTCAAATGAACACGAGTGCTGTAAAAGGATGATCAGATCCCCGACTGGATTTGTTACCTGTCATTGTCTTCTTTCAGCCTCTCCAGCTCTCGTTCTCTCTCCAGCCTCCTCTGGGCCTCCGTTTCCATCTTCTCTCTTTCCGTCTTCATCTCCCGCTCTCTCTCCTCCAGCTGGGTTTTGCCATCCAAGAGCTCCTTGTACCTTAATATTTCAAGCACAGGATTTACCTTCAACAAAAGATGATGTGTGTCTTTCATAGATCAAGATGTTTTTGTGCATATTTAATTTTGGGGGAGAAGTCCTTTCAAACATGGAAAATATGTCACAAATCTTCAAAGTGAAGATTTCGTGTCTTTAAGTCAGCGAGTGTTTGTACCTGCCCTCCAGCTCTCGATGCTGGGCCTCCAGGCTGCGATTGTTGTTCCTCAGTTGAGAGTGCTTTTCCACCAGCTCCTCCAACTCCACCTCCTGACGCTGTTGCAACGCCGTCATCCTTTCGTGGTCCCGCCTCAGAGCGTCCATTCTGGCCGCGGACTCCTCTCTCTCCCGCGCCCACACCTTTGACTCGGCCTCTAGGGTGGCACACCGTGCCTCGCTCTCACTGCAGCGTGCCAGCAGCACTGCATGCTGGGAGCTCAGTGACGCTTGCTCCACCTATGTTTGTGTGTATGTGTGTGTATGTGACAGAAAACAGAGAGACCATGTCTGTAATTTAGCAATTTCAAAAGGTTGAGCTGAAAGCCAACAAGCTTGAAAGTTAGTTTATTAACCTTTTGCCATGGGTCTAAACAAGATATTATGTGTGCAGCACTGGGCGCTTAAAGAAATGGTTTGACATTTTGGTAGTTTTCACTTTCTTGCTGAGTTTTATAAATAGACTGATACCAAGTATAAAGCCAGAGCAATCACAAGCCTGTCAGCAGAATGAATTAAAAACACTCCGATTGGCCTCTGTTGTCTAAAAAACGGATCCTTTCCTGTATCCTCCATCGGATGAGATCATCAATCTGATAAAAACGGATCCTTTCCTGTATCCTCCATCGGATGAGATCATCAATCTGATAAAAACGGATCGCAGAATCTGTTTAACTACCCGTTTCTTCACTGGAATATTTTCTCCATCTCTTATGAAGACATTCATCACAGCTGTCCTTTCTCTCTGAGCAACAAATTCCAGTAAGAACAGTTTACAATAAATTTATGTAAGACACCGAGGCATTATGATACAGCAGAATACTTAGTAAGCTTTAAAAAACCTGGTAGGTAGTTTTTGTCCTTTGGACAGGGCCAGATGGGCTGTTTCTTCTAGTTTTCTGCTCTTTAGCCAGTGCTATGCTATGACACTGGCACTGAGCCTGTCATCTTACTCCCCACATTAGAGCAAATACAAATATGAAATAATGTCCAATAATTTAACAGGTCCCTGCGCACTTTACGTCAAAATTCATTGCACAAAGACTGAATGCGTTTCGCTTTAGGAAGACAAAAGGTTTAAAAACAATGTGCGATTTTGAACAAATAAACTTCAGCCATAACCACGCTCTGTGTCTGTGTGTTAGGTCACCTGTAGTTGTGTGTTGAGCGTCTGCAGTCTGGTGCAGGAGTCCTGCAGGCTGAGGGAGTTCCGACGCAGAGCCTCCAGCTGCTCCTCAAGGTGCTTACAAGCCTCCTGGGACTGAGACAATCTCGTCAGCAAAGCCTCATGCTCTGCAGCCGCCACCGCTTTCTGAGGGGGAGAAAAATCTCTTCTTTCATTTTTATAATGTCTGTGCTACATTTGGCTCTGGAAACATCCATAATATTTGAACATGGGCAAACTCTGCCGCTGACCTTTTAAAGTGCTCTCAGTCAGGTAGCATCTTTATGCGACATTTGTGTCACTCTATAAACACAGAGATGAAATTCCTCCTGTGTCTGACATAAATGTTAAAAATTATATTTCATTAGTTCACATCTGTTGTTTACGCGAGATTTCTGTCAGTGCAATCTTTCCACAGGCTTTAATGGTCCAATCAGAAAATCTGCAAATTTATTGATGACACATGATTTGGTGCAATCTGCTCTGATAAATAAAGGAATGTGTTGCTTTGGCACAGAGGCGGGTAGTTTAGAAATGAAAAGAAAACCACCTTATAAATTGCTGAGGGTGTAAAATCTGGTGTATTTCCCAAAATTAAAATTAACTTGCTGCAAACAACAAGTCAGCTGTGCTCCCCCTACGCTGCGATTTTATTTGAACATTTTATTTGCAAGTACTGGAAGAGCGACAACACATTTCATGTGTGCATCGTCTAGAGAGTCTAGAGCTCAGTTTTGGTGTGGGGTTGTTATTTTTTCCCCCACTGTGGAGTCTTCATGTACTGCTGACTGACTCATAGTGCTACACAGGGGATTTCTACTTTTTATTACAGTCACTTTTAGATTCTTCTCCTACTTCATCATCCTACCTCTCTCCCTTCTGATGTCAGTGGCACAAAATAACTACACTCACTGGTCACTTTATTAGGTACACCTTGTTAGCACTGATTTAGACCCCTTTTTGTCTTCACTGCTTCCTTAATTCTTCATTGTACGGATTAAACAAGGTGCTGGAAATATTTCTGTTAGATTTTGGCCCAAACTCGCATGATACACTTACACACGGTTGCTGCAGATTTCGCTAATTCTACCAAAAGGTTCTCTGCTGGATTGAGATATGGTTACAGTACAGTGAACTCAGTCATGTTCAAGAAACCAATTTGAGATGATCTGAGCTTTGTGACATGGTCCGTTATTCTCCTGGAAACAGCCATGAGGAGATGAGTGCACTATCATGATGAAGGAATGGACATGGTCAGCAATAATACTCAGATAGGAGTACTAAGGAGTTCAAAGTCTGGCAAGAAAATACCCTCTCACATCACATCCAGCCTGAACACAAGGAAGGATGGATCGATGCTTTAGTTTCATTTTAGCCTAATTCGAACCCTACCTTCCAAATGTTGGAGAACAAATGTGACACTCATCAGATGAAACAGCATTTTTCTCATTTCTATCATCAAATTTTGGTGGACCTGTGTGAACTGTTGCCTCTGTTTCCTGTTCTTAGATGACAGGAGCGGCACGCCGTGTGTTCTTGTGCTGCTGTAACCCATCTGCTTTAAGGTTGCGCCTTCAGCGATGCTTTTCTGCATACCTTGGTTGTAACATTTGATTATTTGTGTTACGGTTGGCTTCCTATCAGCTAGAAGCAGTCTGGCTGTTCTCCTCTGACCTCTGGCAGCAGCAAGGTATTTTCTCCCAGAGAACTGCTGCTCACACGCGTCTTATTTCCTGTTTGTTTTCCTTGCCTGTTTGTCTTGTTTCTCTTTGTGTGTGCCAGACATGGATTGTTATCTCCTGTTCTCCCAATCAGCATGCAGATTGGTGGTTCATTTACTCATCAACCTGCACTTCAGGCCAACTCCACCACAGAGCTATTGTGGTAATTACATCAGGCCTTCATCTTCAGTTTAGCTTTTGTTCCCCGTGTTTGTTTACCAACTTCTCACCATTCAGCTTGGGCCAGCTTTCATTCTACAGCTACAGCCACCCTCACCTGCCCATCTGCTCTAACCGCCATGGTCACCATATTCATTCATCCTCTGCCAGCACAGCTCTTCCATGATTTTGCTCCACCTCATCCTCCTCACTTCTGCAACTTGTGTACCCCAATAAAGACTTGTTGAGTTAGTATATCAGAGGGTCTCACTTCTTTGCTTCAGATTACAGTTGATCTTAATACTGCTATTGCATCAGTTTGTGAAATACAAAAACCAATGATTCTAGCTTGTGATGCTTTATGATAAACCTTGGTGTCATGCTTCACCAAAGAGTGATTTCTCATCTCAGCTTCTCATATGGTTTCATTTATAAGAAACCCAGGGGGCCAGAAAGGTGAGATTTAACCCTAATATTTCAAGAAAAGAAAAAAAAAAGAAAAGAAAAAAGCTTAGAAGGAGGTAATACTTTTTTGTTTCTTCTCCCATGATGACAGGTCTACTCAGTTTTATTGTTTGACACTCGAGGGGGTGCCTACTCAGTTATGACCAAGCGTGTACGAACAGGTGAAAATGAGCTCCCACCTCCAGCAGCTACAGCCAGTAAGGAGTGAACATTAAAATGCTACTTTAACTTTAGTATTAACAATCCTGCACACTATATCACACACAGGAGCCATTTTCCTGCATAATTTCCACTTTTAATATTTTAGGACAGTGCAGCTATTAATTCTATTTACTTAAGTAGAGCATTCTTGCATTTTTAGATGTGAAGATGTCTTCATCCGCAATCGTTGTTTGTGCATTAATAAGTGTAAGTGGAACCAGGATGTAGCCCGGATCTGTTTGTGCCTTAGTTCATCTAGACTAATCTACTGTACAAAACCTGAAAGCACTGACGTAATAACGTTCTGAGTGAGAGCCACACCGGGTGAAATTTGTGACCTTGGCAATGCTGGAAGCGCCCCTCACAGCTTGATGTTAGAGAGTATGTGTGAGTGTGAGAGAGAGACAGTAAGAGCTTAAGCAGAAAAGCAGCAGAGGAGATAAGGAAGATTAACAGTAGCCGGGGTGACATTTTAAAACCGATGAGCAGAGATAAAGCACTAGTTTTGGAAATAAAGTGCTGCACTCTGGGAAGTGGCCCACTGTGAGCTGATCGTCCTCGAGAATCCCTAGAGCAAGAATTTCAACATAATATACATCATCTCCCTCACAGGGAAGACCGAGCCCCCACACCAACCCCCAAACACCCACTCACACATTCAAATACAGACCTCTTTTTCCAGCTCGATCACCCTCTCACTGAGATGCCTCTCTGCCTCCCCCGTGAAATGATCGCGGGTCGTGGAAAGGTCACAACCTTTGGCAGCCTCGGGGCTTTGATCCAAAGGTGACATGTCTTGCTTGTCTGTCGATTCTGAATTTGAATTAGGCGCACTCTTCACTTGTGCACTTTCCCTCCTCGTCTCTAACTGCAGAGATTCACTTTTCTTTAGGAGTTGGGAGAGAGACTCTATTCTCTCCTGTGACTGGTGGAGAGAATCTTTTGCCAACTGCCGCTCGGCTTCGGATCGCTGTAGTTTCTGGCTCAGGTGTTCCACTTCAGTGGCCAGTTTCTCAGAACGAGCCTGCTCACGGGTTAGATCCTGATAAGAGAGAGAAAGAAATAGTGAGAAAGTGTAACAATTAAAATCTCTGGAACTTGCTGTAAACACCACAAAAAAAACCCTAATTTAAACAGTAAATGGCCTGTATTTGTATAGCGCTTTACACTACATTCAGTCATCCACCCATTCACACACAGGTGATGGCAAGCTACATTGTAGCCACAGCTGCCCTGGGGCGCACTGACAGAGGCGAGGCTGCCGGACACTGGCACCACCCTCTGACCACCACCAGTAGGCAACGGGTGAAGTGTCTTGCCCAAGGACACACCGACCCAGACTGTCAGAGCCGGGGCTCGAACCGGCAACCTTCCGATTACAAGACGATTTGCCAACTCTTGAGTCACGATCGCCCCGAAACCTACATACATGTTTCCCCACAAACGTTTGTTTGACTCAGCAGTCCTTATGCACCCATGTATGTTCTCCTTAGCACACTCGTCCCCTTCGAGGGACAACCCAGTTCAAATCAATACAAAGTTGTTGATCGCAGTGTAGTGATAAAACATTTAAGTCTTCATGGGATAAAGATGTCACCATCCATAGGACAACTGAGGTCAGAGTGGTTTGATATATATGGAAATAATGGCTTCGCGGTCTGTACACTGCAATCTAGCTCAACACCAACAGCACATTTTAGTGTTTGACAGTGCTCACAAGCATTATTATTAAAACACCAAATGAGGGATTATGTTGTGAACGTGTGGTGTTTCATCCCTCCAGACTTTAGTCTCTTGGGAAATCAATGCCAGAGAATATTAAAGCTGTTCTGTTCAATATGTGGTAATCCAACACCTTCCTAGGAAACTTTATGTTGGTTTTTCCTTTCATTTATCACCCATTTACACTACGTTCTTAGTCTGTGTGAGAACCAGTCCTCATGTGAGTAGTTTGATACTAGTTGTGGTCCTAGAGTGGTTCAATCTAATAACATTATATCATAATTAGTATAAGTTAGTAATTAGATAGCAAATTAGTAGGCAAATAACTAATATAAACAACAAGAATACACCACTAGAACATTGCCTAACAAGTGCTGAATCTTTGTTTTCTTAGAATGGATGGATAGATGGATAGAAATCTATCTATCTATCTATCTATCTATCTATCTATCTATCTATCTATCTATCTATCTATCTATCTATCTATCTATCTAATAGATTTCAATTGTAAATTCATGTAAATGGGGAATCCTCTTCCCATCCTAAAGCTCATTATGGAGTTCCACAGGGATCCGTACTAGGACCAATTCTGTTTACATTATACAACAATTATATATGACTTATTTTGAATTCACACCAGCTACTCTAACATAGAATAAAAGAATAAACAATATGGATCTAGAAATGAGTATAGTAATTCAGCTTAAAACATAATTGTTTATTTACTTACTGTATAAGATTTTGAGTTTTTCAGAATGTATTTATTTTTATAGCTTTTTCTAATGTTAGCAGAAAGCAGTCGACATCATTTTCTTCATTCTGTTGTGGCCACACAGTATATAAAATCCACACTCAAATGCAACTAAACAAACACTTTAAGTATGCATACTTCACTTTATGTTGTAGTAAATAAAGTGTTACTGTTTTCCTTTTTCCAGTTTTGAGCACCATTTCTATTTTCATTATGCTCTGTGCTGAGGGACCACAGTGTCCATCAACAGATTAAAAAAAAAATACAATTTAAATCTTCTGCATTTCTCATTATTTTTCCGGTGTGAACACACTGAATTCATTTCAGTAATAATAGTAATTTCCACTGCTGAGCTGCCTGTGAATTTTCCACCACATCCCTGCAGCAGTGCTTACCGTTAGGAACTAAAGTACCACGTCACACATACACACCTGGGACAGTGCGCTAATCTTGGCCTGTGCTTCTGCATACTGCTCCTGCAGCTGCTGTTTACCCTCTTCCATGCTGCTTAATCGAAAGCTGAGCTCTTTCTCCAGGTCCTGCAGCTGAGCGCAGAGCTCCTTGGACTCAGACAGCTGCTGACACACACGTCTACACACACACCACAAACACATTTTAGACACTGGTTGCATAAGACAGAGTTGACATTAAAGATAAATGTACTGTTCAGCACAGTGCTGTCTCTGGTGCCTTATAAAGTTAACTGCATGATCAAGGTTAACTCCATGTCCTTAGGAGTGTGTGTACCTGTGTTCAGCATCCAGAGCACAAGCTCTCTGGTTGCTGTGCTCCAGGGCCAGGGTTGTGCTCTCCAGCTGCTGCCTCAGTCTCCCCGCTTCCCTCTCTCTCTGTCTGCCCTCCTTCCGTTGGCCATCCAGCTCTGACTGACACACCTCTTTCTCTTGCTCTAACCGTGAAGCCTCCAGCAGCGCCTGATCTCGTGCCCTGGCCAAAGATTCAGCCTCGAGGGTAGCCTCGCGGAGCTCTGCCTCCAGCTCCTCCTCGCGACGGCGTGAGGTCTCCAAACTGCGGCCCTGACGCTCCAACTCTGCTCTGAGAGTCTGAGTAGTGAGCTCTAACTGGTCACTCTGGCAAAAGAGAAAACACAAAGGATGATTTCGGTTCTTAACGCCCGCTTTAAATAAGTCCCCCATAATCACAGAGGAAAGTGCAACAGACAACACGAAAGCATGTGGCCAATAAAACAGCAATAAATAAACATAAAATTAACTTTATCAGAGTACAAAAATTAAACCACTGGCACAGTTTTGCATTTGGGTTGTTGATTCTACTACTTTTGTAGTTTTCATCCCTCGTGTTTTTCAGTGTTTTCCTCTTCACTTCTTTGTTTCTCTCTTTTTGTTTCTTGTTATTTTATAGTAACTTCCTGTTTAATTTTGGCAGTTGCTTTAGTCTAAGAGTCAGCTGTTATCTGTATGTGCCTTCCCTGCCCTATTTAGTTTCCCCTCTGTTATTATAGTGAGTTGGTTTTCTGTGTATTTATAGTACCGTCTCTAGTTATTTGTCATGACGTCTGTTTTCCTTTCGGCATTGTTTGTTTTGGGCCAGGCCCCAGTGCACCTCACAAGTCCTCAAGTCAACCCGGGCTGGACCTTGTTTAAGTTTTGTGCCTTTTAATTGCACCTTGGGCACTTTATCTGCTCATACTCTGAGATCTTTGGTACCTGGTGGATTTCTGTAGCTCCCACAGCTTTCATTAGTCCCGCCTCCTGCTGTGTGCCCTGCTTTTAGGTCCTTGCATTTGATTGGATCAAAACAGCAATAATATATTTTAAAAATACAGCTCAAAAATAAGTAATTCAAAAGTTTTCAGACTATTAAAAACAATAAACATTAATTTACCCTGAAACCAAACTGCAGATTGAACTCTGTATAAATAACAGGAACTGTTTGCTTATCTGTTAGATATTTCTACTGTATAAGCAATACTGTGGTCTATAATTATTTTCCTGAATGTTAAAATGCTCACCTTTAAATCCTGTTAGGGAAATTCACCTAATTTATTAAATCCTGTACTTTAGTGAAGAGGATGTATAAAGAGGGACGAAATAGAAAGTACAAGGATGTCAAGAGTACTTTAAAGCACTTGAGTAAATGTACATTGTTTTGCCGCCTACGAGAATAACCATACTTCACATTACTGCACCCCTCCACATCATCAAACGTGGATGTAAACAATGCAATTCAGAAACACTTTCAAAGCCCTATAGAAAAAACATATTGAGTAGATTTTTGTTATTTCCAAGACACAAAACAGCGTCCTCCAGATTGTGGACTAAATCTAATTACTTAGCAGAAAATCTGATCAATTTTTCCAGGATATATGAGGGTTTTTAAAAAAATTAATAAAAATGCTTTAAAACAAACCAGTTCAGTAAACGTACACAACGACGGGGAAGCAAAAGGGAGAACGAGGATGAGACGTGAGTTCCTATTTTGTTTTTACTTACACCTACAGCTGAAAGAAGTACACTTCATGATTCATTTAACATGCACTGTTTTATTCTCATGAATTCTGGCTCTCTGCTTCTCGTGCTGGTGGTCGGAATGTGAAGTCTACCTCGAATGTAGCTAGAATCCATTCTGTGTCATGGGCTAAAACATCAAATATTGAAATGAACAAATTTTTAGTTGGTGCTGACGTCTGGCTGGCTTACAACTTAAGTTATTTTATTCATAAACCAAGTGACAGCAGAGTACTTTCTCAGCTCTAACATTATGAGAGTGTGCTGTTAGATTTAGTGTTTAGAAATCAAAGGAATGAGGCACTGTTTTTTAAAGATGCATCTCTGGTTTGATGCGATGTCGTGAGAAGTGTGGCAGATCGGTAGGAAAAGCCCATCCAGAGTTGCACTACTTTTTCATGCAAGCAACTAAATGTACACAAAACAGGTTTTTGGGATGCGTCATAGCGGAAAACACTTGTTCTAACGTGCTGTTTCTTTACAATAGGTTGTCAATTATATGTTGTGTACAGTTAAAGAACATCCAGTCTTGGCTAAGAAAATTGTAGTTTATTAGCCAGAAGTAATTTTAGTAGACATTTAGGCCAAACAGCCACAAAAAAGACTGATGTTTTCACTTTCAAAAAACTGGGAGGGTGTCACCAAAGAATATTACCCCATCAGATGGAGGGTTATATACAGCGTTTTCTGAGTGGGAGGTATTTATGAATCCCTTTTAAGGTATTTCTTTAATGCTGACTTAGCAGTGCTCTTTTCCTTAGTTTGCAGTTTTTCTTATGTGTTGAAATTTTTACTGCAAATTGCACATTAAATTGCACCGTATTCACAAAGACTTCAATGACCCAAAGTGGGCTGTCTGAAGAAGGTGGCTCTCAGTTGGGTTTCTGCTTGAATTTCCATCTGCAGAAATTCACTGAATAAGCCAAACCAAAACATTCACCTGCTTCCCTCCTCTGTGTGCAGATGAGATTTTTGTCAATATGTGAATACTGCAGTTCAAATCTGATTTGCTCGCTCAATATAAGGTGGATAAAAATGTTAACATGCATCTCCGACAGCTTAATAAAACTGTTCCACTTCATGTTGAAGCCTCAGTCGTGCAGTAAGGGAATTTGCTTGCTGAAATACTGAAATTTATTGGTTAAGTGGAATCCAGATGGGATGTTTTTATTTAAGCAGACCACAGAGGTTGACTTTAAGAAAATTTTGAACTCTTCTGTTTTTTATCTGCCCTTCTTCTTCTATTTCCCTCTTAAGTCCAGTGTCATCTGCCATGTTCATGGGCATATTTGGCGTCTTTATATTGTGTGTGCAAGTCTGTGGCTGTGTACTCTCCAACCTTGCGTTGGGCGGAGCGCAAGGCGTCCAAGGAGCTGCGCAGCGTGTCTCTTTCTCTCTCGAGTGTAGCCCGCTCTCCCTCCAGGGTGGCGATGATTGTGGTCTGCATCCTGTGAAGCTCTGCTTGGCTTCGTAAGCGACACAACTCCTCCTCCATAACTAGACCCTCAGACTGAAGAACCTGAGAGAAAAGCAGTTAGAAACATCTGAAATCTCGATGTATAGCATGTGCATTTACTATTACTACAAAACATTCTTATATTTTTCCAGTAATTGAATGAGTCTTGTATATATATGATTTCTAGGAAAGAACTACAAACCTACAGCTTTAAAGGAAGTTTTGAGTAAATACATTTCCTAATAATTCCAGTTAACTGGCAAACAACACAAAGGGTCTGTTGTTGGTGCACTGCAGGTTTGATGAGTGTGCAAAAGCACAAACAATCCCAGATACTCTTGCAGCTTTGCGAGGCTTTACTCTGGCACACTGCTGCCCTGAGCGAAATGCAAAAATGCTCACAAAAGCAACCTGGTGAGCTTCAAGTTCCACCATGTTTGCAAATATTTTCCATCATGCATTTAATGTAAAGTACAGCTAAGTACAAAAATCACCTTTTTGTATGATAATCATGACAGTGTAGATCAGAAACTTACCAAAGAAATTAAAATTTTTCATCTGGCTGAACAAATTTTTATGACAATCAATATAAAAGCTGTTTCTGTAATAGATATTTTAGTTTGGAGTGAAGAGCCACGCCACTGTTATTGCTGAAAACAATTCTGATGTGTGAACTTTTTGAATCTTTGTTTCTGTTGTTTACAGAGTTGCTTTAATTGTAATGTATATAATCAGAGACAATATTATGAAAAAAAACTGAAAAACCGGAAAACTTGATACCAATTTTGTAGTAGGATGACTCCATGCAGCTCATACTTATAACCAAAAATAACCCAATAACTTAACAGTGAGCTTTAAAAATCGCCTTCACAGTCATTGGTTTGTGCAGCCATATGCCACTTTCAGCGCTCCGCTGCAGTCTGGATTGTTATGTTTTGACCACTTGCAGTGAGACATCTGCAACTTCACCAAGAGCATCAAACTGACTCAGCGTTGCATGACGAGGATCTTCACTGGCGATAAGAAACTGGTCTCCGGCTACAACCCAGAGACCAAAGAGCACGGTTCAGTGGAAAAGTTCATTTTATTTAACATTTACAGTGCTGCGCTCCATACAGTTGTCCATCATCAAGGTCAGACTGTTAGTGCAGAGTTGCACTGTAACTGTAAGCGTGAACTTTCCCTGACTGTGACACGTTTAAAAGTGACGTCTTTCACAGTTCATTGAAAGCCCAGACTTTTTTTCTATATTTACCATTCTTTGTGCCCAATACATTTGTCACTTACCACTCTCCCTTAGAAAATGTGTTCTCTTTCTCAAGATGAAAGCTAAGATCCATCATGAGTCACAGATGTATTACTGCAAGTGGTCAGAGAGGGATTTCCAAGGAGCGATCTAAACATGTGCTTAGCCCTGAAAGCAGTTTATAGCTGCACAAGGAGTCGATCATTAAGTGGCTGGCAGTCAATTTTAAATCAGTTTCAGCTTTTGCTTTTTATGGGTGTTGTAGCGGGAACATTTGATGGCGCTTTGCACACAAGAAACACATTATAAACACAATTATACAATAATATAACGCCCACGTTTTCACTTGTTTCACCGACCATTAATATCTACTTTCTACAGTCTCCAACTTAACCACTACAGCCAGCCATACCTCTATCTGTCTGCGGGCCTCCACCAAACTTTCTCCGGCTTTCTTCAGACGCTGCAGCTCAGCCTCGACGAGTACCAGCCGCTGCTCAGCCTCCCAGGTTTTCTTGCTCTGCTCTCCCAGTTTAGAGCGCAAGTCCTGGGCCACGTTAATCTGTCTTTCGGCCTCCTCCTGGGCCTCCTGGAGTCGTTTTGTCAGAAGCTCCATATCAGGACTAGTCAGGGAACATACGGCCAGGTGTGTAGCTATAGTCTCTACTTTATCTTCAACTGATTGTTTCTGTATCTCTGAACTTATTGGTAATTCAGTCTTTTCTTTCTTCGGCTCACTTTCTTTTTCCTGTTTCTCCCTTTCTTTCTGCCCTCCCTCAGCCTCTCCTCTTCTGTTGGTCTGGATCACCTCATTGCATGGTTCATCTTTTCCCATCTGAACATGAAGAATCTCTTCACCAACTCCTGCTTCACGGTGAGTCCCGATGACTTCTCCTCTTTTCTCCTTCTCCTCCATCATCTTAACCCTTCCTTCCCCCTCTCCCCTGCAGGATTCAGATCCCTGGATTCCTCTCACCACCTTTTTTCCCTCCCCTTCCTCTTCCACTCTGTCTGGCATCTTCATTCCTTCCTCCTTCCTCTTGTCTTCTAGGTGTTGAAGTTTGGTCACAAGCTTTTCCAGACGCTGTTTCAAAGTGGCATTTTCATTCTTCAAGTTTTGAAACTGAAAAGCATAATTGGAGAGAAATTTAAAGACATTTCAAAGCTTTGAAATATCCCTTTTTTGTCACTGTTTCCTTTCATGTGCTGACAGTGATTGAACTTGAATGCATGGTGGGTAAGAAAACTGAAATCACCCCCTTTTCCTCAGAATACATCCAGTTTCGATACAAAAGAAAAGACAATGAAGTAGGGAAAAACGAGAGAAGGACAGACAGGGAAATTACTGATCGATTTAAATGATCTTTGGTTATAACAACACAATATAAAAGCACTCCTCCACACAAATAACTACAGAAAACTCAGTATGCCTGAGATCCGTCACACAGCACCATTCGCAAATTCTAGTATAATGTTGTGAACTGAGTAACATTTAATTACCATATTTCATCTGAGGGAATGTAAAGCACAGCCTTCAAGTGTCTTTTACGTGTCATACTCAGATTGGTTGTTTTAATCGTAACGCATTTACTATTTATTACTTAAAATATTAGTTTTTTTAAAAGTGTTAAAATAATGTCAAATCACACTGTCCACAATAATACAATAATACATTATAAAAAAGTTTTATCTTGTGACATCAGTGACAAATCAAGGCCATATGTTTATGGGACTTAGCACACACAACACAAACCCAGAGAAGCCTGTGAAGAATAAAAACCAATTCAAATTCAATTCTGTTTGATTTATGTGGTGCCAAATCACAGCAACAGTTGCCTCAAATTGCCCTATATTGTAAAGTAAAGAACTTACAATAATACAAACAGAGAAAACCCCCAAAATTATATGACCCCCTATGAGCGGCGGCAGTGGGAAGGAAAAACTCCCTTTTAACAGGAAGAACCCTCCAGCACAACCAGGCTCAGGGAGGGACGGCCATATGGCGCGACCGACTGGTAGGTGAGGGGAGGAAGACAGGACAAAGACATGCTGTGGAAGAGAGCCAGAGATTAATAATAACTAATAAGGAGTGTGTCAGCCTCCGGTGATCATTTATTCAGAATTGAATCTTCACGCTTTGTTGAAGAGGCTGAGTTACTTTAGTTACTGTTAAACACTCATAATAACACTACCTAGGCAACCTTTGTGTTTACATTTGACTTGTGCTGTTGCACTGTATATAATACTGTGTCACTACAGTTGCACTATAGTGCTGCTGCTGCTGGTACCTTGTTGTGACAACAATTTCACACATTAACTTAGTCTGGTACCGCTGTCATCGGTGACAGTGCTTCACCGGAAAAGAAGGACAGAAAATACCCTTCATTTTGTTTGCACTGATAAATGTTGCCACCTACAAGTTATAATCACTGCTAAATGGTTGTTCAGTATATATTAATTTTTTTAAATAAATATCATTATCCCTTTTTATCATTATCCCTAAATATTGTATTATTATTCTAAGGATATAGCGTCTGCCCCCAGATTTCATTTGGTGGGAAACCCCAAAGCTATGCGGACACAGTTAAATGCAGTATTAACTGCAGTTAATTATGTTTCCCTTTGTTTAAGCTAACATTCATTCCTGCATTTCTGTCATATTGGGCAGCAAACAATAACAACACAACATTTCACCACACTTTACTACTTAAATAACTAACAGTTAATGAGAACTATAGAACAATATTTCTATACTTTCAGCTCTCTTATGGCGTCCACCAGCTCCACCTGTCAGTCATCTGGTGTTGGGAGGCTAACATACACAGTATTTTTAAATCTTTTTCACTTGTTCCTGCTGCTGGTAGAGGCAGATGTAAGCTATGAGGCTGACAGCCAAAACAGTCAATTCTCAGGCTGGAGGATGGAAACAACGAGTAGAAATTTAAAAGAAAAAACAAAAAAAAAAACACTGAAGGAGGGTTGTAGAGTCTGCGAGCAATCCATTTCAAACACAAGTGAGCCATTATTTTTGTAAAAATGTCGAATACTGCAGCTAATTTTCTGCTAATGATAAATAAATAAAAACAAATTGATTCAGCACCAGAATTCTGCTCCACTACAACACAACGCTGCTCACGCATGCCATGAATTTATTATATATGGCTACATAATACATGTGGCAGAGAAGGGTTTTTACATTGGCTAAAAAAGCAATATTACTTATAAATGCATTAGCGTCAGAACAATTTACTACCAGTCAACAATGTGACGGTAAAAAAAAGAAAAGATGATTGTTAGAACAGTAACTGTTTGGTAAAGCCTTCAGTTTGCTCTGTGCTCACCTCCCTAAATGTTTCCTGATGTTTCATCTCCAGGCAGGCCAGCTCATCCTTTGCATCTGGAGAATCAGCCTGCAGCGAGGGGAGATGTGTCTTTAATGCCTTCATTTGTTGCATCCTGTTTTTCCAGCTTCATTTACATCTTTAACAACTCAGATATATTCAGAGATGGCAGGCCTGCTGGTATCGTAATTAAACATTCTTAATTAAAAATATTTTTTCCCAACATAATGATCATATCAATAACAAGACACGCAAGGGAAATGGAAAACTATATATAAAACCTGATTTGCATGTTATCCAGTTGTCATTTCTCTTCTGTCTGTGTGCATTACCGTGACCACTTGAGCAAAGTTACATTGTTACAACTACAAAGTTAAAGCTGCTGATTAATGTAAATGTCAGCAATTCACACTGCTGCGCAACTCACCATGCAGATGACCTGCTGCAAACTGCAATCATCAATAAAAGGCTTTTCAGTATTTTTTTTAAATTGTGAGAAAAATCCTAGTAGCAGATTTCCATGAAATATCGGGATTTTAAGGATATATCACCCAGGTTCAAGCTGAGCATCAGAATGGGGAAGAAAGGTAATTTCACTGACTCTGAATGGGGAATGGCTGGTCTGAGTATTTCAGAAATTTTCCCACACAATCATTTCTAGGGTTTAACGAGAATGGTCTGAAAAAGATGAAATACCGAGGTCAGGGGAGATTTGCCAGACTGCTTCAGGGTAATATGAAGGCAACAGTAACTCAAATAAATCCTTGTTACAATCAACATATGCAGAAGAGCATCTCTGACTGCACATTACATTGAACATTGAGTCACACTGGGCTACAAATTGGAAACTGAGGTTACGGTTTGATCATGGGTTCACCAAAATTGGACAACAGAAGATTTGAAAAACTGTGGCAGCAATCAGGTGGTAGCGTCAGAATTTAGTGTAAACATCATTTAAGCATGAGTCCTGCCTGCCTTGTATCAGGCTGGAGGCGGCAGAGGTGGGAGATATTTTCTTGGTACACTTTGGGCCCTTTTAGTATTAACTGATCATCATTTAAAAATTCACAGGCTGCCTGACTATTGTTATTGAGTAAGGTGACATTTTTCTCTATTAGTCACAACTTGCGACCTCTGAACTCTGACCTCCTGCTGGGCCTGCAGCTCCTCCAGTCGTCTTCTCAGCTCTGCGTTCTCCTGCTCCGCTCCCAGCAGCCGCAGCGTCGAAGCCTCGCCCACTTCCACGCTCAGAGGCTTCTGATCTGAGGCGCAGAGAGGAGGAAATAAAGAATAAAACAAGAAAAAGAAGAACAGAAGGAGGGAGTGAGGCAGATAGGTGGAGGAAAGAAACAGAGAAAAAGAGAAATGGATACATGAGCTCAGTTACTGTTGATTAATAACCTGTGGGTAAGTATTACGTCAAAATATTTTCTCTTATCAGTTAATTAGCATGTCTTAAATGACAAGGTGCAGAGAGGCGGGTGCTCTGACCAATCACTTCACTCAGCTCCTCGTCGGACTCCAGCTCTGATTGTAGGAAACGCTGCGGAAGTGAAACAACCGGAGCGAGGACGCTGCCCCCGCTGCTGCTGTGCCTCAGGTCAGCCTCGAGGGTCATGTTCATCTCCAGCAGTTCATCAACTCGCTGCCTCTCAGTGTCCCGCTCCTAAGCACACATACACACACACTCAATGATCACATGAGCAAGAGACTTCAATGGTCCTCCACGCAACATGCATGGGGTTCTTTCATGAAATGCAACCTTTCTGTCAATAAAGAAAATATTAGAACAATCTGCAATCTTCAGTTCAATTAAGAGCTCATTTGTACGGGATGGACAGAAATGCAAAAACTGCATCATAGTTTCCACCCACCGCTTCCACTTCCATGATTCTCTGACGCAGCACAAGATTGTCCCTCTCCAGCTCACGTAGGGAGGAGCAACGCGCCCGAGCGTCCGCCAGCTGCTCTTCTAGAAGCGTTTTGGTTTCCTGCAGTGCTGCGCACAGTTGCTGCTGCTCCTGCAGGGGGCACCAAACAGAGACGATTGAAACAACACGATGACGTGCTCACGGTTTTCGTTTCATGTATTCTGTCAAGTCTGGGGTTTATTCTGAAGCAACTTCCTCTAATCTGTCATATCTATCAATGCTTTGCTCCCATTCAGTTCTCTACTGTCACTTAAGTGCACGAAGCAACTTTAAATGGTTTTAGCTGTCAGCTGAATGTATTTTCTATATAATTTCCCCTTATTATACAGTTCACAGTAAAGACACAGACAAGTCCTGCTGAGGGAGTCAGAGAGGCTGACGTACAGCTGAGAAGCAAACTGCAGACATTGCAAGTACTAAAATATGATCTCCAACTGTGATCGTAGCTCAAGAGTTGGCAGTTCGTCTTGTAATCGGAAGGTTGCCGGTTCGAACCCCAGCTTGGACAGTTTTGGTCGTTGTGTCCTTGGGCAAGACACTTCACCTACCGCCTACTGGTGTTGGCCAGAGGGGTCGATGGCGCGATATGGCAGCCTTGCTTCTGTCAGTCTGCCCCAGGGCAGCTGTGGCTACAACTGTAGCTTACCTCCACCAGTGTGTGAAAGTGAGAGTGAATGAATAGTGGTGTTATACAGCGCTTTGAGGTTCTCGAAAAGCGCTGTATAAATGCAATCCATTATTATTATTTTGGAGCTTGTATCCGGCTACTTTAGTACTTTTAGTACTCAGTCTGATGCTCTCCAATGTTAGAGTTGTAAACTGTTGTAAATTATGACATTTATATTTTATTATGTTTTTGTTAGGCTGTATTAAGTGAATTTAAACTCAGAGTAGCAGCTTGATAATAACAGGAAACAGCAAGTTATTACAATCTAATTACCAAAGTAGTAGCCTAGTAATTACCTTGTAACAGCGGTGGTTATAACTGATGTATATTATATTGAATTTTATGTAACTGTGTACTAAACAGGCCACATAAGCAAGACCAATTAGTATAGTAATATAATTTTAAAAATATTCATTTTTATATCCTCATACTCACAGTAGTTACTTCATAAAAAATAAGGTAATACTGATTAATATCTAAATCCACATTAATAACCTATTAAAGCAAAATTGAAAAATCAGACAACATGGTGATAAAATATATCTTTCAAAATGAAGGAAAATAAAATATAATATAATATAAAATATAACCTTTTTAAGATTTGTTTTAGACTTTCTGTGTTTTTAGTGAGACAAGTTAGCAGTTTAACAAGAGTATAAAAAGCTACAAGGTGTTAAACCAGAAATAATCACACGCAAACTGTCAGCAAACCTCTCTAGCTGTCTTGCTGGTCCTTTTTTGGCCAACTCGGTGTAATTTTTAGCAGAATCCACACTTACGCAGATCGCTGCAAACAACTTGTGAGTACGATGTTGTCACTACTGATAAAAAACGCAAATAAAACCCAACATGTAATGAAACTAATTTGACCTTCCAAACTGATTTTTATTTTTATTTCTTTACACGTAAACATTCGGCACCTTTTCCTCCCGATTCTTTACAGCCGCAAAACAGTTCATTTTGAATTTCTGGAAACGAGTTCTCGGCACACACACACAACATTAGAAAAAAATCACCCTTCCGGCTAACATGAGCAGTCACACTGATATTGAATTTAAACAGGGTGACTCAAAAAAGACAGGGAAGGTGACGGTGAGGACACTGCAAAGTGTTTCACAAGGATATGAGCACATTTTTTTTGCCCTGAACAGTTATACTACCTCGGAATAAATCTCATTTGGGTGTAAAAATTCCAATAACTGTAGCTGCTCTTTGTCAATGAAGCAGCTCCAGGCGGTAAATCCCAATGACATCACACAATATAATCTCATTCTCCGGCTTTGAGCTTTAGAGTTGTTCGTACTCACTCTTGATTGAAACCCTCAGGGCCTTGTGAGGGAATATATGGCTTTTGAGATTAAGTGGTACTTCTTTTAAAAAATAATAGCTACTCAAAGAGAAAGATTAAAAAAGGGATCTTCTTGATGTGACCTTCGCCAGTAATTTTTATATGACGGCCTTTGTCAAGCTTGTGTCTGTGTATCAAAGCAATGTGAAAATGACTTTGTCTTCCCTGCATAACATTTTTTTTTAAACTATGTATTTTGTAGTGGAGATGTAGCTGTGTTGCTTGATTTCTCTATGGTGTGAGATGTGTGCTTGGTGTGTGTGTGTGTGTACCTTCAGTTGAGTGCGTGTGAGCTCCAGGCTGCGCAATCTGTGTTTACAGCTTTGAAGCTCAGTCTGGAGCTGCTCGGACCGTGCAGCTCGCTCTCGGGCACAGTCCAGCTCATCCCGCAGTGCACGCATGCCCCTCACATCACCCTGCAGAGAACGGTTCTGCATGCGCGCAGACACACACACACACACGGAGACACAGATACATTCATACACCAGCTGGGATGAGGTCAAAGAAGGTTGTGAACAGATCAGGAATGCAGTAAAGCAAATGTTGACAAAGCCTGATACATGAGGAAGGAAATGTGTGCGTGTATACAATCCTGAAATGTTCTCACAAGGATAGAAAAAAATTGAAAAGACCCATATGGAAAAGAGCAAGAGCTTTAACTTGCATGTATTATAGTTTCGAATAACATTTGCATGTCTTCTGCTATTATTTACAATGAAAGTGGTCGAATTAACTGTGAATCACGTAAGCAATATGCTGTGGGAAATCAATGCAGAAAAGGTCATGTAGAAATAACTGGCTTGCAATAAGTCTCTTGATACTTATATAATTCAAAAGTTGAATAACTGATTTATATTTGGGCATTTTTTACACACAGCATGTAACTTCATTTAAACTACTGGAGAAATTACTCACATACTTATATTTAAGATACCCCTAATGTCCACTGTCATTATTTAAACATCATTCTAAGGTACTATTCAGGAGGACTGGCAAGAGGTAGCCAGTTACCCATCTGTAAAACTGTTTCCTTGTAGAAATTATTCCCACACAGACATTAATCATTTAACAGTAAAATCACAGATTTAAATTGTAATTATCTTGAGCATTATCAACAACGCTTATGGCAAGGTGCTGCAGTGCTTAGCACTGTCACCTCACAGCAAGAAGCTTCCTGCTTTAAATTCACCAGCAGGCAGGAGCACTTTCTGTGTGGACTTCATGAGGGTTCTCTCTGGGCACTCCAGCTTCCTCCCACAGTCCAAACACATGCATGTTAGGTTAACTGAATAAAGAGCGGTATGACTGTGTGGTTAATTGTGGCTTGTAGTCTAAAACGCATTGATTTGTCACTAAGATGAGAAAAGTAAAAATCCAACAACTCAAGTAATATTTTTTAAATGAACGTTGACTTTAAAAATTATATCATAGATGAGTCCTTACAGTGCACTTCTATATGTAAGACATATTTGCATAAGTAAATGATAATGACAAATGAAGAATGACAGTGATGTATGGAGTACACTTAGCACTGTGACAATGGAAAATGAAACTAAATGACTCGTCAGTGAGGGAACATTAAGACTGTATATGTATGATCATACCTGTAGTTTTGTTATGAGTCTAAACTTTCAAGTTCAGCTGAGACAGTGACAGCCACCTCTTTCAGGTCAAAGTGTATTTGAATGGAAAGAGCACAATCTAATTTACGGCCTAAGAAAGATGTTTTTATTCAAGATCCAAATGGTTTTGGGTGATTCTGCACTATTATGATTAGGCCCAGTGAGCAATAGTCTAGCTGTTGTCAAATTAGTAATGTTGTATGTGTGGTAAAAGAACAAAACAAAACAAAAAAAGAAAGAGAAGAAGAAGTCTGCATGAGATTTCTGTCTGTGTGCTGACCTCTATTCCATGTCTGTACCTCTTTTTGAAGCTTCTGAAGCTGTTCCTCCATGGTCTCAATCTCCTGCTTGTAATCCAGTATCTGATCACCTTTATCTTCCCTAGAAAACATATCAGCACCGCAAATGCAATTACACAGTTTTTCTAAAGGCTTTTTCTTTTCTTTTGACTTGTATCTGTGATAAAGTGGCAGATAGAAATATAATTAGAGAAGAAAACGCTGTAATATTCTAAAACCGTACAGGCGTTTAATAAGCTGTGTGCGCTGGATTATACCTGTGAGCATCTCATCTGATCCCGCTTCATTGCTCAGGTTTGCAAATAATTTTCTCTGTCTTGACACTGACCTTTGTCACAACTTTTTAAGAATTCTCCTGACTTCTATCATCTCGAGCACACACTGCACGCTCACGCAAACACACAGACTCACAGTTGTTGTTTAAGCCGGCGCAGTTTGGCCTTGCTGTCTGCCAGCTGGAGTAGCAGACCTTGGGATGACTCCTCATTGCGGCCAACCAAGTGCCCCGTCGTGGAATCAGACTGGGCCTCCCGCTCCCGACACAGCTCTGCTATCCTCTGGGAAGAAGAGAGAGAGAAAGATCAATGATGGATGTGGAAAAGGATACAAAGAACAGCTGAAAAGAAAGACGTGGGTTGAGGACTAAAGGCTCAAAAACACATTTCTGAGGATCTGTGAAGGTGAAAACAGTGAGCCGCACATGGCAACTAAATAAGTATGTGCTTCAGTAGATGCTAGCAAAGGTAAGATACTAGTGTTTTGCTGTGTATGCACTCTTTTTTTACAGAGTAAGGAACTTGGGCTGCTGTGATGTCTTCAGATGTTTTAGACTGTTTGACGCTTTGTGATGTATAATTTAAGTCAGATCAGTGTAGCAGCAGAAAATTCACACAAGGGTTAAATGTAGCAGGTATTTTTGCAAAGGGGGTGTATTTTATAAACATTAATGCAGAATGACCTTTTTATTCCTGTAATTTTGCAAACCAGCACAGCAACAGAACATTTTGATCTTACGCAGTATTCACATAAAGGAGAGCACAGTGGGACAGGGTTTTATTAGGGCCGATTTAAATCTGTGGAATTTATTCGAAACAAAATTTAAGATCTTACGTTGCTTTGATCTCATATTAAGGTTGTAGGAAATGCCTTTTAATCCACTAGAAGCTTAAGACAGATCTCAGTTAAATATCACTGGATTCAAGGATTGAGAATGTGTTTGAGATCAGAAGGCAGGAACATGAAGTGGAATCAGAGGTGCATTTAGAAAGGACTGTGGGGTCTTTGCTATTTCAAAGAAGCAAAGTTACTACGCTCCTTACACTAGTTTTTTTTTTTTTTTAAATACTGTAGTCTGTTATCTCCAGCCTAACAGCATGCATTTCATTTTCCAATTCATTGCTACTTAAATCACATTAAAACCTTTGACCACAATGCCATTTCAATCCCACTGTGCACTAATGTTTTATGAATTTTAATTAGTTCTATGGGTGGTTCAGCAGAGATTTCACTGATACCACCTTTTGTTGGTTAAAAAGCAGAATTATTACAACTGTAGGAGGTAATCCATAGCTACAAAATGTCTGGGCGGCATCTGGTGTGAAATGTTGATCCAACTTGAAACAATGGAGGAACTGATTCACTTGCTGAAACTGATTTAGTTAATTAACTTTTAATTTCTTCAGGAAAACACATTTTCAATTTCCTTCTTGTCACGTCGGCGTGATTGAAAACATCATAAATGTCCAATTTTTTCATTCTCATTCATTACAGTTCTCCAGCAAAGAATCAAACAACGGACAATGATGGTAAATTCACTTTAAGGCACAATAACGCTCACACTATGAAGTCCATACTCCCACTGCTTCCATCTGTCTGCACAGTTGAAGAGAGCAAAAGTGATGCAGTAATTTGGTGTTCTTTCCAATCAACTATTATAGTCGTTATTAATTTCTGTCTTATTTGCTCATTTGCCCACTTGCCTAGATTTAGATGAGCTGCTCAGCACTATCATGTCTGGTGTATGTAGCTACCACCAGCTGCCAGTTAGCCTAGAATAGCCCACAGAAACAGGAAGAACCGATGGCCTGACTCAGCTAAGAGGTTAAAAATTGACCTACTAATCTCTTACTTGTTATCGTGTTTCATTATCAGAATAAAGGTTCTATACAACTCTTCCAAGCTACCTCCCAGTGCACGATCGAATAAATGCTCAACTTTAGGTAACCTTGGTACTAGTTACACCTTTTTAATGTAAACTGCAAACTGCTACCAAACTAGAAATATTAGAGCTTAATATCTGATCTGTTTTCTGATTTTTGTGACTACTCGTTCCTTGTTCATTGCGTTGTTCTGTCGCGTCTGTCTGGTTATCATGCTCTTGTGAAAGTTTCTTGGTTCCCTTTTTGTTGAAAGAAAAAATTAATCACAATCAGACTTCCTGTTTAAATTAAAAATGACAGTAGGCTTTGTGCTAGAATCATTTCGGGATGTGCTGCTTTGCAAATTCAGGAAGTCACAGATAATTTCACAGGTGCTGGTGGGAAGAATTAGTTATATTTATATTATAACAGGCTGTTTCATTCCCCATGAGTTTCTATTTAGCCTAACAGCTACTGGCTGCTTCTTGAGATTGGTATCAATGCTGTCATTTATCTTTTGGTTAAAAAAAACAGAGTGTCAAGTGTCAAGCTATTTCTTTAAGGCTTTGTGTATTGCATACCTCCAACTGTGTGTCTCTCTGTGCCAGCAGGCTTTGGATCTGTTTGGCCATGGAGCTAAACACCAGCTGCAAGTCTGCACCTTCAGTCTCCACTAGCTCCTCCCACTGAAGCGGCAGCACCACACGAGGATCCTGAGTTACCTGCAACGAGGACCATTTTTTAGGCCTCTATGACAAGATCAATACACATCTGGGACACCTGACACAAAATAGCCCAGGCACTGCGAGCGCTGTGTGAATACCAAGCATTTGTGTACAACGAAAAGGAAAAGAAAAATAAATTCTCACACGTCTATGTGTGAAAGCTGTAGGAAAATGCACTAAAAAAAATTCACTAGTGCATGCAAAGCTAGTGATCATGTTGACAGGTTTAAAAATCTCCTCGGGTGTAAGCCATACAGAAGGAAAGCAGGGGGTGCATCCATTCACACAGAAAGAGCACCTCTCACCTCTGTGATTTGTTAGGCTGAAAAACCTGGGGAGAAAAAGGCTGGGAGGCAGCATGCTGTTACTGTAATTCAGTCACGCTGCTATGCAAAATGTTGTTTTTGTAATTCCAGCAATTATTCATGGGGGGTGTTTTTTAAAAGAGGCAATTTGGCCTTTCTTCCTTATTGGAGCGGATGGTGGACAGTGACAGGAAAAAAGATGAAGGAGAGACAATGATGTGACAGAGGGGGGGATTGGAGAGGTGGACATGGGAGGTGGAGGATCCAGCTTACAGTGGCAGCAAGGGGCACCCAGAGGTCCTTAAAAGGCTGCCAACAGAATGACAAGTAGCTCATTTTCACAACTCAGTTGAAGCACAAGGAGAAGGTATAACAGTTTCATTCTGTCTGCCTACAGGCCAGACAGTGAAGGGACTCTTTGCTTAATCATGTTTGGGAACAAAAATCCTCCAAGAATTTCTTGTTCTTTTTTAATGAGTGAGGGATTTGGTTTGATTAATTCTGCACTTACTTACCTGCTGAATACAACTGGCAATGCCAGCCTGGGTTTCAATGTCCAGGGACTGGATCTGCTGAATGAAGGTTTCCTTATTCTCGCACTGTAGACACAGGAAGAGATGGAGTCAGGTGTGCATGCTAGATCAAAATACCAAAAAGTGTGTTCATAGGTATTCCTGGAATTGGCCCTGAGGGACGCTTATTAGAAGACAGCAGGGCAGTCTTTGGGTGGAGGACTCCTGGACGACTGTCCTTAGACTCAGACATTTTGTAAACTTGCACTGTTGAGCGGTCGGGCAAGATTAGCACGCCACTTTAACGTGAAGCCTGAAATTGACTCTTGTACAAGGTTGCCAGGGTAACACAATACAAGGCTAAGATTGATGCCAGCGGAAACTCTAATGAAACAAACAACAAAACCAAACAGTATTTGAGCGCAATGATCCTGAGCTGAAATTAGAAAAGGAAATTAATCAAGTTCCTCTGGAATGAGTTTATACAAAATAGTGCACAACAATCTGTCTTATTTTATCTTTTCCTAGAAGAATGTTACCTTCAGGCCTTTCTGGTAAAGTTTAAACAACAAATCTGTGTAGTTAGCACCGAAAATATGAGAAAAATTAGTCCGAAGAGTTCAAGGTGTGCAGATATGCACATTACTTTGAACTGATTTTGGAGGAAAGAACATGTAAAGTAAAGTGAAATTTATTGTGTCTGTCCTCCCTCTTTGTTTTTAAGTAACATGCACAATGCTGCTGTGGTCAGCTTTGACCAAAGCATGACGGTCATATGAGCGTGTGATCACCTGCACTGCACTTCCTAGTAAGAGTAGCAGCAGTCGCCTGAGCTCCTCCACGGCTGCCTCTGAGGACACAGAAATAACCGTCATCATCATCATTATCATCATCATCTTCACCCCCCCCAGCACCCTTCTCCTTATCATTATCACCTTAATGTGCTTCACAGATAGCTGAGATATAGACTCGAACATAAAGTATAATTACTTTCTTCCTGCTGAGAGAGATTGGCACTGATAGGATCGTGTTGTTATCTTTATACCTGTTAGGGGGTCCTGGCCCAGAATGGCAACATTTGGGAGAGACATGAGTATCAACTGCTGCAAGTCTTCCTGAAAAGGAAAAGAAATATAAGGAGTTCAGCACATACACACACACACACACACACACACAAAAACACCTCAAGTAATCACCTGGACCGTCCTGTTCTTCTGCCCTCAGTTAGCCGAGATAAACAAAAGCGCAGGAACTGATTTGTTGTGTAAACAAATAAGAGATCCCTGATAAAACTGCACTGTTTTGTTCTTACAGGCTGGTAAGATTTTGTACAATTTTAGTTTAATATATTTCACTGCATTTTGTTCTCTACTTATTCTCAATGTGTAATAGAATCAAAGAAAAACAATATAATGATAGCAGTGAATAAGAAACCTGCAGCTAAACCACTTAATACTACTGGCAACTACTGCTGACCTTTTGGGTATAACATATGGGTAATGTGGGTGATGTGACAGCAATGCAGACGCACTGACATAATCTCAAAGATCACAAGTGACGTCATAATCAACCAGAACAAATTACTTGGAGCGAATCAATCCAAGTATTAGTGCTTCCAACAAACCTGACTGGTACATGATCATAGCCATTATTCATTCACTTCAGCTTGTAACAGATATATTAGTATTAGTATTTACTCAGGAAGTCTTAAATGGTAAATGGTAAATGGCCTAGGGTTAGGGTTAGCAAACTCTTTATTACACAGACCTGTTCAATTTCTTTCTAAGAAAAAAATCTAATCAGCCAATTACATGGAAGCAATTCAGTATATTTAGAGATGTAGACATGGCCAGAGAGGACCTTCTGAATTTCAAACCGAGCAGCAGAATGGGTTGTTGATGCCGAATGGGCTGATCTGAATATCCACAATCATCCTGCCTTGTATGAACAGTTCAGGCTGGGGGTGCCGTAATAGTGTGGAGAATTTTTTCATGTTCCCTGTAGTCAAATGGCGCCTACAGTCACCAGATCTCAATCCTCAGCTGACAGTCACCAGACCTCAATCAGATCTCAATCAGCTGCACAGCTGACAACTCTGCAGCAACTGTGTGACGCTGTCACGTCAGTATGAACCAAAATCTCTCAAAGATGTTTTCAGCACCTTGTTGAATCTATGCCACAAAGAATTAAGGCAGCTCTGGAGGTAATAGGGGATCCAACCCAATACTGATAAGGTGTACCTAATGAAGTGACCACTGAATGTAATTTCAAGAGAAATTTCAATAATTTTGAGTTGCTTTAATAACAAGACAGCTTGGTTGATTTTCTTGTTAACAACAATTCTGATCACAGAGTGTTAATAATCAATTTTTAGAAGTTTTTTTTCCAAAATATTTGTTTAATTTGTGTCCTTATTGTCTAGGAGATTATCTAAGATTAACTACAATTCAACTGATCAAAGCTGGACTGTTGATGCATGTTGTCATATTTGCTCTGTACTTTATTTTATTTATTTATGTATTTTTATTTCTCCACTGCCAAAAAGGGAAAACATTCCTAAAAAAAAGAGAACATCTTTTCATTGCTGTCTTGATTATCTCAGCTGAGGGACTGTGCATCTTACAGAAAACCATTTAAAAATTTTGAATTCACTAAAGCCATTAAATCTCTGGCTCATCATTTTGGACATTTCCTGCATGGTCCAAAGTATTTTTAATGCTTTTCAAATTCAGGAGATTCAGGACGAGCAGAAGGCCCACCAACACTGTGTTCATCTTGTTTCAGCGAGTCGTAATTTCTGCTTTGAGCTCTTGGACAAATCCCCTGGCAGACTCAAATGACGCTGAATCAAGCTGGACCACAGACGCCTCAGACATTTCCCGTCCAGAAACCTGGCTTCTCTGGCAGCAGAAAGAAATATCTGTCATGTGACCCCACAGCGCCTCCCTCCTCCTACGTTGCCATCCAGTGCATCACTAGTGTAGAGGGTAATCATTACTGTTACTTTGCCACTTAATTTAGTTGGTCTTAAACTTAAGAAAAAGAAAAAAAAAAGAGGAGAACAACTTCACCGTTAATTAAAAACATTTCTGTCAGAGAGCCACACACTGTTGCTGGCTAGCTCCTTTCCCAACTGCTCAGAAAGCCTGTTCACAACCTCCTCACATCCATCAGCGCAAAATCACAAGAGTACAGATGTAAGTCACAATTACAGCTCTCTCTCTCTTACTGTAATTTATAAACTGTATGGGGAGAAAGGCAGGGACTCCCTTTAGCAACTGGCATGTGCAGCAAACCTTATGTTTCTGCTCCTTCAGGGCGTTCAGGATATTAGCCACTGTAGCTCTGAGTTGGTCTTCGTGCAGCTCGTGGCTGATGATGCCAAACAGACTTCTGCAGGAGATTAGCCAGACTGATAATTATATAGAAGCGCCTTGTTGTTGTTGGCACAGTAATGTCTTTGCACGGGCAATTCCCTGCCGGGCAGTACGGCCAAGATACATACTGGGTTGTATTTTCTTGAATGCCTCCTGCACTTTATTTCATACATTATTATTTATAATGCAATACAAAAGAAAGAGGTCAAGAATATGAAAAATGTGCAGAGATTTCCAGGGCAGTCACACTCAAAGTTAATTTCTTAAGGAAGTAGATTTTTCCACTAAAGCAAACGCCCAAAAAAAAAAAGGAATTAGCTATATGGAGCAGTTCTGAAACTGGGATAAAAGCATTCATCACACTGCTGGCTGCAGTTAAGAAGAGAATTAAGTTCCATCTGTAAGATCTTTTTCAAATCCCGCCTTTTTATTGTATGTTGTTTGGATTGGTGTTGGCTTTAATTTTTGCCACAGACTTGCTTTTATTTATTTTTCCCCCTAATTTTAATTTTTTGGCTTTATGCAAAAACAGATTAGTAGAGACATCATTTATTGGATGTTCGGCAGCCGTAAAAATGTCACGGTTTACCGAGGAGAGAGATCTTTAAAATGTGGAGGGTCAATAAATTAGTAGTCAAGAGAAATTAACATTTAAAATCCCATTAACAGAAAGCTGGAGAGCAAGTGTCTCATTCAGTGGCAGTAAATGGAGTTTTAAAAAAAAAAAGAGAAGAAGAATAGATTAAGAAAGACAGAGGGAGAACAGAATACAGTCAGCTAGAGTATAATACATTAGCATATAATGAAATTAAACCAGTAGAATAGATGCAGCATAGCACTCATAAATTTTACAGTAGGTTATATGAGTCCATACAGTAGACGTGCACAGCCTCCACCCCCCCCCCTGCCCCCACCCCCCCACCCCCCCCGTGTCGTCAACACAAATAACTCCGTTTCTATAGAAGACAAGCTGAGGTCACAGCAGATATCAAGCCCTGCCAAGCTGCACACTGTTTCTGTGGCTTAAGCTCTCCACACTCTTGCCATTGTATTGCACGCACTCTCTCACATAAACACACAGGCAGCATTAAACAGCACAAAAAAATATAATAATAATTCAGTGAGAAGTAAAGCTGTGACTGATGTGGAACTAAATGTCTGCAGAGACACTGGAGCCTATTCTGAGCACACCTGCTGAAATTCTAGTGCAATGTCGGCTGACGTGAGCTTCTCAATTATTTGGCAGTGTGCTGTGCTGCTAGGTGCTTTCAAGGGACATTAGTGATTCACTGAAAATTAGGAAGCGAAACCTCGTAGACTCGTGTTCTTCTGTTGTGTGACAAGCAAAACAGTGCATGTTCAGTCCACCTGACTCGTACTTCGGGATGGTTTCCTCGCTCAGAGCAGTAGCTTTCTGAATCATCCTCCGGGGGTTGGAAGAATTGTGTCATTTCCTCAAATGCCAACGGCGCATGTGAATGCACATTATGAAATGCATGATACTGTGGGCTATTTGATAGATTCTCAGTCTCCTTCCTTCCTCAACCTCTAACCACAGCAGCAGCTAAAAAATGCAGCTCACCACTCCTCCACTTTTTCTCACCCCATTTGCCTGATAATAAGCAAGGACACGTCGACTGCGGATGGAATATTCTCTGTTTCATCTTTTCTCTTGTGCTAATATGCTGCCTCCCTGTGCATACACTTCAAATTTTCCACAATACCCCCAAGCAATATATTGCTAGTGTTAAGAGTGATAGTTGAGCCTCATCTTGTCCTCTGTTTTTACTACCTTGCAGCTAGAAAACTGCTTCTCCGGCCCTCTGCCATCACCCCGTCTCCCTCGCCATTTGTGTGGCTGTGAGTCATGTTTTAGAAAGATATTCCGGCGCTTTCACAAGACTTTTTTTCTCGTAATGAGAAGCTGGGAGTCATTTTAGTCCATCCACAAAAGAAGCCATCACACTAGTGTTTATGAAAACTTTTTTTGTTCTTGAAATTCTAGAGAAATGATTGGGGCCATTCAAGATAGGAGCTGGACCATTTACAAATGACCGTGCAGCCTGTATCACTGTGTCACACGTTTGCCTCGCTATCTCGGTGTAATGACTTGTCCTGCTGCTGAGATATTAATGCCACAGTTTCACAAGGTATCAAACCACCCAATTAAGCTTTGTTGAAGCATGTAGCTACAGAGATGAAACTTCCAGAAAAACAACTCAAAGAATTAGTTTGACATTTTGGGAAAAACATGTATTTATTTTCTTGCTGAGAGTCAGATGAGGCGATCGATACTGCTTTCATGTCTGCTTGCTAAAAGCTGCCGGGGTAAAGTTAGCACCAGAGTAGCATAGCATGAAAAAAAACAAGGTAAAGGGGAAAAAAGAAAGTACCAGCTCATTAACTGACATATTCGATTTTCTTAATCCCTATATGAAGACTGTTGCTTAGCTGGATGCTGGACTTTGAAAGCTTTATACAGCAAAAATAATTATGTGTTAGTAAACTTAAATTGCAGCAAAGACAGGTTTCCAGCCACTGTGATGAGCTCAACTAACCAACAGCTGCTTTATTGCATCAAACTATCTTGCAATCAAAGTTGTTGCAATCATACATGCAACAACTATCTATTCAAACACAAACACATTTAGAGTTAAGATTCCTGATTTTACAGCACAAGTGATAGCACTGTTTTGGTGCTTATTCATAAAGAACCTAAGATTGCAAAATAAAAATAAATTCATACCAAATGTCTTTTTTAGGCATTTACAGTTGCAAATCTTCTAACATTTTACCAGTTTAGATGAACTTTTATGCAACATTAGGAGGCTATACCATCCAGCTGCATCATCAGCATTTTGCAGTCATGCTTCTGCTGACCCGAGGCTTCCGCTAACACCTGAGGGAAATACCTGGTGCTCTAGATGTTAAATGCTCAGCTATGTTCACTGCCGAGTCTCTAACTGTGCCTGCTGTTTGAAGTTGAGCAGGTAGCGTATAAAGCCAGTTTATTAAAGCTTTCTGGCTGAAATCAGGTTCCTGTTGCCTCTGAAAACAGGCTAATAAAAAGCACAGTGAAGCAGAACGGTAAAGCTGTAGTAACAACGGGCGAAGAGACACTGTAGCTCGAGCGGCAGACGACAAACCTCACGGGGGTTCAGCATTGCAAGTGCTCATTTTTACACTGCAAGGAGCTGTTTGCTTTGTGGCAACCCAGCAGCAACTAATGAGCCAATATTTGAACAGTTTTGTCCAGATAATTATGTCCAGAGCTTCACTGAGAAGACTACGCGATGCAGGTGTGGGGTTTGCTTTTGTTTTCTGAATACTGTGCAAAAAGTATTCATCTGTCCAAGTTCTAAAATTAAAAAGCGCACAAAATGCAGTTACATAAAAATATGAGCTAAAAACAAAACTGTGGTTGCCCTCATAGCTTTCAAAAATTTCTTTCTTTATCACAGCCATGCCTGAATGGACTATACCGTTAATGGGTTTCTTCTTGTTATAGTGGGAATGTGAAGCTCAGGAGAAGTCCTGTGCAGGCTCTGTTGCCTTTCAGTACATTGCCCTGATTTCCGTCTTGATGATTTGATCTAACAGAATCTCACCAACCTCCCCTCATCCCCACCCCCCTCTCTCACCACCATCACCCTCCCCTACCTGGTAGAAGGCTCGCAGGTGTCGATTTAAAATAGAAAAATTCTGGACTCTCAGCATGTGGTCATCTCTCTCGCTGTTGTACAGCCGCTCCACCTTGGGGTTTGGATCTCTGGGTGGACACACACAAAAAAAACCACACACACACACAATTACACACAGTGGTTTACACACTGCAGCTTGATCAAACAGCCCAGCAACATTTCTCTCCAGATGAGAAATTCTTATGCAACAGTGCATTTAAGCAGAGTGAATAAAATTTTAATGAGGTCTGAGAAGCAGGCAGTGAGAATCCACATGCAATTATTTGTTGAAATAATGTGGCTTAGGTCGGGCCAAATTAATCAGCCATTGAGCAAATCCTGCCTAAGATCTTGTCTTGCCAGTTAATAGACAAAAGGTTTTCTCCTGCTGAAACTTGAACACGAAGATAAGGGAATCAGTGGAGATGGCTTATAGGATGGCATGATTGTAATTTGCTAGAAATTTCAGAACATTGTGCTTTAACACACACGCACTGCAAAACAACATGAGGTTATGAAACCGAGTGCGATAAATGTTACATCACTTTTCATGCAAAAGAAAAAGAACAATACCAAGTGTTTGCAACCATGTTAGCACCTCTCTGATGCTGTGCTGTGGCACACCATAAAGCATAAGGGAAAATGTTTACCAGTTAGCATGATAGGGTTCTTAAATTACCATCAAACACAAAGTGAGGGTTGGTATTTTGGGAGATATCTGCGCATAAATCAAAGAAAAACTACAAAGTGGATGCGAAAAGTGATGGTGCCGCATTAAATATCACAAAATTAAGACTCACTCGAGTTTCTGTCCCTTGAGTCATGCTGTCAGTTAAACTAAGCTGAAGTATTTTAGTGCAAAACATTAAACTGAGGGAATTATCTGCCTTTATTTAATAGCTGTATGGATGTAAAAGGGCTGGATGCAAATACCACACTGCCAATACGTCCCAGTGGTCACTCAAAACACTGCAACAAAAAAAATAATCTAGAGCCCTTAAATTATTCTCCTGTTGCCCTATTATATATTAATATAGTGTCCTCCTATTACTCTTTCTATTATTAATGTGACTGTTTATTTGTTTAAGTGACATCATTACAACGTACGAACTGTGCGGCCACAACCCAGAAGGAAACCAGGACATTAAAAAAGCTTCTGTGGTTCATGCACAGTGCAAGAACCATTATAGAAGCAGGGAAGACTTCCAGGCATACAGATAAAGGTGTTGTTGATTTTTTTTTCCAGTTGTCAGTAATGTTACTGCAACAAAAAAAAAATCCCATCCATCCAAACAGGCATTTTCTCCATATTATAAAAAGAGAGGTGTAAAATTATTGGCAGGACACAGCTGCTCACAAGGTCACTTTGCACTCTTTCTATTATCCCACACACTGTCCATCACCTTAACTCACTTCACTTAAGTTACATAAGCATCTCAATCACCAGGCCACCAGGGTGCCCAATTTCAGTGCTTTTTAATGGCTTTCACTCAAAAAGCAAAAAAAAAGCTGCCATGGAGTTTAAGCTAAGAATGGGTTGTGTGTACATTTCAGCGTTTGAGATTGCCAATAAAAGCCACAGGCACTTTTTTTGCAACTAATTGCAAGGTTGAACGGTTTATATTTTCCATTTACAAATGAGAACTTGTGCTTTTATTATTTTACATTTATATTATTACATTTAAAAGCAGACTGACTGGGTAAAGTTTGCAAAAGTTTATCAAGTTATCTTTTCCCCCTCTCTAATAGTCACGTTTATTGCAGTGTCCACGGCTAGGAAGCAGTGAAAGTGAGAAAATGTTGATGAATCTTACATGACCCTCATGACCTCATTGAGGAAAATCCCATTGGTCAGCCTCAGGTAGCGGTCTCGGACGCTCTGCGAAACAGAGTTCACTTCCATGTACTGGCTGTAGTGAGGTGCACCGTCCTCACTCTCTACCATATTCTCAAACAGCAGCACCTATGAGAGACAGATAGAGATGATCTTGTGTGGTGACCAAAGACAAGGAAGAACCGGCACAGGAGCAGAAAATAGACACAGAGATGGGCTAAGGGAAAATTTTCACACAGGAAGTCACTTGAGTCTGTGCACCTGTCCGAACAGGTGGGATCTGTGCGCTCACACTGGGAAGCACTTCACAGCGACAGCCAGCCAAGCAGGACTGCAGCCAAGGTTTCTCTCTCGCGCGCTTCTAAGACGACTTGTGCCAATGCAAACTGCAATATAATGAGTTTTATTCCCACCTGCACCTTCTAAAAACTGCACAGTAGGTAAACAAAGTAACAAGCCAGAGTTGGTCTCAGCTGATGAGGTGATACAGAGGAGACTGAGATGCGGAGGATAACAACTGGGTTGGGTGGCAGGGGATCCCTTCAGGGTGAAAAATCTCATATCAGTGAAAAAATGACCTGCTGAAGTGGTCCGAAGAAAAAAAAAAAACCTCTTCCAAGACCTGTTGAACCTGACATCTGACCAGCCCCCTCTTTGGAAAGGGGAAACAACAGCCAATGAGAACATCCCTATAAGACTTAGTGATCACATTATCCAAGCAGAGATCATTAACCAGAAGGGGGAGACTTGGTGACTTGCCATGTGGAAACCCCAGCTGGGAATTCAGTGTGTTACAGCTGTAGTTGGTTTAAGAGAGCACGTACTCTATGACTATTTTGAAATCAGAAGCAGCCCAAGGACACGGAAGTGTCAAAGCTGGGAGAGAAAAAGTTGGTTATTAAGAGGCGAGGGAAGCTGCCAAAAGGAGAAGTGTTTGCTTTTCTGTACACAACAGAAAAAAAAGGCAGGGTCGAGGCTGTTTGTGTTATTTATTCAAGTTTTATATGTATTCTGACGAACGGAACTGGAAAACAGACTGGTCTAAAAAATTTCACAAGCTTTCTGACTTGAAATTATACAGACTTTACTACAGAGTTGGTCACCGGCTAAGTCGGATTTTGTAATTTTTTTCACACCGTTTTACACCCTCCTGTTTTATTCTCACCTCTGCGCCTCTATAAATGATGACCTTTTCTCTAACTCAAAGTGATAAATGATAAATGACGTACCCATTGCGCCAACGCACTTTCCATGAATTCCTCTATTATCTCCTTAATGCTGGACTCCATTGTTGTGGCACGAGGGCTGTGAAACACTACAGAAGACAGCTAATTAAAGAATATCACCAACGAGGTGTATGTAATGAATCAGAGACAGAGAATCCATCTTGCGTCAAGTGAAGTAGTTTGACATTTGTGCGGCCCTTCCTCCCCTCCCTCTACCTCGTTTGCTGTCTCTTCCTCTCTGACTGCGTGTGTCAGTTTCATTGCAAAACCACACCGGAATTTTTCAAAACGCACATGTTGAGGGTTTTTTTTTTTAAACACACCCTCAAAACTCCACACAACACACACAAACACGGAAATATTTTTCTTGAGTACCGCAAAACACTAGAGTGCAAAAAAGGGACATTAACTTCGCAGAGGTGAAATATTAGGCCTATTTCCTCCTCTGCGTATTTATGTGCACATTTACCTTAAATGTGTGTTTTTACGCCATTATTTGCCTCAGTATCGCCTTGTTTTGACCTTAGACATGACATGTTGATCTAATGTGTGTTAAAAATGAGAAGGCTTCCATTTGAAGTTGTCAGAGGTTTAGTGTCTCTAACGTTCACCATGCGTTCAGCTGCGCTCCAAGCACTGTGCAATAGTGACCTCTGGTGCTTCAAAAGGAAAGTTCATGCTTTCACATATTATTAATTACATCATCAAAGGGGAAGTGGGCTTCCTTACTTTGAGCTAGCTGCTGTGTATAATGCATTGCAGTATTTTCCGTTCTATAGCTGTCTAAACCTGCGGTATAAGCCTTCATCTGTCAAGGCTTTGATGGCGGAGTGCAAGTAAATGGACAGGGGCGTTCCTAGGATTTCTTTAGGTGGGTTGATCGAACGCAGAGCAGGGTGGGACCACAGGAAATCAGTATTTTTAAGCAGAAAATGAAACCATTAGTGCAGAAAACACGTGGCACAACTTTCAGGTCCATGTCCAGCCCTGTGTTCTACTTATTATGTGATTTATTACGTGAAAAGTGCTGCACAAGAATTTACATAGCTTTTTTCTTTCTTTCTTTCTTTTTACTGGATATTTGTTTTGCAAAGTGGAAAAACAGTAACTAAACTAAAAGTTAAGTAAAAACGTCCCTATTAGAAATTATATACTGTATACTGTAAAATGTTCTCATTATGTCTACTCTTCAGATTCATGTAAATACTAGTTATAAATGTTTGTTTCTTAAATGCTGCAGCTCGATGTGATTTTAATTACTTGTGTATTGCTGATCAATAACAGTAGCATGCTCAATAATCCAGGTAAGAAAATCGCAGAAAGCTCATTCTGTTCATCTGGACGTTGCCTTTTCAGGAGGAGAAACATTTCGTCAGTCATTCTAG
The DNA here is from genome assembly GCF_900408965.1 of Simochromis diagramma. NCBI lineage: Eukaryota > Metazoa > Chordata > Actinopteri > Cichliformes > Cichlidae > Simochromis > Simochromis diagramma. The sequence continues at coordinate 13,861,061 of NW_024387477.1, read as the reverse complement.
TGAGTTCTGATCTTTCCTTATAAGGCTGGCGAAGGCAGGCAGCTGAGACTTAAATAGAGCAGAAGCAGAAAGTAGCACAACATAAAAAAATACATAGAAATACTACTTCTGTAAAGTACTTGAGTAAATGTACTAAGTTACATTCCCATTGATCCTATCCATGCATCTCATCTGATGGTGGTGGGCATTGTAGGACTTATGATACTCTAGTGCTTTTTCAGTTCTTTATTTATAAAGTGTCTGTTAAAATGATGGTGGTTGACTTTTTTTGTTTGTTTCTTTATGTTTTATCATTAGTTCCTGAAGTGGCTGTTACATTTTCGAACTCAAGCTGTATTTGTCAACGACGCAAGGTTTAGCCTGCTATAAAGAAGAGTGATGATTTGTTGTTCTTATTGTGCAATGCTTTATCAAAGCGTGACATGGAGAGTGGATGTGCATAATAGTGGATTCTTTGTGGGTTTTGCACACAGGCTTCAAAAAAAGATACCAAGGGAAAGATATCATTGAAAAGCTGCCAAAAGGAAGCTGTTAGAAGATGTATGTGATCTGAAGATATGTGCAAATCATTATTATCATAGTTTCTGTACAGTCTCACCCTTAATGGTCCGCACAAGGCTTCTTCTTTATGTAATTAGGGAAATTTTATAAGGCCTGATGAGCAAAAGGCAAATTTTAGAAATTTCTTTCCATGATTTTTAATAATGTATTAATTTTATGATCCAATTTAAGGTTTTATGATACACTTTCTTTGAAGGTCAGAGCTGAGAAATGGACTGTAACGCTTCCTTTGTTAATCTCTGCTACACTTCAAGATGTTTTTGTTTTTTTTTTGAAAAAGAAAACGTTTATTTTTCTGCAGCCACTAAATAGATGCTTATATATTTGGAATCAAATAAGACATTCATGGAAAATAGTCTGTGATACAGTTTTATTTAGGAAGATTGAGCACACATTGGATATACCTGCAGCTTGGACAGATCACCATATTTGTATATATAAATATGTTTTGCCACAAAAAGGATTTATAGACCGTTAGTCTTTGTAAAATAGTTTCCAACATGTTGCATCAGTGTGCTGTTTATGCCAGAGTGTGTTCCTGTGTGCTGTCAGGGTGTGCTGACACTGCTTGTGCAGCAGTTCTGGGATTAACTGTGCCAGGATTATCAGATTGTTTCAGAGCTGCCAGAACAGACACGATGACAGCTTCATATAGGGCACCGCACACACATATGCACGCAAACACGCACACTTAATCCAACTCTCCTTGCTGGACTCAGATAACCCATTGTCATATTCAAACGTGCCTCTGTTTTAGGACATGTACAAAAGGAAGCCGACACTACAAAGCAGTTAAAAACTTCTACTTTTAATATATAATTCATGTGCATTGCCAGTTTAACAGGTTCCTAAGCATTTCATTGCAGATTAGTACAAACTACAGCCGTGGGAGTAATGTTACAGTCCACATGGGATGAACTTGTGAATCTGAGCCAAAAAAAATTGTTAAATATGTTTTCGTGTTTAAGCTAAACCTGTTTAAACTGACTTTTCTAGACACAACAAGATGTACTACACATCTCCTGAACAGATTCGTAGACGGTGACACATACATGATGTCCTGCACAGAGGAGATGTTTGTTTGGTGTCTGTGCAGGGCTTGATGAGATTCCCTGTGTGTTGCCCTGTTTTGGCCATGTGCGAGGGAGCTGCAGATGCTGCTTTTGGTGGTACATAAATCAAGCCTAATGTGTCAAAACCCAAATGGTGCCCTACTTGCCACCACCCAACTCACACAACCAAAACAAAAAAAAGCACTGACACATCCTCCCCCCTCCCATCTCTTCCCCCTGAGCTTGTGTTTTTAAAAACATTTCTCCCTTTAGCTGGCAGGGGAGGGAGTAGGGGAGGCTGCCTTCTCCGTGGTGTTATCAGCTGCCTTCTCTGCGTCTTCAGCCCCGGGGGATCCTTCGGCGGCCGAGGGGTCAACCTGTGCAAACTTCAAGATGTCGAGGACATTCGCTTTAACATCCTCAAAGGTCTCCTTCACACCCTTCTCCAGGAGATAACCCACACTTTCACCCTCGGGGTCCTCTAGAGCTGTGGCTCCCTCCACAGCCGTCTGCAAGTACCTCAGGCTCACCAGCACTGACATCTGCAGAGAAAGAAGCAATAAAGATACTGTGAAATCAGGGTGTAAAATCTGTGCTCGTAGACAGTTTTTATCACAAAACGAGATGGTCAAAGGGTTTCGTAAGCTCACGAAAAAAACGAATAGAGGCATCAACTTTAATAAATCACGTAATTTTAAAGCTGCTGGGTGATCACACTCTGAAGGACTTTTATTCTGTACAGCTGAAAAGCTTGTGTGGATGTATTCTGACAGCTTGTACTGTGTTATATATGTGAGAGACAGTTATACACATTTTTTCTGATTTTGAATTCACTGTGGAAGTATTATCAGCATTATTAATTTTTTTTTCTTTAGGATTGTAACCATAAACATGATTTCACTCAAAATATTTACACTTATTTTGGAGCGATGATGTTCATAAACCATATTGGGAGGGAATTATTATCTCAGAAGGCGTGTTATGTTTATATTTTCTTTTTTTTTAAAACTGGAGAAATCATGAGGGGTTTTTTTTTACTTCCAACCTTCATATTGGGTTTTGCAATCTGAAGCTTCTTCAAAATCAAATCACTATAAAAGTTAAAAGTTAAATTAAATCTATCTGATCATTTTCATATAGTCTCTTAGACAAATTTTGTCCAGTTTTTTTCCCAAAAGTGTGAGATCCAGTTTTGACTGAAAATTTGCTGCAGACTTCAGGACAACAATGTAGTGGTGATGCAGGAGTACAAAATATTTTTAGTATTATCTCATGCTCCCTCTATCATTTTTTTTTGTCTGCTGTTCAGATTCAGAACAGGTTTTGTTAAAGTAATGTCTTAATACCTTGGCATGCCAAAGTGGACTAGAAAAACCACGCCACTGGTCTGTTGCGGTTTAGACTGTGTGATTGGCTGGTTGGAGCGTATAACAGTGCTGTGTTGAACATATGAGAAAAGCTTCCTGTTACAGGCTTAGTTTGGCTATTTAAACGTGCTGTCAATGCTGGCATTTTGCAAAGGAATGAAAGTGCATGTTTGATTAAAAGTTGGAAATCAATGTAAACCAGTGAGCTTTTCCCTTCTGTCGGTTGTCATGGCAGTGTGTGCGTCACTAGACAGTCATCATTTAAAATTCTGTTTTTTGCTTCTTCTTTCTTTGTGTGTCTGTGTGTGTGAGTGTACAGAATAATTTCAGCGCTCCTTTCTGAACTCAAAGAAGAATTATAGAATAGCATGACAATAATAGCATAAAACAGCTGTTTGGGTTTTCTTTTTATTATTCACCTGTATTAGGATGACTGACAGCACACCAGGGCCAGTTGAATTCATCATCTCCATGTAGTAGTCGGTCAGAGCCTGCCTACAGCCACGGCTGTACAGGTTGAGCTCTTCTGCTTGGTAGTCGTAGCTGTAGTGAGCGCTGTTATCTGTCAGGTGGTACTGCAGGCAGGGGCGTGGGGAGGCCGGGTTACAGCAGCTGAACGGAACGCCATCCAGCAGGTAACGGCCATCCACGTTACTCCTGATACGACTGTAAACAGATGAAGGAGAGAAAGCGTGAAAACCACGAAGAGTGACAGATTAAAAAACAGAGTCTAGTGAGACAAGAGCAAGAGGAAGAGAAGTGAGGAGATAAAGTCATCTTAAAACCAGTTAAAGGCCGACTTTTAGCTCAGAGCAGCCCCTTTATACAAGTGTCATCATGTCACAACCTCTCTGTTTGTTCATTCCTTTTCACTTCCCTATCTTTGACCAACCTTTCTCTGCTTGCTGTACCACTAACCTTTTCATCGATGCCTATCATTCTCTTCAAAAGTAAAGGCCAGATCTATTTTTAATAGTCTTCCTCTACCCTTAATATCATTTCTCTCCCTCTCTTTCTCTCTCTGACATATTGTTTGACCTTTCTGGCTGTGAAATCTGCTTATCTCTCACTCATGTAGACCTCTATTTTCTTTGCTTCTCTTCGCTGTATACCCCTCATCATTTTTCTCTTTCTTTCTGTGGATCATCATTCACTCACTCCTTGACATCCTTGGAGGTGAAGTCCAGATATCTATTGCTCGTTTTTCTTCTAAAATATCTGTGATCTGAACTCTCCAATATTCAGTAAATTTAGTATTAATTTATAGCATGTTTTTAATAGAGATCTGATGGAAAAATGCTGTGATGTATAAATGTGCTGTGCATATGATAGATAAATGCAAAAACTGTTGTGGAGAAGCTGTTTTCCTATGTCAAGTTACTGTTTAATGCAGTGACATAGAATAGTTTTGAAGTATAGTTTTGCTTTTATTTTTTTTCCTTTCTTAGTTGATTGATGAGCTTGGTGTGGTTGTTACAGACAGAGAAGAGCCTCTACCTGGTTACTGAGCAGGTTACGCCCCTGGCAGCCCATCTGAAGGCACGGGCAGAGAAGGGTGGTGTTGGGGAACTGGAGATCTCATGGGGACTCCACCAGATAGTGGTAAGGACAGGAGAGTTGAGGTGTTTGTGGCAGCTGTCCTCTATTAGTCGTCTCTCACCGTCTCTTCCTCTGTTTGCTTACAGAAAGCTCTGAGTTTTCTCATCAATGACTGCCATCTGCTCCATAACAACCTGGGCATATGGGCTGTTTTTGTGGATCGAGCTGGAGAGTGGAAGCTAGGAGCCCTCGACCATGTGGCCCCTGAGCAGGGAGACCCAAGTGGGGTCTCGCTCCCTGCACCAAAGGCAGTTTACCCAGACATGGAGAAATATGACCCACCAGAGATGTCTAACAGCAGTGGAGAGAAATGGTGAGTGTGACATTTAGAGAAAAACTACCTGATGCGCTTTGGCTGCACCCTTTTGCACTGACCTGTGTGTATTTTTGTTACAGGGCAGGAGAGGTGTGGCGACTAGGTTGCCTGATTTGGGAGGTGTTCAACGGGCCGCTGCCACGTACTTCTTCCCTCCGTTCCCTGGGAAAGGTTTGTGTCTTCAATTGCTGTTTATCCAAAAACCTTATGATTAAATATTGTCCTTGCTCCTTGGAGTGCATGCTCTTATTTAAGAAAAATGCAGCTTTTAGGAATATTTAGATTATGATGGTTGTTGTTTAAAGGAAATTACATGATTCTGCTTATGTAAAGAATCAGCAACAATAAACTGAACATATAGTGGGATAGCAGGGCCCTTAAATAATACATATGTCATGGTTAAGATCAACTGGAGAGAAACCCAAGAATCTGATGATCTAATATGAACCCGCGTTTGGTGCCACCAGGGAGAAAAAAAACTGTGAAAACAGGACGAAAGATAAACCACAGGAAAGAGGAAACAAAAGTTAATGGCTTGCAAACATGACTGGAGTAGAGAAGTGCTCAGTGCATCATGGGAAGCTCTCTAACAGTCTGAGCCTATAGCGGCATAAATAAGCGATAGTTCCGGGTCACCTGATCCAACCCTAATTTTAAGATTTTTCAAGAATTTATGTTTTAAGCCCAATCCTAAAGTAGAGAGCATGTTCTATGAGAGAGGGGCCTGATAGCTGAAGGCTCTGCATCCTGTGTGCTTTGAGTGCTCTGTCAGAATAGTGTGTTAATGAGGTCTTTAAGATATGAAGGGGCCTGCGAGGAGAAGGTCTTATGAAGGAAATGTGATCTCTCGTTGCGAGCTTTAGTCTTAGTGCTGTTGCTTCATAGGCTCACTGACAGCTGAAGAGATTTTTTTTTTTTTTTCGTCATATGAAAAGAAAAAAAAAAATACAATAAACTGTACTAAGTCAAGTTATTTTTTTTTTTTTGTTTTGTTTTTTCTTTCTGTTCCCACAGATCCCCAAGGTTCTGGTTCCCCATTACTGTGAGCTGGTTGGAGCCAACCCCCGGACTCGGCCAAACCCTGCCCGGTTTCTCCAGAACTGTAGAGCCCCAGGGGGATTCCTGAGTAGCAGCTTTGTGGAGAGCAACCTTTTCCTGGAAGAGATTCAGGTCTTACACAGACTTTTGTTTGTGTTACAACTACAATAAAAACATTCTAGTCAAGTCACAGCATGAAGTATTAAAACCGAGGTTGAAATTAATCAAAAATCCTGAACAGATTGATGTCATTTGGCTAAACAAGTTTAATCTGGACACCATGCCTCGCTTTAGTCCAATCATCTATTGCAGAAATGAGATGATCTCTTTAAAACGATCCTTTCTAGATCAAGGAGCCAGCCGAGAAGCAGCAGTTCTTCCAGGATCTGAGTGACAATCTCGATTCTTTCCCTGAAGACTTCTGTAAGCACAAAGTCCTGCCTCAGCTGCTCACCGCCTTTGAGTTTGGCAATGCAGGCGCTGTCGTCCTCACACCGCTCTTTAAGGTAAATCCCAACTCCCGAGGCGACTTTAGACCCTAATTAGAAACAGACAGTGAAGCAGACAATAATCATCAGTAAAATCATTCTCGAGACAAGTTGAAAAATGACATGATTGTAGCTATATCTGTGCACTTCTTTTTCTTCAATCTCTCTCTCTTCCTCTGTTTTTCTAGGTGGGAAAATTTCTGTCAGCAGAAGAGTACCAGCAGAAAATCATCCCTGTCATTGTGAAAATGTTCTCCTCCACAGACCGAGCTATGAGGATACGACTTCTGCAGCAGGTGTGGAATATTCTTTTGCTTTCCTTGCAGAGGTAATCTTTACATCATGTGTAAGATTTTAAAAACAAGTTCTGCACAAAACAGTTTTGTTCTTTTTAAATATTGACTAGTTTCAGAGATTTTTTCAGTGATTAGGGTGAATATTGCCGAGATGGTGTTCTTATTTATTCTACTTTTTTAATATAGAGTTCATATTTAATTTTATGGTATGTTATTTCTAGCATGGAAAGAGAAACATTGGTTAAAAGAACAGTAAAACATAACAAACAGTTGTTTAATCACATGCCTGTCCGGCTGTTTTTATCTCTGTATTAAAGAATAAAACCATTTATCTTTTACTCACCCTAACTCTGTCTCTGTCTTTCTCAGATGGAGCAGTTCATTCAGTATTTGAATGAGGCTGCAGTGAATTCCCAGATTTTCCCTCATGTTGTTCACGGCTTCACAGACACAAACCCTGCTATCAGGGAACAGACTGTGAAGGTAGTTTTCACAATTAAACACAAGCACAATATAACAGGTGTTATCTCATACATATAGTACATGACAGATAGCATCCTAAATATGCTCTCTTCCCCCTCCCCCCAGTCTATGCTGCTGCTGGCTCCGAAGCTAAATGAGACCAACCTTAACCAGGAACTGATGCGTCACTTTGCCCGGCTCCAGGCTAGAGACGAACAAGGCCCAATCCGATGCAACACCACCGTCTGCCTGGGAAAAATCGCCTCCTACCTCAACGCTGGGGTAAGGCAGACCTGCATCACTGTGTAAAACTTAAAAAACAGAAAGCCTGAGATCAGTGCTCGGTAAAGAATTTAATTGTCTTGCTGTCCACAGACTCGACAGCGCGTTCTGATTTCTGCCTTCTCTCGAGCCACAAAGGACCCGTTCCCTGCGTCGCGCTCTGCTGGCGTGCTGGGCTTTGCGGCCACACACAACTACTACAGTGTAACGGAGATTGCTGCCCGTATCCTGCCCACCCTGTGTGCTGTTACTGTTGACCCCGATAAGAGCGTCAGGGATCAGGTAGGGCTGGGTGATGTGAGGAAAATCGAATATCACAATATATAGAGAGAGAGAGAGATAGATGTTGCCTACAATTGCACTGGTATACTCATTCAAATCAACCATTCAGTATTTTTTTTTTCTATACTTTGAATACAAAAAACCAGAATGAACTGAAATGTATTATTTTAACAATTTCTTTTTAACAAACATCAGTTGCACATGGAGGTTTTTCACAAATGGCTAATCATAGCAACAAAAAAAGCAAGAATCAAGCAGGAATTCAAAATAAGACAAAATAAAACAAATGAATTTAAAAAGGTGCTCTTTTGTGCTTACAAGATATAAAAAATGTGATGACCTGAA